>NC_134830.1:68562205-68889216 GCF_004210375.1 Tachypleus tridentatus
TTTAGAAGAAAAAACAAAACACTCAATAGCAACGAAAAATAAACCTGAAATCGCTTGCTAATAATATCTAACTCAAAATATTATATTTCCGCTCTTATGAATGAGAGTTGTTGTTTTTTTTTTTATATGAAACAATGTAAACATCTATCACATTCACATTGTTTAACATTGGTTCAAAGAACCAGACCGTGACTTCCACCATTTTGGTTTGCTGAAAATTTACTACAGTAATATATTTATTCAGAAGATTATAATATTGATGTATATATCTCCAACTTCTCTGTTATTTGAACGTAAAATTAGACGTGTTTACGTGCCGCATTTTAAACTTACAAGCCAATTCTAGTTATTCTACCATATAGAAGCAAAATACCAAAAGTAATAGCGCAATCAAAGCAAAACCCTATGATCTATAAAATGTGCTTTTTGAGGTACTTTGGAGCTCGAAGACTGCTTTTATTTTACAAAAAAGATGAAAACGGTTTACAAAACATTTTTATTAACAGACTGTCCGAACGTTTAGGAGTACACTTATTCTATTTTCATCAATTTTAGTTATTTACTAATTCATCATCAGTCACTAATTTACTTAGATATTCAGTTTAGTAGTAAACATAAGGAAAAACAGACTATATAATATATTACGAATGTATAATGAATTACAACTTTGATATAATAATTTTAACTATTTTAAACAAATAGCTGAGCTTTAACTGTGTAAATTTAGAGTAATTTTTGGTCTAAGGAGGTTTGTAACTCGTTAAGAGTAGGAGTTGAGTTATAAATATATGTCCAAGGTCTGAAGATCCCGTACTAATGATGGTGAAATCATTATGTGAAATATGAGTAATTGGGCTCAAAATATGGACGAGCTGTTCCATTTGGTACTTCTAAATGTTTACGGACTTAGATTAGATATTACTGTTTTGTTTGTTTGTTTTTTGAATCTCGCACAAAGCTACTCGAGGGCTATCTGTGCTAGCCGTCCCTAATTTAGCAGTGTAAGACTAGAGGGAAGGCAGCTAGTCATTACCACCCACCGCCAACTCTTGGGCTACTCTTTTACCAACGAATAATGGAATTGACCGTTACATTATAACGCCCCCACAGCTGAAAGGGCGAGCATGTTTGGCGCGACGGGGATGCGAACCCGCGACCCTCAGATTAGGAGTCGCACGCCTTAACACGTTTGGCCATACATATTACTTTATGGATTTTAAGTATTTATAGCACATATCACACTCCCAGATGGCTGTTGTGAGATTAGTTCGGTTTCTTACAATTACAGTGTATGAACGAGTGAAACTACGACCCTATTTATCTGTCATTTCCGATAATCAGGTTCTGGGAGTTACATAAACCTTAGAGATAAGGCCATTGAGTTGGTACCTTGGGAGTAAGTTGACAGAATCAGTATATGTCGAAGATGAACAAAAACATGTTAATCAAACGTTTTTTTTTTTAATTAAACATAACTATCGATATTTCATCAGATATCGTAGCGTCAAAAAAAGAAACGTAATAATAGGCGGTTTATTACAGTTTTGAAATATATATTTTGACAATAACGTTATTGTGTTCTACAAGTGCTATTTTCGGCACGCAGTGTCTGTGTGATGGTGAGATGACCAGATTTCCAACTCACTGAATGATTTGAATTATTACAGTTTTTATATTTATAATATGATAATTTAACATCTAATTGGCGTATGATTTCTGTGAAACTAATTTTAGTAATAAAACATATTGAATGTTTATAAATATATGCGCATTTGGTTGTGAGTATTTCATAGAACTGACCCATGTTACTATGTTGCGTAACACAATTTCAATCAAACTAGTACAAACAACAGTGGAAACCACGTTTCTACACCAGTTGTGGGAAGAATACAGATAGCCCATTGTGTCGCTTTATGCTTAACTTCAAACAAATAAATAATGTAAGAGGGAATATCCATTCTGCGTGTCTCCTTAAACAAGAAAGGATATTTAAAAGAAGTGGTGTGTAAAAACTTGTTTAGTACCAAAATGTGTTGCTATTATCCTCATAAGGTGACAGTTTACCCACCTAAATCAGAATTACGGAAAAACAAGTTAACTGTGTTAAAATCATCACTAAATAGCCAGCAGACACTGTTGACAATGTTCAGTAAGCAGGTTGATACAACGACTGAAGCTAGTTTTGTTATATCGTGGAATATTGCTCGTGCTACATACCCATATTCTGATGGTGAATTTGTTAAGAATGTAGCTGAAGTTGTTGCAGTGTTAGTTACAAATAACACAAAACTTCAGTGACTAATAGCACAAACACTAGCTTCACGCCTCACTACAGAGAGACGTATCTCCCCGATCAGTGCTGATGTTAGAGGCAAAATGCAAAATGATTTAAATAATTCCCTTGCATTCAGCTTAGCCCTTGACGAATCTACAGACTTGCAAGACAACCCACAACTGGCGGTATTTGTTCTTTATGTTTCCTCTGATGTAACTGGCACTAAAAGAAACAACTCGTGATGTTGACATTAAAAATGCGCTTGACAGAGCCTTAAAAAATGCTGATATTCCACTGAATAAACTCGTCAGTATTGGGACAGATGGAGCACCTGTAATGGTAGGGAAAATGCAGGATTAATTGCACTTATGAAAAGTTATCCCAGTTTTCCAGAGTTTCTCCCTGTTCATTGCATCATTCATCGTAAACACCTGGCAACCAGATACGTCAAGTATGAAGATGCTATAAAATTTGTTCTTGAAATTGTAAATTTCACACGCTTAAATGGGAAGACTCACCGACAGTTCAAAAATGTTATTGAAGAACTGGAGCTTGAAGATAAACCCAGTGATGTCTCTTTCTACTGCACTGTGGGATGGCTGTCGACCAGCAGTGTCTTAAGTAGGTTTGTGGACCTGTCCAGGGGAGAATAAGATTGTTTCTGATTTACTCAGACAATTTGCAGCTTTGAATAAAATGACTTTTCAAAGGACATATTGTCAAAATTTTCAGTTACTTTCCCAATCTCAAAAGTGTAAATACATTTCGACCTGGAAGCAAAGATAAATTACACGAACTACTTGATAATTGTAGACAGGTTTGTGGACCCTGCTTCACCTTTCTTGTAAATTCATTCATGGTTGATGCGATCAATGATGGTTGTCCAATTCTCTAACCTCTGGTTACAGTATCATCTGCTATGGAAATAGAACTACAGGAAGACCTGGGTTTAAAGACGATCCATAAATTCCATTCTACAATTGAGTTCTGGAAGCAAGTTCCAGAAATAAAATATCCTAAACTGAAGAAAACCAGTGTTCGACTCATCTCAATTTTCAGCACAACATACTGCTGTAAATCATTGTATTCTGTAATGAAGTTTGTGAAGTCGAAGCATCGTGCAATCCTTACAAATCAACACCTGACGGAGCTAATTTGTACAGTCTTGACAACATATCAGCCGGAATTTCAACGACTCACAACCACAATGAAAACTCACAAGAATTCTACTAGCAGTAAATAGCCTGGTAATTGTATCAATGTCTGTTTGTGTCAGAAGAATATTATGATAAGACTAAAATTTTGTAAGGTAGTACCTGATTAAAATATCTCTAATGTTATTGTTTTAGATATTTTCCTCCATGTTTTGACCAGATATTTACTAAGACAAATAAATACGATTAAAAATATCTGTTTTACCCCTTTTATTTTTATTTTTGACAGTCTCATTTAATGTTAATAAAATACAAATTTTCATATTTTTTTTAGGTGTTTCCGTAGTTCATTACCGTATTAAATACACCCAATATAGTTAAAACAATAATCAGCCAGGATTTTGAAAACATTTGGTATATATATGTGTACTTTGTGAGTATTGAAACTAATACAAATTAACAGTTTATAAACTACATACATGAATACATATTATTACGTACATGTATTTCATAATATTTGTATAAAATTTATGTAACAAAATGTGCATTTGACAATAAAAACGTGTGTGTAATATTTGTTCATGTCTTGCGGCTCTTGAATATCTGAATTTTATCGTATGTGGCTCTTACGTTAAGCAAGTTTGACCACCCCTGCTATATACTATACTACTAGTAGTAGTTTAGTACTGTGACATCGTGGTCATAGAAGATACTGTAAAGAACCGTCAAATCAACAAAATCAGTTTAGGATTCAATTCATAAGTGTATGAATTGAACAAGTTCATGTGAGCAAGGTTAGTACTGAGTACCAGACTTAACGTCAGTGGCCTCAGTGGCAATGTATTAGCATTAAGGCCTCACGTTAGTGTTGTTATCTGAGATTTGAAGTGACAATAATGTTAGGCCTAAATATTGTAATTAGTTTAGTGTAAGTACACTGGAAACGCTTCTGTAGCCTGGAATAATGAAGTTAAGGCCGTGGTTTTGAATTTGCCGTCGCATCTAGGCACGCAGATAAAGTTTCAGACATATGTCTATTTTGTTAATGTATGGTTTCTTGGCTCATCTAAAGTCCTCAGGTCAAAACTGAGCTCAAAGTTGAGGTTACAACTCATTCTTCAGATATTTGATTAGGATTAAGGTACTCTACCCTAGGCCTAACCCAGTATTTAGTAGTTCAATGTGCAGCACAGTATACAATTGATTATATGTTATGTATGTGTACCAGTACAGAATGATCACTGTTTTAGGCTATTACAGTATATGTTGTTGATTACAAATGGTTTTGAAATACTTTTTGGCTCACAATGGATTTGCATATTGGCATTGACATTGCTTCTTGCATACAGCTATATATTTTGTTTCAGCCTCAACCAGCTGGTGGAAAATTCTTAAAGCTTGTCTTGGAAATGAAGGTGTGCTAAAATCCCTCTCTGATACCAGATGGTAGGTACATGCTTTCGCAACAACATCAATTTGGAAGTCTTTCTTTAAGATTTTGAAAGCTTTAAAATGGTTGAAGACCAGTCAAAAAAGTGAGACACTAGAAGAGAAGCAGATAATATTGCAAATAAGATGCAAGAGGTAGAATATGTTTTTATATTGATCATGTGGGATGGGATTTTGCAAACGTATCATAAAGCAAGTCAAATTCTGCTAAATGAGGATGTGAACTTAAAAACGTACAGTTCTGTACGGCTCATTAGCAGGGCCGTCGAGAGCCGTTATGGGCTTCAGGGCAGCAAGCATTAAGGCCCTCCCCACACACCAAGTGACAAGGTATTATATATAGGCAGTAAAGCTTTTTAAATGTATATAGGCTGAACATATACACTAAAATGACACCATTACTGATACACAGTTGTAAATACCTACGGCATTGATGCTATGGTTAGAACAAAAATCTGAAAATGCACATTATATTTTTTTAAAAAATTACAAGAACAAAAAACAAATTGCCCGGCATGGCCAGGTGGTTTAAGGCGTTCGTCTCATAATCTGAGGATCGCAAGTTCGAATTCCCGTCACACCAAACATGCTCGCCCTTTCAGCCGATGGGGCGTTATAATGTGCGGTCAAGCCCACTATTCGTTGGTAAAAGAGTAGCCCAAGAGTTGGCGGTGGGTGGTGATGACTTCCCTCTAGTCTTACACTGCAAAATTAGGGACGGCTAGCAGATAGCCCTCGAGTAAGTTTGCGCAAAATTAAAAAAACATAAAAGAGCAATGGAGCCTTGCGTGCTTTTGTCTAAGTAAATATGTCTATAATGGTTTCAAAGTTCACTCTCTTCGCCAGACGAGCCTCCACAGCTAGTGTTCCAAAACTTGTGAGCCTGTTCTGGCACACAGTAGAACGCATGACGTTTTTCACTCTAGAAAGTGTGCTCAAGAAACACTCGGCCTGCGCAACTGTGACGGGCAAGGTGCAAAAGATTTTCAGCAGGACTACGATGTTTGGAAACAATGCCTCCAATTTCAAGGTGTGAAGCTTATTCAGCAACTCAAGAGGTAGCAGGGTATTTTGACCAAGATTCGTTGGGTGAATCACTCTCAAATATTCCAACTCCTGTACCAGGTCTGCTGATACATCGACTTGATATTTTATATGCAGTGTTTGTGCAAGGTCATGAACAACTTCGGATTTCAGATATGGATACTTCTATAGGACACCAAATATTGACTCCAGTTTCATTGCTGCATCATATCTTGTCGTCATATTCCCAAGGACACAATCAAGAAAAACACAGAAGACTTCATGTTTGAATCTGTCTTCTGGACCACAGACTGTAGTATCTTCTTTTGTCTCATCTGCAAACAACTTCCTCTTCTTCTGTCGTTTTTCTGTGAATGATAGGGAATTTTCGATGACACAGTTTTTGGCAACTAGCTTGGACTCGTCCAAAATGGCGTTCCAGTTATCCCTCAAGCACTTCAGATCTTCGATGAGACTGTTGCTATTCTCAACCTCTATGTCTAGTGTTGTGTCTCTTGTTTGTAGAACTTTATTCCTATAGTCAATTGTCGACAGGATTTTTAGCCAAAGAGAGGCCATAATAACACATTCAAATGATCCAAGATAAATAAGTATACCATTTAGGTCTGTTCGCGTTTCTGGAGTTAGGTTCATTTTCGAATACGTTTTGAACAGCTGTCTTCAGTCTCCCTATGTGAGCCGCAAAAGGCTGGACACTATCAACCCGTGCAGACCAACGTGTCTGCGACGTATTGTGTAGAGAGCAACCAATGCTCTGTTTCAAAATTTCCCACTGCTGTGGACTGGAACTGAAGATGTTATACAGTTTGTGAATGATTCCAAAGAATGTTATCAACTTTGGGCAGCTTTCTGCTGCATGAACGCCACACAAATTCAAGCTATGACACGCGCAGGGAGAGTAAGTGGCAAAGGGGCGCTGTTTTAAAATGTGAGCTTGTGCACCTTTATACTGACCAATCATATTACTTTCATTGTTGTAACCTTATTCACGACAATCTGTTATTGGTATATGTTGCTTCTTCAGAGTTTCAAGGATAAGTCTTGCGATTTCTTCACCAGTTTTGTTGTTACAGTCCACAAATTCGAGAAATCATTCTTGCAATTTGTATATATTTGTATCACTTTCCAAATGAACATATCACAATATGAACACAACATGAGCAGTAAGAAGTTGCATCAACAATAATGCAACGGTATTTTGCATTTGCTCTGTCTGTTAAAATGACATTTGTCACCTTTAAAGCACAGCATTGTATGAATTCGTTTTGGCTTTCTGAGGACAAATAGTGCACTTGCAGACGGTGGTATTCCTTTTGTGATTGTTTCAACTTTGAAAGATGTTCTGCAAGGAGCGGATCATAATGACTAATCAGTTCAAGAATCCCAAGAAGATTGCCATTCCTAGGATCTCCGATAAGATCGTTGTTTCCTCTAAAGGCTAAACCACGCTCACCTAGGAACAACGTAACATCAAAAATTCAGTGAAGTACCTTTTCCAAACCAACTGCTCATTCTAAATACTCTGTAAAAGTAAACTATCCACGGCAGAGTTGGATGAAAGACGGAATTCCATGTTGTGCCATTCAACGTAACTTGTTCTGTGGCTAGTACTCCTTTCGTGCTCTGGTATTTTATCATGCAATATTTTCCAAGGTTTTCAGAGGGAAAGCCCCAGTGCATAGCAAGGGACGATCGAGCTGGTGCTGGTAGCTTGCTGAATAGCCGACAGGGGAAATAAAATAACGCTTGTTTCTTGTTACTCCAGGCTATCCAATCACATGACACTTTCTCACCGTTTGATATAGTAGTCTTAAGTACAGGAAGTGGAAAGGCACGTCCAGATGCATGAGCAGGATAATAGTTTGGAAAGCTTTCTGGTCCTCGACGAGCGGCTTCTTCTACCTGAGAGCGTGAAGGAGTTTTAGTTTCTATCACTCCAGTGTCAAATTTTCTTAGTTGCTCTCCTGCAGTACCTTCGTTTATTGTTATCTCTATCTGTGTTTCTGTACTTTCCTTAGACTCAAACTTGTCATTAGTAGTGTCAGTGTGGGAATTACTGTCAGTTTCTGTATACCTGTATTCAGAGACCGCATGGTCTGCATCTTGACTGAGTTAACTATGGTCAGAGATTGTGTTATTTACTTCATGAAGGCCTGCTACCATCACAAAATAAACTGCTGTTTGTATCACTGTTACCAGAGAATCCGAGACTGTCCAGGCGAATCTGTCCTTGGATTACACTCTTTTCTTTCAATTGTTTTTCTTTTCTCTTCTGCGCTCCCGACTTGTGTTGATGAGCCATGATTTCTCTACGAATTATTTCTTGAAGCACTGTTGTGTCACCGAACGCTAGCCTACAATCGGTTGATATTATTTCAAGACCGTGACGTAAAAATGAATGAAAAAAAAACATGATATATTGTTATTGAAACAGATAGTTGAAACGTATCTGACATACTAGCTGTAACATTGTAACATTATAGGTTATTTATAGCAATTACTGGCTGCTTCAGTACGTGTGTACCCGTAGTATCCCCAGAGATCTTGTAGTGGGGAGATGTGCAAGTGACTAAATGACGTCAGAAATTTTTCACAATCATTATTCTGTAGCGACCTCTCCTGGGTGGTGTGAAATGGACATCATTATTCAGTATAATATAATAAGACCTATGCATGTGTTACGTGTGAAACTAACAAATTTAAATCGTGAATGCCACACTAAACAGAGAAACCATTCAGAAAGAATAAAGTAACCCCATGTAGTTATTAAAAATATAAAATTATCCCAATATAAATATAAATAGATAAATAATACAAAGTTCACATTACAAAAGTTGTATTGTTTGGGAGGAATGCAATCTTCACTAACTGAACAACCTAGTGAAAAAAATATATTAATAAAAATAATATGGTTGCTAAAATTGATGTACTCCATATAAAAAGACTTGTCACAAAACAGGTTCTGAAATAAGCATACCTACTTCTGGAAAAATATACCTCGGAGCCTCCCTCAACACCAGGCAGAAATTATCAACTGTAAATTACTTATTAATTTTGACACTTAAATAACAGTGTTATCAAATAAGGAATAGAAAATAAATTGTTTTAATTGAAAAAAATATTGGCAAGTTATAGATATCAAAACCAATATGTAATCATTAAAATTGATAAAATGTGTACAATATAAGATTTGTCAAGAAAATCACATCCGCAGTTATACAGTTACTGTATAAAAATTATATGACTAGGAATTTGTATATTTGTATTCTTTTAAATAAATATTAAATAGTTTGTGCCCACACTTTACAAAGGGTTACATATGGCATGGCCAGGTGGGTTAAGGCGTTCGACTCGTAATCTGAGGGTCGCGGGTTCGAATCCCGGTCGCACCAAACATATTCGCTCTTTCATCCGTGGGGACGTTATAATGTTGCGTTCAATACCACTATTCGTTGGTAAAAGAGTAGCCCAAGTGTTGGCGGTGGGTGGTAATGACTAGCTGCCTTCCCTCTAGTCTTACACTGCTACATTAGCGAGGGCTAGCACAGATAACCCTCGAGTAGCTATGTACGAAATTCAAAGCAAATTATATGGCAAACTGACATACTTATCAGTTGGCTAAAAATTTACAAAAGCGACTCTATAAACTGATTAACAATGGTAACTGCCCTGACAGTCCAATTATATAACTTTGAGTTTGGTAGTGAACACCCCATAAATTTCTCAATGCTTTAAGGTAAGAAGTAATTATATAACTCAATGACTCGATTTTCATTCAAACACCAGGTAAAAAAGGGTACAAAGTAATCAAAAAGCACAAAATATATTTCGTAGTTATGAGCAAGAGTGTAGATCTATAAATGTTCAAGTAATATTTTGATGTCTTTAACGGATTAATCTGTTCCCTTTCCTTTTTAAGTTGTATAAACTTTTTTAAATATATTGCCGTATCATGTATACCGTTAGTTTAAATAACTAAAAACTGAAACATGTTAGCTGCGGACATCATTTAATTAATATGCAAATTGTTTACAACAAATATGCTGACTAATATCAGAGCAATATCCATTATCACAACATAGTCATAGACATGTATGACTGACGTGCCTGTAGCTAACGTTGTACAGACTAAATATATATTTTATGACCTAATATAACTTTATACGTAAACACAGAAATTATTAATTGTTATTGGATTCATTCACAAATTTCTAGACCTATATGTGCGCATTTAGGAAGTGCCTTTTAAGTTTCGTGCTACACACGTCTCTAAAGAGTTCAGATTGCACAGTGTGAAAGACGAGTTTGCGACGCCATTTCACTCTACCAAGGAGATGGCGCAACTGCATGATCTATTTACATCTTTGACGTCAAGCTGCGCATCTCCCCACTACAAGATTTCTGGTAGCCTAACATACTAGTTCTACCAAGTCGATTGATGATGTAACCAAATTTATTGTTATGATCCCGAGGTCATTCCCACTGTGAGAAGTGAGAACAGTTAAATCCGGACCTAGTTAGTATACATTGACAGTATTGTACATGTATGTAGCTGTGAATGAATAAACATCAGAATTTTTAATTATTTATTTAATTTTTACGATTTTTTTGCTCTCTTCCCGGGCCCCAGGGCACTGGCCACCTGACCCCCCCCCTCTCGTTGTGCTGGTTATTAGCTGACTAACTACGCACTTTAAGGGATGACTTTGAAAGATTTGAAGCAGTTCCAAAGGAAATACTACCAGATGTTGATTACAATGCAGCTCAAAAACGCAAACGTGCCAGAAAGGAGGTACTCAATGACGGAGATGCACAAGTCATCGCAAAAAAACAAAAATACTGATCTTCTGTTACTAAACAAAATATTTCTTAACAAACAACACTTACTTTTACCTACCAAAATACAAATAAATTTCAATATCGAAAAATAACGACTCACGAGGATACAGAAAATTCAAGAAATGAACAGAACTTGACATGGCCAAGTGATTAGGGCACTGGACTGAGGGTTCGAATCTCCGTTCTATATAAATGCTAGCCATTTCAGCGATAAGGCGTTATAAATTGATGTTCAACCTCATTATTTGTTAGAAAAAGAGTAACTCAAATGGATGGGGACGACTAGCTGCCTTCTCTCTAGTTTTTCACTGCTAAATTAGGGATGGCTGGCACAGATAGCCCTTAGATATATTAAAAATCAAACAAAATAAAAATATGAGATGAAAAATTGATAAGGAAATGATGAACAAAATCAACGAACATAGGAACCTTATCAAGAATATAATAAGATCAGATCTGTTAAAATACAGACCTTATAACGCAGTACTTCAGTAGAAGCCAAACTTCACTGAGAAAACTAGAAACAATTCTGTGAATCATCTGTCAATGGCCGTAATACAGCGACATTCTTCTTTGTAAAAACAAAATAGGTAGAATATCGTAAATATACCTGGAGAATATATTCAATTATTCAGTACAATAATCAAATAAACACAACAGAACAAGACGAAACAACTACAACAAAACAAAAACAGTCTTCCTGAAACATCTTTCTGCAAAACGCATTTTCGCTACCACATCATAACATGTTTGTTAAGAACTACAAATGATCGGTAGAAAGATCAATACCAGAAAACAAATACTTATTAAATAAAATGTTTTCAGCCAACACGCCTACCTCTTAGATATATAATAGCTATTTAAAAAATCACCCGGCGAAAAATAACTATTATATTTGAAGAAGACAAGGAACTGATTTTGTATTTTTACATCTTTGTAACAAGACTGTTCAAATTATTTACGTTCCGAACGTATTCCTGTCCGATTATCATGTAAAAACAGGTTCATTGGACATTATATACGAACTGTACAAATCAACATAATGCCTAGAAAATTACAGACCAACTTGTTTAACCAATTACTATTGACAAGTTAGGGAAAATAATCACACAGCGACTACTACTTAGATTTTTAGAAACTAATCGCATAATCTCTGAAATACAAAAACAAATGAATAATTCGACCGTCTAACCCAGCTCACTGAAGTGGAAGTGAAATATAACAGTTTAAAAATAGACAGCCAGCGAACTACTGGAAATAAGACGGCCTAAAAATTGTTATAAGAATGAAATGCTATTTTTACATACCTTTGATTTTAAGACACGTTGGACATATTAAGAGGAATGTTAAAACAAGTATACAGTTAACCTGAGTTTTGTAACAATGAGAGAAATGTATTATTATTAATTATTTCACTACTACATTTTTTATTTGTGTCAAAAAAGCTTTCAACTCTCTAGCACGAAGACATGAAATTTAAACTAGCCAACTTCGAAGACCTTACATCTAATGTAAGACACATATCAAAAAAGGTTGTGTATTATAACAGTTGTTTTAATTAAAGAAGCAATGGCTTGTAATTTAAACTTCTTTCAGTGTCGATACATACAAATTGTTTTACATATGGATAGATGATTTTTGTGATTAAAAATTATATAACACAGATATAGAATACAAATCGATTCATGACGATCTGGAGATTTTGTTGCGGGTAGAAACAGCCTACGATAGTGACAGAGTTTAACCATCTTCACGCTGAGATAAATCACATGCTGCTATTACATAGTGCTATAATAAACTTCGGTAAATATCCCTGATACATGGCTTAAAACTTCTATTGAATTATGAGGCTGGACATCTGTGTCTAAAACATCATCACTGTAGAGAGGTTGATTATACTATACTCCTTTCCATTACCGCTCACGTCACAACATCCTATCATGCTCTATCTTAACAATAGTTTTACAACTAAGTTTTCACTTCAAAAATCTCTGTCGTTAGGTTTTTATGTCCAAAGTACACTCACCCCCAATACGTGTTTTCTGTAAGATATCCAATGTACAAGTACAATAGTTTTTTTACCAGTGCAAATTCAAATAATGTGATCATTCAGAAATTAATGCTGTATCTGGATGTTTGTTTGGGGTGTCTTCAAAAGGACTAGCAAGAATACACGTTTAATTCTCTCGTTGCTTGCTATTTGCAACAGTTCAAGTGATATACCGTTGAAGCAACTTGTATACTTGTGATTTCTGTCACTTTTTCCAAATGGAAATTCTTCTTGATTATGTTATCTACTGTTGTCTGAGACCATGGACAAGTTTAACCACTGACTTCTGTACTAGTGTATTATTTCTTGTCACGAGACGCCACACTTTGCTTACCATAGCTGGAATATTACTTGTTAGAGGTCTCTTTTTAGATGATCATGGTATCACAAGTTCATCTACATTATTTTATTTTCCAGTACTATTAACATAGGTTTCCTCCCTGAACCAGATGCAAAGGATGCAACACTTTTTAGGGCATGGCAAGGTACAAGAAATTCCAGAAATTGTTCAATGGTGGTGTTGCATACACACTTAGAAATTCTGAAATCTGATTTATCAAAGTAAGAAAACTACATGATTGTAACATATTTCAATCGGGAATTATGAACACAATGAGACACAAAGTTTTGGAATGGCCGCAACGCTTTACTAGCGATGTTCACACACATATGAAATCATTACTTCTTTGTTGATTTTCAAATCAAACCATGCGACTTTTCTTCACTGTCTGTTGGACGCCCTGTTCTTTGGCTTCTGAACTGGTGGAAGGTTAATATTACTACTATTGATACTGTCACAGCAAACATCAAACCTGTTTTTTAGTGTTATCACAGCGACTTCTGAACTGGTGGAAGGTTAATATTACTATCTTACACCCTACTTTTCTCACTGAGGAACCTCTGGTTAAAGGAAATATCCAATATTGTGGAAGTAAATTCCCGATCTGAAACGTATCTTTATAACCTAAATTTATTAATATTTTGCACTAGAACTGGCCATAGACGGAGGAACTGGAGATGGACAGTTTCTCCCAGTTTTAACTCAGAAATGCGTCTTTGCGAGAGGAATAGAGAATGGTGTACAGCCATCACTGAAAATGTTTTTTTTTAGTTTAAATTCAATTGTCACGGTTACAAATTAGGTTCTTCTAATCATTGGTGCTTTTCCAAATACAAGTATGTTCCTCCGCCTATGGAAAGGATTGTTACATACTATTCGCAAAACCAATCGATTTTCGGTTGTGCTACATTACCTAAGTAACGCCAAACAAGGTGAAATATATCCATCGTGACTTTGTGTTGGTTGTGGTTATCATATAACTTACTAACTTGAATATTGGTGCTCTAGCCTCTGTAATGTTTTAGATCGACGTTTTACAAAATATTCCTAATGCAGTTATAAATTTTCTACACGATGCCTACATATGTCTTGTTTTATTGTAGCACATATGTCAACGAGTTTTCAGATATCGGCGGAGGATTGTATGAGCTTTATTTCATCCCAAAATTGATCAATCGGATAAAGATTTGGGGATTGTACTAACTGCAGGAACTGAATAAAGTCACGTTTTCCAAACTAGTTTCTGACAGTGTGAAAGCAACTAATTCTTGTATTATAATTTTGGAACATCTCTTACTTACTAAGGCGAGAATCTGATATTTAGAAGTGAGATAGATTTGTAGCAATATTCAAGTAAACTTAGTGTGATCCAACTCCTTGAAAAGAATAAGAGAACTCAACTGTTACCAGGAAAAAGCTTCCCACATCACTATATCACCTTCAGCAGTTTGAGACTGCGTAGAGACCACATTTCAGGTGGCTTCAGTATATTAACTTATTTGTAACGAGGAAAAACTTTTGTTCTATATTGTGAACACTTTTCTTTCTTTCTTTTTTTCAAATAAGTTATCAAAGTTGAACAAGTATCTATTTTTGTTGTCTTAAGTACTGACCTGTTAGATTGCTACAGATGCGACGAGATTTGTATTTATTACACCTCTTCTGATTTGGTTCCTGTATTTGTAGTGTTTATCAATAGTTGCTGTTGTTTGTCATTAAGCACAAATCTACACAAAGGACTATCTGTGTTCTGTCCACCATGGTTATTGAAACCCTGTTTCTGGTATAATTTCGTGGAATATCTCGAAAGGATAATTTTGCCTAGTAAGAAATATATTATGAAAATGCCAATCGACTTTACACGTATCAATGTACCACAAAATAGATGAGGAGGTATGTGAACTAAAAACTGATGCATTATATTTACCAAAGCCCATTTGTAATAATTTTCTCTATCTCCGTGTGGGGGCCTGGCATGGCCTAGCGCGTTAAGGCGTGTGCTTCGTAATCTGAGGGTCGCGGGTTCGCGCCTGAGTCGCGCCAAACATGCTCGACCTCCCAGCCGTGGGGCGTTATAATGTGACGATCAATCCCACTATTCGTTGGTAAAAGAGTAGCCCAAGAGTTGGCGGTGGGTGGTGATGACTAGCTGCCTTCCCTCTAGTCTTACACTGCTAAATTAGGGACGGCTAGCACAGATAGCCCTCGAGTAGCTTTGTGCGAAATTCCAAAACAAATTATCTCCGTGTAAATAATTTACACAAATACGTATTTTCAGATGGAGGTTAGAGATCGTAAAGAATGTGCCGAATACTTTAATTTTTGTAGCTAAAGGGTTCCATTATATATTCATACGTGCAACATCTCTTTTCTTCTGTTTATTGTAACTTTCACCACATTTTTAAAGTATTCAGAGATTGTGAATGAATATAAACGATTGCTGTTGGTTATTAATCTTTAAAATTATTCCACGAGGATATATGTTAGTATTGTTTGGAATGCATCTGTCCGCCAAAAGCTACAGTACAGTAGACGAAATCCCTTAACTAATGCAAATTCTGATCAGATAAAGACTTTTAATTTTGCTGTGGTGAGAAAATTAGTAAATAACGTATCTTTCTCGTGATACACTAGAGGACACTTTACATTCAAGGATGAGAGGTAATGTTTTTGTTTTGCTTCAGATAGTTTTATCTAACCCTGACTGAGATCGTGGTCATTGCGATTGTTTTAGTTAGAGAAATGTAATTTGATTAACAAAACTGATGCTTTCTATGTTTTGCGTTAAGAAATTTAATTTACTTTATTTATCACAACAGATTGAAGGTAACACGAATCTGTTTTGGTTGTATGTTTTATATTGTCGAAGCGTGTTTAACCAAGAATGAAACTTTTGAAGGTTATCTGTTTTATTGTGTTGTATTGTAACGCTTCACGTGTTTAGACCTTGAATTGTGGGAGCCTTCTAATAAATGTAGACCTTGACTTACTTATAGGTGTCGTGCAACCATCGTGAAAACCTGGTTCCCAGAACGATGGCCTACTGAATAATTTAAAAAAAAATGAACATTTAAAAACGGACTGAGATTGCTTTTTAAAAGCTTTCTTATAGCCATCTGTTGGCAACATATGTAACTAGGTAATTTTCGTGAACCAACATATAACATCCCTGTCTGTTATAAGGTCAATTATAACAATCAAGAATGAACGAGTATGACATTTTTACTTTAGAAAAGCATAGTTTAACATTTTTTTTTACACGTTAAGACAGACGACACTGCCCTTTTCCTGTATCCACCAGCTTTCTTATCTCTATACACAACGAATTATTATATGTCATGTACTCTAAGATATCATATATATATATATATATAAATTAAAGCTTCGCATAACGGTATTAAGGTCATTTATTTGCAGTTACGTGTTTCATGCTTCACTGATCACACTGCAGTAAACATATTTGAAAATGGATTTCTCTGAATGAAAGGGTATCTACGTTAACTGTTCCTAATTTTTAATTGATAGACATTAGAAAAAGCAGTTAGCCAACATTACCAACCGTCAACTCTTGTCAAACTGAAAAATTGGATTTCTCCATCACTCTTATTAGGCATACGTAGTGTAAAGTACAGTTTCATTTTTGTAGCAACGGGATAAAAATCAATTAATCCCAGCTTAAGATTCCACTAGGTACGCCACTGGACAGCAACCACTCCGTCTATTAACAAAAATGACATTTGTTGAATTTTCTCTCGTATTCTTTGGACTAAACTTTGAAACATTGACAGTTACACGTGACCTAATCATTTACTTTCTTTTTACGGGTTTTACTATACTACATGCTTGATTTCGACTTTTATATATAAACTTTTCACGATGTTTGTGTTCTCCCACAGCCGTAACATGATAAGTTGTTTTTACAACTTTACTAAACATTAATATCCCATCAATGTAAGTACCCTAGAACAGAAATAGGCTTAAGTTTTCTCTATCCGGTATCTAGTATTCATACAAAATATGGATGACAGTATACAGTTTTGAAACTTTCTGTAGGCTTCTACACTCTTACACTTCTTCGACCTGAAGTTTTATGTTGTGATGTAGTTATAGCTCTGTGTATCTTATTAGACAAGCTAAAGATGGCTTCCTTATGCGTAATGTACTTGTAGCTCAAACATACAACGGAAAGAATTGTTCTCTCCTGCACGTCCCCATGGTCACGCTTGTTTATGTATTTGCACGTGAAAGACTCGTATGCTGCAGGTTTCATATTTTTGGTTTCTGTGCCTGTCATAAACTTGTGGAAGCATCTAAATTCCGCGCTTGTGAGATTGGCTTTGTTGTATAGCACGTGCTTTGGAGCATACCACCTACAAAAAGCACATGTTCTATTTCATGCAATCTGGATGAATAAGACTTCATCCATATGATTTCAGCTTGGGCTCGACTGCGCGCTTTCTGAGATATCTTGTTATCACTATTTCATCAGCACGGGGTAGTTATTTTCATGAAATAAGTGATTTCAATGGTGAAGAGATTCCTGAGGATACGAATAGTGGCAGAAAGTTTGACATCCTTAGGGTACAAGTAGTAGCAGAAGGTTTAACATCCTTAGGATACAAGTAGTAGCAGAAGGTTTAACATTCTTAGGATACAAGTAGTAGATGATGGTTTAACATCCTTAGGATACAAGTAATAGAAGATGGTTTAACATCCTTTGACAAAGAAAGATAATCAAAATTATTTACAAGCTAAAAGTTACTTTTTGTACTTAAACTTAATAAATTAACATAAATTTTCCCACAACCACTTTTTACACACACAAAAAGAGAATTCTATTTTTATACCTTTTTTAAATTTATTCGGACAAACTGAAAATTAATATTTATATATAATGAATTATACTTTATGTTATCAAATTATAACAGATAACTATGAAACCATCTGCACTATTTCACTAAAATATGCCTCTCTCTCTGGTATCTCAGCAGTAAGGCTGAGAGCTCATAACGTTAAAATTCGGCTTTCGATACCGGTGGTCGAAAGAGCAGAAATAGCTCATTGCGTAGCTTTGCGCTTTACAACAAACAACATTCAATCATAAGTATGTATTAATTTATTATATAACAATTATTTATTTGAGATATTCATATTTCGCAAACAAAATGTATATATTAAAATTTCATTGATAATAAAAGATAAGTACCTCTTATGAAGACGAGGAATCTATTTGAAGTGAATATATATATAGCAGAGACTGATATAGGTATTTAAAACTTTTATTAAAATCATAACACATTTTAAGGTAAATACAAACAATGAGTAATCTTAAGATTCATTTGAACTATAACTTTTTAAAGATACATATAAACAATAAATAAGCTTAAGCGTCTTATAAACCATAACTGATTTTTAAGGTACAAGACCAGCAACATAACTAAATTCCGGAGAAGGCAGCTCAAATTTGAAACAACCACAATTTGTTTTTAACATTATGGATTTCCCATATGAAGAATTAAAAATCAACCCGTTATTTGTATAAAATATAGACACTATCTATAAAAAATCTATAGTTAATTAATTATGTTTGTTTTGAATTGCGCGCAAAGATACACGGGGTCTATAGACGCTAATTAACTTAAATTAAAATGTAAATTCTATATAGAGGACGCTGGTAACGTAATTACATATCTATATAAATTGGAATCTCATGTTCTAATAACTTATACAGAAAGAACAAGTGATGTTTTACTCCCATTACACAAAAAAAGAAAACTGTTTCTGTGACTGCGAGTTGAGAAAATCTGGGCTCAAATAAATCAATGTTGGGGCCGGGTTAATTGTTAGTCTTATGTGAAAACATCCCTGAAGAAAACAGATCCACCTGTTGAAAGCAGTAATGTTTTATTTTCCATATTGTATGTGGCTTACCAACCTTTATGGATCTTACCTGTTTTTAACTATAGTGAGAACGACAAGAAGATACGTTACATATTTGTTGTACGTTATTAATCCAGAAAACCATGCCACTAGTTTATTATTATACCACCGGTTTATCAAACTATATAAAACAAGTTATTCAACAATGGTAACTTACAATACACATATCCTAAGTATCAACAATAAAGTTAATAAACAATTAATTATCTGTCTTCAACACTAGTAACGATTCATCAACACTTGACTCCTTTCGTCCTCACCTGGTGGCGCTGCGGTAAAGTTAAAGGCTTAAAACGCTACAAATGGGGTTTCGATACCTGCAGTGGGCAGAACACAGATACCTCACTTTGTAGTTTATACTTAACAAACAAGCAGTTCATCCATACTTTGTTTGTTGTATATGAAATAAAAAAGGAGATAATGGCTTCCCAGCTCGACGATCATGTTTAAATATTAGAAGTCGTAATATATTATATCCGGTATGTGTAATTGAGAATACACGTTTAATTCTCTCGTTGCTTGCAATTTGCAACAGTTTAAGTGATATACCGTTGAAGCAACTTGTATACTTGTGATTTCTGTCACTTTTTCCAAATGGAAATTCTTCTTATGTTATCTACTGTTGTCTGAGACCATGGACAAGTTTAACCACTGACTTCTGTACTCGTGCATTATTACTTGTCACGAGACGCCACACTTTGCTTACCATAGCTGGAATATTACTTGTTAGAGGTCTCTTTTTAGATGATCATGGTATCACAAGTTCATCTACATTATTTTATTTTCCAGTACTATTAACATAGGTTTCCTCCCTGAACCAGATGCAAAGAATGCAACACTTTTTAGGGCATGGCAAGGTACAAGAAATTCCAGAAATTGTTCAATGGTGGTGTTGCATGCACACTTAGAAATTCTGGAATCTGATTTATCCAAGTAAGAAAACTACATGATTGTAACATATTTCATTCGGGAATAATGAGCAATCAATGAGTCACAAAGTTTTGGAATGACCGCAACGCTTTACTAGCAATGTTCACACACACATGAAATCATTACTTCTTTGTTGATTTTCAAATCAAATTATGCGACATTTCTTCACTGTCCGTTGGACGCCCTGTTCTTCGACTTCTGAATTGGCGAAGGCTAGTATTACTACTATTAATCCTGTCATAGCTAACTTCAAACTTGTTTTTCAGCGTTATCACAGCGTCTTTGGGATTGATAGGTGTATTTATGTCAACAAGAGCTGTCAAAAATAAAACCTGTTGGTCTATTATGATCATATCTAATGCGGCTGCACTAATTGCAAGTTGAACATCTCAGAACTTTACTTATGAGTGTAAATGAGATAATAATGGTGATTGATGACGACATACCAAAAAATAGCAAAGTTCCAACTATGGTAATCAAGGCTCGAAGCTACCCGCTGAAGACCTATTGGCCTCAAATCTGATAAAAAATACAATGAAGGGCAAAGATAAAGGTTTACTGTTACTCACTATGAAGTAATGTCATTATGTATGAGGTTTCTGTTGTTGACGTGGCTAGTCGTAACTCATTCAAATTTTGTTCCATTTGGAAACAAAAACTATAATTGTCATATCTCACCATATGATACAGCCTATTTAGGTTCAATCAAAATTAGACAAATCCCGAATATCTTACATCTTACTTTTCTCACTGAGGAATCTCTGGTTAAGGGAAATATCCAATATTTTGGAAGTTAAATTTGGTTCTCCCATTCATTGGTACTTTTCCCAATTCAAGTATGTTCCTCCGCCTATATAAACGGTTGTTACATACTCTTCCCAAAATCAATCGATTTTCGATGGTGCTACATTACCCAAGTAACGCCAAACAACGTGAAATATATCCATCGTGACTTTACGTTGGGTGTGGCTGTCACGTAACTTACAAACTTGAATACTGACGCTCTATCCTCTGTAATATGTTTTAGATCGACGTTTCACAAGATATTCCTAATGCAATTATAACTTTTCTAGTAAATACCAAGTGATTTATATTGAATATTGTTAAAATAATGTGAAATATGTTCCTTGTATGAAAACTTTCTAATACTTCGGAGTAACTAATAATTATACTTTAAATTCAAGGTGTCATACATTTGGCTGGTAGTTGCCACATTGACTACTCACTTTATCTGAATCTTCTCATGATAAGAAGTTGGTTTACGTTTTCTTGCTATTATAATATAAGCTTGACGGAAATACATAAATTATACACGATGCCTACATATGTCTTGTTTTTCGTATCACACATGTCAACGAGTTTTCATATATCGGCGGAGGATTGTATGAGCTTTATTTCATCCCAAAAGTGATCAATCGGATAAAGATTCGGGGATTGTACTAACTGCAGGAACTGAATAAAGTCACGTTTTCCAAACTAGTTTCTGACAGTGTGAAAGCAACTAATTTTTGTATTATAATTTTGGAACATTTCTTACTTACTGAGGTGAGAATCTGATATTTAGAAGTGAGATAGATTTGTAGCAATATTTAAGTAAATTGAATGTGATCCAACTCCTTGAAAAGAATAAGAGAACTCAACTGTTACCAGGAAAAAGCTTCCCACATCACTATATCTTCAGCAGTTTGAGACTGCGTAGAGACCACATTTCAGGTGGCTTCAGTATATTAACTTATTTGTAACGAGGAAAAACTTTTGTTCTATATTAATAAAAATGACATTTGTTGAATTTTATGTTGTATTCTTTGGACTAAACATTAAAACATTGATAAGTAAACCATGATCTAGTCTTTTACTTACAAATTTTACAATACTACACGTTTGATTTCTACTTTTATATATAAAATCTTCACGATTTTTGTGTTGTTCCACAGGCGTGACACTATAATTTGTTTTTACAATTGCATAAAACAATAATATTCCATCAATGTAAATACCCTAAAAGAAAAACAGGCTTAACCTATCAATCCGGTGTCTCGTGTTCTTGCAGGATACAGACGACAGTGTACAGTTTTGCAAATTTCTGTAAGTTTCTAAACGGTGAAGAATCTTGCACTTCTTCGATCTGGAGCTTTATTCTGAGATGTATTTATAGCTCTGTATATCTTACGAGTCAAGCTAAAGACGGTTTCCTTATGCATATGTAGTTGTAGCTCAAAGAGACAACGCAAAGAATGGTTCTATCCTGTATGTCTCCATGGTCACACTTGTTAATGTATTTACACGTGAAAGACCGGTAAGTTGCAGGTAGATGTTTGGTTCCTTTGCCTGTGATAAGCTTGCGGAAGAATCAAAATTCCGTGCTTGTTAGATTGGCTTTGCTGTATATCACGTGCTTTGAAAGCAGATCACCTATATATAAAAGCACGTTTTATTCCATGCAATTATTGTGTTTCTCCCCTCGGGTTGAATCAGACTTTACCCATATGATTTCAGCTTGGGCTCGACTGCGTGCTTTCCAAGATATCCTGTTATCACTATTTCATCAGCACGAGGTATTTATATTCTTGATATAAGTGATTTAAATAGTGAAGAGATTCCGGATGATACGAATAGTGACAGAAAGTTTGATATCCTTAGGATAAAAGTAATGGCAGAAGATGTGACATCCTTAAGATAACAAGTAGTGGCAGAAGATTTAACATAATTAGGATACAAGTAGTGCCAGAAGGTTTGACATCCTTAGAATAAGAAACAGTGGCAGAATGTTTTTATCCTTAGGATACAAGTAATGGCAGAAGATGTGACATCCTTAAAATAACAAGTAATAGCAGAAGGTTTGACATTCTTGTGCAAGTTTCCGAACTCTTTTACTCCAGTTTTCTTCCACTATTTGTGTACACCTCACACACGAAGTAATGTTTCATGTGTGGAGAGAAATGTTGTTTTGAATTTAGCACAAAGCTACACAATGGGCTATCTGTGCTCTTCCCACCACGGGTATCGAAACCCGGTTTTTAGCGTTGTAAGTCCGCAGACGTACAGCTGAGCCACTGGGAGGAAGAGAGAAATGCGTCATAGCAATGGACGTAGCTATCAGTATGAATGAAATACAACTGAACACCCTTCTTCGCGAGAAACTATAATGGAGTGAATAAATAATTTAGTGTTAGAAATATAATAAAATCATAATTAGGTATTTTCCTTGTAAGAGAATACAGCTAAACGCCAATTTACAGATCGAGACTTACGTGTACAAAAGAAAAGACATTTGATTTGTTTGATCAGCGATTTCTTTTTGCTTTTAAGTAGAGCTGGAAGAAAAAGAAATTTCGTAAACTTTACGTTATATAACTAAGGGATAGCTAACACATGGAAAAGTCTTGTATCACATAAATATACCCACCAATCAGATGGAATTAAGTTTAAACCCATACGAAGTTTGTAAACGATATTTGTTGGGTTTAGTGCAAAGCTACTCGAGGGTAATCTGTGTTAACCGTCTTTACTTTTGGAGTGATAAACTAAAAGGAAGGTACTTAGTCAACATTACACCTCGCTAACTCTTGGGCTAATCGTTTACCAACGAAGAGTGGGATTGAATAAAACATTCTAATGTCCTTATGGCTGAAAGAGCGAACATGCTCAGAGATGTGTTTGGGTTTGCGACCAATATATCACAAATGGAACTCCTAAACCAACAACGAATTTAATCAATTACACTTCGCATGATAATGATGACGGATATAACATTAATTGAATCAGGAATTAGTACCTATTAAATGTACGGTAAGTTTTGTCAAATGTGCGGAAATTGTATTTCCTGTTCATGTTGAACTTCAGAACGTAGAACAAAGTACAGGTCAGTACGTAAAGAAGGAAGCAGAGTACGTATGGTAACTTATTTAGCCATTCAAGGGCATAATAATACGAATAAAACGGAAATATTAAGTAGAGACGACAACCACTATCAGCAGAATGGGCGTTTAAAATAGTTCGACGCGTGTTATTAATATTTGCAGGCATAAATAGTGGGTTTGGACATGAAATATTAAATCAACACATTAAATCATCACACGTAGCATAGATTAAAAGTACAAGGAAATATTAGTGTCCGTATGCCTGTCTAGTCAACACTAATGCATACATAAAAATAATTATTTTACTTTAGATGCAATTCCATGCTAAACTGACAACTACTGATTTACGTTTATATTTATCCAGTCAATGCATCATTCACAGAAATAAGTGCCTGTAACGTTGCTGTGCAATCGAAAACTGCAGTTGTTATTCTCAGAATGGCTAAGATGATTTTTCTCAGTTTTTAAATTTTTAAGATCACAAACAATTAGCTGATGCAAGGGTTTATAATGATCACCCAGCATTGCACGTCACGTGAATATGCAGAAAATTCGTTATGTAAGCAAACAAAACGTTAAAGATTTAAGATATGTTAGAGTTGAATATATAAAAATTGTCTAAAGTCAGTTAAGTGTTCCCAACTATGTTTCTGACATGCCTATTTCTGAAAAGCAAATAATAATGCTCACAAGATATAATGAGTCGATTTTTAGTAGAAGCAAGATGGTAACCAAGGAAAATAAACACTTGATTCATTAAAATATAATTCTACTTTGTTTCAAGTAGGGTTATTTGTCTGAAGTTGAGCAAAATGCTACACAATTGGCGATCTATGCTCTGCCCCCAAACTTGATTTCCTGCATTATAAGTCCGCACTTGGTGTGTGTGTGTGGGAGGGGGGGGGGCTTCTATTAGGATAATCTGTGAAATGAACATCTAATTTACATCCTTTACCCCGACTCGTGTCCATTGGACATTTTAAAGTGCAACTGTCAATAAATCTTTGTTTGTTCTGGTGATGTTATATTTGCAAGGAAGGCCTATTTATCCTACGAGTTTCTCGAATGTTTGGTTCTAAAGTTTTACTGATACATCGTATGAGTAATTAAATACATAATGCCACATATAAATTAGATCTTTCTGTGACAACAACATCTCATTTGTTCTTCACTTTTACACCTTAGTCGTCCATCTAATCAAACGCCAAGTAAAATTATGGTGTAATTACTAGCGTGAGAGCTATTGGCAAGAAAGTGACTGCATACAAATAAAGATAATTCAAAACTCGTTACCACCATATACTCACCTCGTATGAAGCTTCTTTTTGATAATTACTGTGTCTTCATGTCGCTATATACAAACTGTCACAAGTTCTAACATACAGAGGACCCACAGGATTCTTTTCAGAATTAAAAATCACTGGATACACAAAAATAAGCACTTACATTTCTAACATGTTTTACTGATTTAACCGTGTATGCCACAAACGCAAGAGGAAAAAGACAAAACTTGATTTAGAACTGCACAATCTCAACAGTTGTTTCTGGATTAGTTTTCATCCTGGACAAGGATTCATTATAGAAACCTAAATGTAATTTTATGCAAGAATGATTAAAATTGTCATTTACAATTTTAAACTGGCTTACATTTTCTTGGAGATATATATGTATATACATATAAGTAGCAGTAGTTGTAGCACAAAACTACATAATGGGCTATCTGTACTCTGCCCACTACAGATATCGAAACCTGGGTGTTGCTTTTTTAGCAGTGAGAGTCTGCAGACCTGCTGCTGTGCCACTGGGGACTACGTAAGTAGTAAACTTCCAGTGTAATTGGTTGCAATAGTGGAAGTTTACTGTCAGTGAATTTCATGATATAAAGACTTACTTCTGTATATTGTTATATAATGGTTTAAACCAAGATCAATGTTTGATAATATTCTAAAATTGCAGTAAGAGTAATAAACATACTGGATAATCATGATATTTCTGAAAACTTCATCACAGATTTGAGTTTTCTGAGAAGTAGCATACAGCAGTTTGAATTAAAAAACGAAAACAAGAAAAAATATCTAAACATATGAAGACTACTGTTAGATCATAGAATATATAAATTAACACAGAAGATTATTACTGACCAACAAATGTAGTCATAGTAATTACCATTAAATTTTAAACTTCATAAACAATTAAGACAATTTTAAAGCAAAATGAATATGTGAGATACAATTCTTTATTACAAAACTCTCAATTTTACAGATAGACCTTGCACTTTTAGCTTAAGAACTACAACACATCAATATATTGTTCCATTTTATAGAATTTTAATGTAACTGTAAACTTTCTCAGAGTGACATATTTAACCACATTGTTATGCATACAGTGACATTAATCCAATGTTAATTTCAATTTGATATTTTCAAAGAACAAAGAGGAAGTTAAAAGGGTGAATTTTGTTAATAATCACATCATCATAAACTCAGCTCCTACATACTACACTTAACACATCTTCTGTAATAAATTCCCTTATCACTTCTCAAAGTATTATTATGCTTACTAAAACTGAATACTACTGTGTCATTTTCAAAAGTATAAAATTTGTAAAATGAGAAAGAGAAAAATACTCAGAACAGACCAAGAAAATGCAACTTGTAAAATACCAAGAAATTCCACAATGAACAGTCAAAACTTTTAAAAAGGAAAATCTAGTACATACATAAACACTACATGCTGTTCAACCAGTCTTAAAATTACTTAAAAACTTCTAGGGTAAGTTCATCATGAGACTTCCAGCAAAAGTTATGCCAACAATATGAAATATGGAGAAAAACAAACACAATGTTTGAAAGTCAATGTATAAGAAAATTAGCTTTCAATAATTATTTAATTTAAAATAAAAGACCAGAAGATTCCACATAACCTTTTTATTTTCAGCTAAAATTCACAGTTAAGACTGAGCTTAAATGTAAAATGTCTTTTATTGTTATTCCACAAATAAACTAAATACACTTGGTCAACACTTAATATATCCATCTAAAGAACTTACTCAAGAGCACAATGTCCGATACAGAAATGTCTTTTAATTTAATAATGGTTTTACAAGAATATTTAGCTATTACCATAACTGCAAAGGAAAATTCAAGCAAAAACCTTCTGATATTTTTCTCCACAAAATTTACAATCTTAACACAACAAAATTATTTACTTTCTGACAGATTAATTCCAAACCAATTAGTATTAATTTTCTTTTCAAATAAAATGGGAAAATTCTCAGTACATCCAAAGGTAATTATACAATCAAAAGCTACAGATTAAAACTCCCATTAGCTTCTACAATTCAATAAATATTTTCAATAATTTCAAAAATGTCGTGTTAACAGGAAAATTCTAATGCAAAAATCAGAACAAATTGTACAGGCTTTGGAAATGGGTGCATCCCATCTGATAAATTAAAACTGTTTTATCTTTTCTATACTGATTTAATTGTTACCACTACAGTGTTAGTTACCACTAAAATAATAATAATGTATTACCTGTCTTTCACCCAAAAAAATATGTAAAGTAATGAGAAACAAATTTATTATGGTATACCTATGAAGAATATTTGTTTTTAAGTAATAATCTTTCATTGAAAATTCAATTTTTAGTAGACATATTTTAATAATTTAAAACTTGTTTCTGTACTCATTTATATCACACGTTTAAATATATGTATTCCAAAAGGTTCCATATTTAATCTGGTGTATGTGCGACTACTTTAGTTTACATAATTTGATAACCTTTTAATGATGTACCTTATTATTTTACTTAATTTCTGACTACAAGTTTGTGATTTAAATGTGTAAGAATGCAATAGTAACTACACACATTTTTTTCAATTTCACAACATCTTTCTTAAATTATGTTGAATCAATAAATAATGAAGATTTGATTTTCAAAACTAACCAATATGTTTTTTAAAAACAAACTTTTCCACCACAAACATTATATTAAAATTTTCAAATTTCAGAACTTTTTTATAGTTTATTTGAATAGTTATTGACTACTAAAAATAAATGTTGGACAACAACCTATGTTGTAAACAGAAAATAAAAATTAAAACAAATAATTATAGGGGCAACTATATTTTGTGAAACAATAGGCATAAAAAAAACGTTTCGTGCTTGGTCATAATGAAAGGTTACAATTAATACCAAGACTTTTTTTCCAATTAGTCAAAATATGTTTGAATCTGTAAATACATGTATTATAGATTAAAATAACCTAATCATTGTACTTCTAAGCTACCTTACAATAGCACTGTGTTCTCCTTCACAACAAAACATTGTTAGATAGAAATGTACCCTCAGGTAAATTATATCTTTCACAGTGTAATCTGAACTGTGAATTTTTTGATCAAGAACTTCAGAATATTGTTTTTCCATGAATATTTACTTTCTGTTAGTTACTAACAGATGCAGTTATATTCCAATTTCTCAGATGTTAATTAACAGAACTTGCAAAGTTTCTGTGACAGCTACTATAAAACCAATTACTTCCTTTCAGACTAGCAGAATCCCAGTTATTTTTTCTCTGTCAGTGCAGTTTTTTTTCATGCTGAAAACAGTCAAACTCCAACAAAGTCCTTGACTAATTGTTGCAAATGTTCAGTCTCTTCCATAATTGTTTGTAAAATTTCAACTTGTTTAGAGACAGATATTTTAAAACTCCAATAACTTTTTGAAGGTAACTGCAAAACTTCACTTCCTTTCATGACTGTTACAGTAAAAAGTGCAACTCTCTGTTGACAGCTGCTGAAAAACTTGAAAACATTTTTTTAATAGCTGCTGTAAAACTCATACCTGTGATGATGAATACAAGCATATTGTCTTAAAATATGCAACCTTCTTTCTTATGATTTATATAAACCTCAGTACATGAGGTTCCTTATAGCTGCTGAAAAAAATTAACCTACTTAATTGGCTGGTGTAAAATTTCAAATCTCTTAATGGCTGGTGTAAAATTTCAATCTCTCCTTCTCTTTACATTTTAATGACTACTGTAAAATTTCAAATCTCTTACTTAGTGGCTGGTGTAAAATGTGCATCTTTTTTGCAATAAATGATTTAACTAGAAGTTCAATCTCAATTTTAAAAATGATTGTAGTATCAACTTTCATTGAATTTCCCTTTTTGAAAACTACCTTGTTAAAGAATTTTTCAGCACAAAACCAGAGCAGCAACTACTACACTACATTAGTTTTATGATGACAGGAATATCAACCATAACATGTAATGTGTATATACATTATAATGTTTCAGTGCAAGAGAATGCAGTCTAGCCCATGCTTCAGAACTAGAAATGGAGTTGAGTTCTTGCATAATACTGTGAGCTGAAAAAAGATGGTTACTGATTCTAGATTGTCAAGCTGTATGTACTTCTCTTGAGGACAGCCATTTACAGTAAATCACAATAAACTGTCCAACAATAAATGTCTGCAATGCTTGCTATCTAGCAAAGAATATTCATCAGCAATACTGTACATAAGAGCACAGAAATTAATGAAGATACTACATAGCTAGGTCTGCCCTCAGACACTTGCTATAGCCAATAGGTTGTTTATTTTCATTCAATTCCAAAGGTGCTCGATTCCTCCACAGCCAGCAACAACTTGTCATAAAGCATTTCATATGAAGTATATGGAGGCAGATCGAGACGATTGAAACATGTGTGAGCTCTAAATTCAAGAGAAACAAGTAATGTTCACAGACATATTTCTAATACAACATCAAAAATGTATCATATTGTAATAATTTGGCAAAGAAACTCTTCAAAACACAAAAAGAATATATATAGTGTTCCAATAGTTCATTAAATTCATAATTTTGTTACTTGTCATAAAAAGGAGAATTTATGTTGAATTTCACAACCATTAAAAATATTCCCATTATTTGTTAAAATCAAATTCTGCAACAATAAAAATTGGATACCAAAAACTTGAAACACATGAATATGATTACAGTCCCCCCCACTTTCATTTGCAATTAATTTTTCACCTTGAAAATATACTTACATGCATTTAGATTTTATTAGTCAGAAATATTCAATTTCTCTTCAGTGTATCAGACAATGCAATAATGAGGGGAAAAAGCTAATGCTAAGTATTACATTTTTTTCACCACTACTTGTGGTGAAAACATTGTACATATTCCTTTAAATAACTAACTCTACCTATTAAATCTTTATCTCAGCCATAAGAGATGTAGAAGAAAGCTACATTAACACAAATACTTGAAACAATTAAGTTATTAAGAACAAAAGAAAATTGCACAAATAAAAAATCTAAAAAGCTGCCACAACATAGAGTCTTTAAAATGTTTTATTTGCTAAACATCACTGGGTTTTACTTATCCACATGGAATAACACTATTTTTGTGATACAACAAAACCCAAAGGAGAGTGAGTAATTGTTAATATACACATTACCCAACTAGATTTTAAGAAACTTGAAGCTGTATACAACTAAAAGAAAAACAAACAAACACTGAAGAGTAAAAAATGCTTTGTTTATTGCAAATGATGCAACCATAAAATTCAGTGCAGACCCTTCTTCTGAATATAACAAATAAAAAATAAATCCAATACTAGTTTTCTAGGCATTTAAATTATTGCTGAGAGTCTTAATACATTTTATGTTGAACTAAGGATCTTACAATAAAGTTGAAAGAATAAAATAAACTTATATTTAAACTACAAGTTCATTAACAAATTTATCTTAGAACCAACCATTCAGCAGTTCATGATTTGTCAAATTTTAGAAACAGAGATGACTAACATGGAGACAGTTTTTTTATTAAATCTAACTTTTCTGGTTGCAGTACTTTCCTAATTCAAAATTTACTGTTTTAATAGCTCATGTTTTTGTTTTGTAAATATTAAATGATAGACCACTGTTTAAATATGGTAATATGTATGTAACACATACCTCGTGTAATTTTAGCATTTACTTGATGATATCCAACAGCCTATGTTTTGTTTGCTTACAAGTTTCATACAAAGACACACAAGAGCTATCTGCTCACAGCCTCCATAATTTTGAGCTTACAGATTGTTAGAGGAAAGGCAGCTACCACTAACTCTCGAGCTACTTTTGTTTGATTAAATAGTGGAAATTTATTGCTACTCTTACTGCACACCCATGGTTTATTTTTGCACCAAGGATTCAGATTTACACCCTCTTGCCAGGTCATGCCCAGCTCCCAAGATTTTGTGTATACACTTTTTTCTGAAAGTTATTCATTTAATCCTGACAGAGATAACTATTTAATTTGACTTAATTAACTAATCTGTTTTCATAACATTCTGGAGTTTGTCCTCTTGAATCACTGCATGTATTTCAATGTAACATCAAGATAAATTACATTGTCCCATTCACTGTTTATACTATTGGAATAAGTTAGATAATTAAAAAGGAAATGATACACTAAAAATCATTAAGATATCATTCAGTGTGTGTGTGTGTAAGTATAAATATAAATTATTTATCTTCCATACCCTTATCAATATTAACTGAAATTACACATTTTAAACAATAAACTATGAAATCTAAAGAGTTGATCATTTATAGTTCAATCTGATGTGTAAGTTATAGCTAACCTCTCACTACCTAATACAGTATAGTACTAATACCAGTGGTTACAGTTTGTAACAGTAACTGTTGAGCCACTAGATATATTAAAGTATTTACTGTTTGTTATTGTCAAACGTTTGCACAAATCTACTCAATGGCTATCTCAGCTAGCTATCCCTAATTTTGAAGTGTTGGCAAGACAGCCAATTAATACCACTTATCCTTAACTCTTTGGTGGCTACTCTTTACCTGTGAATTGGGGGGTTGGGGGTGCAGGGTGTGATTGCCACATAATTCCTCCCACAGGCAAATGGGTAAGCATGTTGGGTGGGATTCCTGTGACACAGCTTGCAAGTTGAATAGCCTAACTATAGGGCCATGCCTGGTCAACAACTTACTGAAATAATTTTTAAAGAACACAAACAAAGACTTACCGAGGTAAGCTGGTTGGTTTTCCCCACTTTTCTATACAAAACTTTCGTGGCCCATTACTTCCACGTAATGCAGAAAAGCCTTCATAAGGGATGCTAGAAGTTCCTGTTACAAATTGAAGCATCCGCAGGCGACGTTCATTATCAAACTTTTCTATTGCTGTCCAGAACCACTGGATCACAGGGTGGTTGTCATGGTAACCTAATCAACAAGTTCATACATTATAAAAATTGAGATTGTAATATAACATGTATTTTACATACAGTTTCAAAAAATCAGAAGAAGAGCATTTTCATGATGTAAAATAAAAGGTTTTAAGCAAATATTACAATGTTGGTAAAAATACAAATACAGAGAAACAGGATGACTATTCTACAATTATATAAGAATTCAACTGATACTCATACTGTTAGTTTTTTTGTCAAAATAAGCTTAACAATAAATCTTCTATTCAAAGAATGTGTACATATTATCAAAATTATGATCTGTGATTAAGCAAAAACAAAAATGTGGTATTACTAGCAACAATAATAGTAAGAAACAATCAAATACATTAATTTCACTTCATGTCTCAATAACAATGCTTTATTATCAAGACCAGTCTAAATTACTTTCATTTTTATATGGTTATTTATAAAAACTTATTCTGTACATTTTACAGTGTGAACTGAATGAGGCCTCAAACACTGATAAGGTTACATGTCATAAAACTTATTTCATTGTATTTCCTAAAACCTCTCTTATCAGTGATTAGTATGCAAATCTTACTGGCAAGCCCAAGTGTTAAAGTACAAAACTAGAGATGATTTATACAAAGCTTGCAAAAGTGATCAGATAAAATTGAAAATATGATGGCAATTTCAAAATTCCAGAATTCTAAAGGTTTTCTCCTAACTTATTTGGTGGATAAATATGTTAGTCTTATTTTCATAAAACGTCTCAACTTCTAATATAAAATGATTTTTATATTTTTTAAATTTATTAGTACCCATCTTGTAAATCAATTTCTTTTAGAAAAATGACAACTTTCTATAGACAACCAGCTTTTTTGTATCAAAATAAACTCTAGCCTTATAAGATCAGTGACTGATTTTGTGTCTTCCACTAATAAGGATGTGTTTGTTTGGCATTTAATGGTACAAAGTAATGAGGCTATATCTGCCAAACAATTGGTAAAAGAACAAACCATCAGTTGGAAAAAAAACAGGAATTATTTCATTTCTATTTTGAAATAAAACAATTCCATGAAAATAATGTAAAAAGGATAAAAAGACAATAAAAACATAGCAACAAATATACAATAGTCAAAATTACAAAAAGTAAAAATGGTTTGTACTGAAGTCTGCGATTTGTGCATTTTTTTATTTCTTTTGATGATGTTTTTGCTAAAATCCCAGAAAAAAATAAAACTTGCATAGAATTAAAAAGGCCAATGGCCCATAAAAAGCTAAAAACTCAGTCAAGACAGACAGTGACATCACCAATGGCACTATCAAAAGTCAATGGTAAATTCAGAGTTTGAACATGTAGAAAATAGTACTGCTACTCACAGTTGTAATTATGGCATGGCAGTAAATTGTAGGCTATTGTGACTTGAGTGTCACAAAGGTTACATATTGTTGCATCAGCACTGGATAAAAGAAAACAATGGGTTAAAAGCTGTGATCTATGCAGAGTCTTGTCAAAACAACTTCCTCCCTACAATCCCTGCAGAAACTAGACAGCCAAAGAGTAGGTTAGATCTGGAAAAGCTTGTTGAAACATTCTTCACCCCAAATTGACTGCCATCTAATACAAAGTTGAGCAATGGTCACAAAACTGTAGTCCATGTATGGAACAGGCTCAGCCATAATAGCACTAGAGCAGACAGACTTAGTTGCAGTGTTGGCAAGTTTGTTATCCTGAATGGCAACATTACTTGATATACAGAAAAACTGCATTCAAACAGATAACAAAGAAAACTGGACCAGGCAGTTCAAAATGTCAAGGAGAAAACCATGATAAATCACAAAGGGATTGCAGGACCTGCAGACAGCTAAGAGAGTCTGTGCAAACAGTACAGTTAAAATACTGGTTAGCTGCTACATGATCCAGGGCAAGAGAAATGGCATGTAACTTGGCAATAAATAAAAAATCTGTAAAGGGAAGTTTGTGTGGAGTCACCAAGCTATGACAAGTCATGGCAGAACCCACAGAGAGGCATCTGATTTGAAACCATCCATATTAATAGCTATTGAGAGATGGTTTGAGACATGTTCAGCAAATAAAAGGTGATACTTCCCCTCTGAAGTATTCACCTTTTCTGGTTGACTCAGAAAAAGATTACACATGGGAATGGTAACATGCAAGGGGCTGAATTCTACACTCAGAAACACTGTCCAGTGTCAGACCCAAGTCTGTAATGTGTGCCCTAATACAGAGGCCAAAAGGTGGAATAGACCATCTTTTACTGTCATCAGGGTAGTATAGGGAGCAACCTAAATATACAAATCCCCAAACATCTTGGACTTCAAGAGGAGTTCAGTGTTCTGATTTTGATGTTTCAACCAAAATGTCTCCAGATCTTAATTTTCAGACAGATTTTGAAGAACCAAGGGACATTTCAGATAGTCAACATAAAATGAGGAATTGAGGTACAATATCAATTGTAGCTTGGTACTGAGCATTAGAGCCCTCCAAGCATGACTGTTTAGCAATCAAGGGTTGTTTAACTTTAGCAGCAAGTGGATAAGAGATGTGAGAAACCATGAGAAGAGGAGAAGAGTTCAGTGTCCACTGACTCCACTTACCATGGAGCCCTAAGTGGGGATGTGCTACAGAGTTGAAAGCAAAAGGCTCAGCAGCAACACTAGGGTTTTGTGGACATGGACACTATACCCAAATACTACAAATCCAACAAAAAATCCACAATGTCTGTTAAGAATGTCCAATATTAGTACTCAGTTGACTCTAGCCCTGGATGACCAGCTGACTGACCCTGGGGGAAGTGGGGGGCACTTGTCTACACCTTTAACCACCAGGATTCTCTCCTTCCCTTCACAGGTCATCATGCATGGCAAACATGTAGTTGAACATTCAGATCTCACAGGAAGTAAACTGAAAAGACAAGCTTTTCTGGGAGACCCTTAACATGTACAGACATCCACACCGAGGGGAATGGGTTTAAATAATATACAAACTTATAGTTTTTCATACAAATATGTACAATTTATTTCACACTTAAAATCACTTACCCTGCAACTAGACATTAACTGATTTTTTTTATTATCAGAATTTTGTTGTAACTTACTTTAAAATAAACTTCTAAAATATGATTTCACTTCTGTGTTCAGTTTTTTTTGTTTTTTTTTACTATTTTGATAAGCTATATTATTAATGGCTATCATTTTATTTTCTATTTGGTATATCTATTGAATTACATACCATATTTTTCTATTTTTTTTTCTCCAGTCTACATTACCATCTGATCTAAGTAAAGCTAATTTAATTCTATGGTTAAAGCATTTTCTTACAGATTGAGAATGCAAGCACTAAATAAAATCACACTTTGATATTAAACACATCAAAAATTAATTTAAAAAGGTTATTCTACATACATTTGCTTTCACAGTAAAAGATCATACACACACATAATTCAAATATACTTAGGTTGTGATGGTATAAATAAATTGTGATTCAGATTGTGATAAAGAATGTTTTGTACACAGTTGGTGCAATGTGCAAAATAATAATTAAAAATTATAGTATTAAAATATTATGCAAATCACACTAAATACACTTAGGTTATGATTAAATATCAACATTTTGATTCAGGCTGTGACAAAAAATGTTTTGGTATAAACATTTGCTCCAATGCATAAAATTAAAAAATATATATATAGTATGAAAACTTTATTCAGATTAAACATAAGTTACTAAACATGTATTTAGAATAAGCAAGAATAAATTTCTCCACCACATCTCTCTCTTTATTGTACACACATGAGCACACAAAGTAAAATGTCCCATGCACCTACTGAAAATGATTTAGTAGTTTCATTAATTTTTTAAAGTAATTCTTTAAATGTAACTTTTAATGTGCCACTAACTTGTCTTTAATTAAAAAAATGTATATTTCTTCCTTTACAGTTAAGGAATATAAAATTGGCAGCATTATAATAATAAAACTATTGTACACAACACACTGAAGTATTTAAGAAACAAAAAGTAAAGCCATTAACCAAAATGTTAATGGCAATAACAAAATTAAATTATTCAACATATTGCATGCTGTACAAAAAATGTTATATATCTAAAAACTTTCTTTAGTAGTCTAAGAATATTTAAAAACCATGCATAATGTTTTAAGTAAACACATATATATGAATTGGTGTTACTTCTGGTGAAGTGCTCTAAAAAATACCTCAATTTATTTACACAATACTCTACAAATTAACAAAACCATTTAAAAAATGACACCTACCGGATCTATATTCTGTGTTTTTCCTCCAATCTACTATATCTATTTCAGCTGTTCCTGCTATAACAAGCTCTAACTCACGAGCATCAAAAACAGAAACTAAACGAGGGTCAATGACCTAGAAAAAACACATTTTTTAAAAACTTAACCAAATGAGTTATGGTTCAAATAAATAGTTTTTTCCAGTGTTCCACATTCAGTCTGATGAAGAACATGAATAAAAAAGCAGATTCAAACATATAAATATATATATATGAATAAAAACTTATATTTGTTACTACTGGCTTTGTTTAAAAACCAACATGTTAAATACTTCTAAAACTGAAATGTTGAAAGCAAAATGGAATAAAAATCTATTCAACTTACTTGAATAAGAGGAATTTTAAGTTGTTGTTCCATATACTATGCTGAAAGTTTTTTTAAATTGAAAAGAATGAGATCCTACAATTTTCAATTGTTTCACATCTTATTTAAGGCAATCATCTGTATTACTGTTTATTTCTTCTTGGCCATCTGACTATTTTGTTGATGTTATTTTGTTGATATGAAGGTGTTATTAGGTACATATTCCATGACTACAGCTTTGAAAGAATTATAGCTAATAACTACCAATTTGTTACTAACTAAAGAAAACTGAAAGGCAATTCAAGAATTCTTCTTTCAGAATTAGTTTAATTAGAAGAGTTATAAAGCAAACTCTCCTGAAATCCTAGCACAGTAGCTGAGTTATGTATGATCAGTCTTTTCTCAAGTTATGTTTTGTAAGACTGGAAAATATTAATAACATAAAACCTCTCAATACTACACCACAGTATTCTGTGACTCTTTTACAGTTTATAATAATAGAGTATCAGTGTTGTGAATATGCTGAATACTTGAATGTTTAATAAATGCACAATGCCAAGCAAGAAATATTGTAGTATAGTGATCAATCAATCCATTTGTACTGGTTATTTCTGGCTAAACTTCCTCTTGCAATGTGCAATATATTGCAACCTTAAAATTTAAAATGTTTCTATAGAATGTTCATGTCTACCATAACAGCAACATAAAAATTATAATACTATTCACTAAAGTTGATTAGTACAGATATTTTTGGAAGATTATAATTTCAAGTCTACAGAAAAATTAATATCTTAAAATCTGTATTAGTAAACCAACAACATTGTTTATATACTTCAAAACCTCTGACATATCAAAGACTACAATAAAATTGTGTGTTCAGTTAACTGATTAGAATTACTCTATCATTTTTATCAAACATGATTAAAATATTTAAAAAACTTTGTGGATACATATATGCTTCATAAAAACTTGATAAAAACTGTACATCACATTACTGTCTTATATCACAGTAAAGCTGCCTTACTAGTAACACAAAATTTCAAATTAGTAAAATGAACTTCAACTTTCAAGTATTCGTTATATATAAACCACAAAAATCTGTGTGTCTCCTAGTTCACTGGGCCAACCCTAACCAAACTTTGTTCGATTATAGCCTGAAATAAGGGGCAAGTTATTGTTGGTTAAAAACCCCCTGCACCACTATTATTGCTGTCACTGAACATTTATCTTCATAAGTTAACACTAACTACATTCATAGCTAGTGCCACATCCTTATACCAAACAAATTTTTTTTCTATAAAACACAGTGTGAGGGAAAGGAAATCAAATATTTCAGTGTATATCAGCACTATTTAGGGAGGAATGTAAAAAATTGCCACAATAAGGCTGATATGAAAAGCTGTTTCTTACTTTGGTTTTTGATTTTTCAACTTCAGCCCATAACACACTCCTGTAGCCTATTACCATCAATAAATTAGTCATATTAAACAATGTGGAAAGACATTATGAGCTGGGTGTTAACAGAAAGCATCCCTACCACCACTACTACCTACAAAATCACCTTGACCATCACAGAACATAAATATTGAGTTCTTAAAGCATATACTAAACTTTGGACAAGGTAATAATGAATATTACAATATGTTGTAAATAAACTGTGTGAAAGTTATGATTTTTGTGTTATTTTCACAGCATCCACTTCTCATATTTTTTAAGTTCATAATCCAGACAAAAGAATGGGCACCTCAGCTTCTCTTAAATAAATACTAAAGATTTCTTTAATTTCACAAAATAAAATTAGAACTGCTAAGGTTCAACTTATTTACAAACTTGTAAAATACAAACTGGTAATTTGTAAACACTCTTCATAGCTTTCTCACTCTTTAAATGTCAAAATATATAGGTATCAGAAAAAACATCTGTGAAGGAATAAACTTTATTCTTTTTCTTTATGTAGCACTTATTCACACCAAAAAATGTTACTTCATTTTGTATACCAGCACATTTCCTACAAAATGTCCTCTAACAGTTTAAATATCTAGATATTTCAATATCCTAAACCTTTCACAATGAGAGATGCTTTGAAAAGCTTTCATATGCAAGTCACTGTCTTACATTAAAAATTTAATCAAACACCTTTACTACTAATGCATGTAACTAAAGTTAATATTATAAAGTTACATTTCAAAGTTTTTTTCACTCAAGTTTTAAGTCCTTTATTTAAAAATAAACTTTTAAAAACTACTTAAACTTCAGATTATTGTCACATGACCAACAAGTTAGAAAAAATTTTCTACTTTGTCTCTCTATATCTTCAATAATACAATTGTAGTTGAGTAGAAGTACAAATGGATAATAAACTGCTTTAATGAACTTTGCACTCATTTCTTTACAAGTTCTCTGAAAGAAAACAGTTGAAACAAGTAAGACACTTTTTAACCCCTCATGGATGCTATGCCCACTTTTGCCAGATTTGTTTTAGCTTTATAACCTCTATGTAGATGACACATATATATATTGCTGGCCAAAATCTTAAGGCCAATGAACATAAAGAACAAATATGCATTTTGCGTTGTTAAACTCAACGACTTATTTGAGTAGAGCTTCAAAAGATGAAAATAAGAAAAGGTAAAATAAAAATAAACTTTTTTAGCATTTAATAGGGAAAATGTGAACACTGAAATTAGCCGAATTCCAGTTAGTCAAAAGTTTAAGACCATATTGAAATGAAGCATTAGTCAGTAGACAATGAAATTTAGTCATTTGTGTTCAAGCATTAGCGTTGTCAACATCTCCCACTCTCATCTCCTGTGTTACATTGGGCAAAAACATGGCAAAGACTAAAAAGTTGACAGAGTTTGAATGTGGCAGAATTATTGAGCTGCAAAAGCAAGGTCTCACTCAATGTGCCATCGTTGGTAAAATTTGTTGTAGTAAAACTGCTGTTGTAAATTTCTTAAAAGACCCTGAGGGATACGGAATGAGAATTTCCAGTGGTTGTCCCAAGAAAATTTCACTGACATTGAGCAGGAGGATATGATGGGTTGTCCAGCAAGACACCAACCAATCATCGAACCAGACTGAGGCCCTTACAGATGCAGAATGCAGCTCAAGAACAATAAGACGACATCTACGAGAGAAAGGCTTTAAAAACAGTAAACATCTTCAAAAGCCATGTCTGTTTCATGGTGTGGAAGGAGACATGGCTTTTGAAGATGAAAAATTGGATGAAGGTTTTGTTCTCTGATGAGAAAAAATTTAACCTGGATGGTCCAGATGGCTTCCAACATTACTGGCACGATAAGGATATCCCACTGGAGGAGGTTCCATCATCATCTGGGGTGCTTTCACCTTCCATGGAACAATGGAGCTTCAGATTATACAGGGGCATCAAACAGCAGCTGGCTACATTGGCATGTTGGAAAGTGCATCCTTATTGACTGAAGGCCCTCGCATGGGTGGAAATGACTATCTTTCAGCAGGACAATGTTGCAATCCACAATGTTCGCAGGACAAAGAACTTTTTCATGGTGAATAACACGATTCTTTTGGACCATCCAGCGTGTTTGCCCGAACTGAACCCCATTGAAAATATTTGGGGTGGATGGCAAAGGAAATCTAGAAATGGACGTCAATTCCAAACAGTGCATGATCTTTGTGAACCATCTTCACCACTTGGAATAACATTCCAGCCAGCCTTCTGCAAATGCTTATATCGACCATGCCAAAGCAAATGTTTAAAGTTATTCACAATGACAGCCATGCAACTCACTACTGAGACCTCTTGTTGGGAATTTCCTACCCTGTTTAGGACTTCTTTTTGGTATGGTCTTAAACGTTTGACCAGCTAGTATATAGTATATAGTTCATAGTGTTCACATTTTCCCTATTAAATGCTAAAAAGTTTTTTTCTTTTTCTTATTTTCATCTTTTGAAGCTCTACTCAAATAAGTGGTTGAGTCTAACAATGCAAAATGCATATTTTTTCTTTATGTTCATTGGCCTTAAGATTTTGGCCAACAGTGTATATATATATATATATTCATTGAAAAAAAAGATACTTTTACACAATAATCTAGCAATGGTTATTTTGAGCTTGCATGCATTGTTGTCATGGATTATGTAACTGACTGAAGGACTGTTGGCTGCTTGACTGACTATAGCACTTGGTTGTTTCTTATCTAAATATATTATAGTGAAATATACAATTTAAATTGTAATTTGGTTTTACTTTGTATTGTAGTTAATTATGTATTACTTGTTTTAGAATGCAACACTTAAAAGATTTAAATATTTTGAAATATACATCATCCTTTGTGTTTGTGTCCATTCTCAAGGTTTACAATGCTACACCCTGAAGAAAGATTTTGCCAAAGTGTTGCATGTGTCTACCAAAGAAACTGTAGGCACTTAAGGACACTCCATTGACTTTCGTTATGATGAATAGTAAGTGGTAAAAGACAAGAAAGGAAAATAAAATATTAAAAATCAATTATTTGTAAAAATTAAAAAAGGAAATTATGAATTTAACACATGGAAAAATTTTAAAGATAATTCTACAAAAAGTAAGAGCTATGTTTTTTCTTTCTTCTATTTCCTAACTTTTATTTAATTTCATTGTATGTTGATGATAATAGCTAGAGTTGGTAACATGGTAGAGAAAAGGAAAAATAAAATAAACAATTATCTTAAAAAGTACTTTTGATATCCTGTTAGGATGGTCTAGGTATAGTGGATATGAAAACCATAAAATGAAGAAAAGTATTTTTACATTTAAAATGGAAAATCAACTTGCAATGTGTAGCTTTATAAGTTCTGACACTAAAGTACATTTATTCCATAAGGTATTTGCTGTCATTGTTTGAGCTAACATCTGATTTTATCTGTATTTTAAATGCCAAAGTAAAAGTTATTCAAATATAAAGTATTAAAAATAATTATGAAAAATGCACAGCATACACATGCAGGAGTTAAAGACAATGAATACATGAAAGTTACCATTGTTACAGAAAATAAGAAAGAGCACATACAAGTTTTATAATGCACAGTATTTCACACTTGTTTTAAACAGAGTACATCTTTGTTTTTCAGATATATATGTTTATCACTGCACAATTCTGAAATATCATTCAAAATAAGCCAAATTACATCTATATTTGGTTGGTAATGTTTAACTGGTTTATTTCTGCTTTCAGAAGATGTTTAGGATTACTGTCTTGCTGGAAAATGAGTTGCAACCAATAATTTCATTCCCAAAGGAAAAACATAATGGATAAGATCTAAAAGTTCCTGCTAGCTGTCAGGTGCTATCAAATTTGTTTATGTAGTTCAACAAAATTCATGCTGACATGCAGTCCATGCCCATACTGGCCTACTAATATACTTCACTATAGATGTTGTACATTGACTATTATACTGTTCTACTCTCTGCCAAGAAAACTACTACTGACTGTGTGGCATTCTCAGGTAAAACTGGTTTCTTCTAAGAGTGAAAGGGTAATTCTACAGAATAATGGGAGATTAGAAAAAGAAACTGGACAAAATGGAAACACAGTGAAAACAAATCTTTATTCAAACTTAAAACATTCAAAAACAAGTGCACAGGATGAAAGACTGCACCTTTAAGCAAGTTATTTCTTTTAAATTATTTTGAAATTATTAACAGATTTAATAACAACAACCTAATAGTTAACATCTATGTAACTGCAGTCTAACTGTGTATGCTAGGTGCATTTCAACATCTATTTCTTCTATGAGCAAGACAAATGTTATCTCAGGGGGACAAAGAGAAATAAAAGATAGCTAAAGTGATAGCAACTAAATGTACTTCTTAACCACATGTTATGTGAAAAGTGCAAAATAAAAGTTAAAAACATCTACATGAGAACAGTTGTTGCAAACTGTAATTCAGATTCACTTGTAAAGAGGAAACCTACAAATTTGCTCAATTCATTGTTTAGAGTCTGAAGCCAGTTTCAGATTCTTGGTTTGGTTAGCTCTCCTAAGCAGTAATTTTTGAGGCAACCTTGAACTAACAAATGTATCTCAACTGTTCTTGAGGTAATTTTCACATTTATATTTAGCATTAGGTTAATGGAAGGATCTCCACTGTATTGTCATGTAACATACAATATGGATGTTAATAGTTATTCAACATCACTTTTAAAAGAATTTGGACTTTCTACCTTGACATACTAGTTCCACATACTCTTAAGTTTCCAAACAGCTTGTTTGCCAAGCACTACTGGTTGACAGTTAATCACAATGTAAACTATTAATACATGACTGCACTCTGGTGCATTTATTTTTAAATAAGCAGTGGAACAATTTCATTTTATTCACTGTTTTCATAATTATTTCCAATAATCTTACAACAAATAAAAATTCACCATAAAAAGAGTAAAAACTTAACCTTGAAGAACATTTTTGCTGTTTACAATATTTCAAAACTGTTACAGATATTTTTTATAATCCCAGTGACTTTACATAAGCACCTGATTATGCAGATAAGATACAAAATCCACTTACTTCATAAAACCCCCTGACTAGAGATTCTGTTTGCTCAGCTACTCCACGCTCCAAGCGACGCTTTACCATTCTATCAATGTATTCCTTCTTATTCCTCTCTGTAACTGTAATATTTTTACCACCAGACTTCAGTTCTTTTTCTACAATTTGTCCAGCTACTTCTTCTGTTACACAGAAGCTCAAATCCAGGCCCATGTCTGAGATATCATTATCTTTTAGCCATAAGAGAGACTGATAAAACTCAGCATCCAATGATTCAAGATCACTCAAGGAGCATGGTCTAAGAACATACACATGCATCTCTCTTACAGTCAGTAAATGATAAAGATTTTCCTAATTCAAATCAACCTTACATTTCAATCACACTATAACGAAAGTATATAATTAAACAAAAACAAGAAGACTGATATAAACATTTTTTCCCACTATAAACAATTATGTATTCATTAAAGATTCTCCTTATGATAACTTACAATATGAAGCAATAACAAAAAACCAAGTTTATATAAACAAAAGGTAATATAAGAGAGAAACTATACGTGTCCTGGAAGCCTTGATTGACGCTGAAAAAGTCCCTCAAAACAAATTCTACAAAATTAATAATTATCTCAATTTATAAAAATGTTACACAATTTCCTGTTTTATTGTACCATTTTAAAATCATACAGCACCAATAGAAGTGTCATTCTTATACCAGGTCACAAAAAAGTATAGAAACCCCATTTATAAAATATATAAAATTCTCCAAATGCATACACACAATCCTTTAGCTATAGCTAAAAATAATTTAATGGAGAAAAAGTAGAATTTAATCTATAATATATTTTCAAAGAGGGTGCACATAGCAAAAATATATGTTCATAATTTAGCACTTCATGATACTGACAAACTAGGTTTACAATTTCCTGAATAGAAGAAATCTTGGTATATATAGTAAAAATATTTCAACTAAAAATTAAAATAATAAACATAAAATATGTATAGTTAATTATAACTTTTACTTACATACTTTTAAACTTACATTGTACATTACGACATCTGAAACTAACAAGTATAACTATAAGTTTCTGTTTGTTTACTATTCAGCACAAAGCTATATAATGATCTGTTTGCACTGCATCCACAATAAGTATTGAAATCCAATTTTTAGCATTATAAGTCCTCCATCTTACTACTGAGAAAAAGTTATTTTATGAACTTCAAAATATGATCATTAATGTTTTCTTACTAAATTACACATCCTCTTTGAGGTCAGAATGCCATGCAAGTTTTCTATGCATTCCTTAACTCTGAAACACAGTTCATCTTGTACAATAATTACATTGTTATTTGGTAATCTTTGGAACAACATCTTTCCTATTATTTCAACTGGATGAGATTTTTATTCTGTTAACAGTAATTCTTAAAAATGATTATATCATTATTAATTAATCCTCAATTAATATTTTAGATTGTCTAAAATTATAAATATCAGCTAACAATTATAGTTAGATAACTGTTGCACTATTACATCCAAAATTCAATAAAACAGTTTATTCTTTAGTGTATATATATAAATTTTTGATCAAAATAATACTTAAAATACATTTTGTGCAATATTTCATATTATACAAATTTTTAACTTAAGTTACAAGAAATCTAAATTTTTTTTGTAATTTTGCAGATGTTTGTATAAAAATTTTTCTTTAGTAATATTAAAAGATTACATTTTGTGAATAGTGATTTCATAAACTTTAGAGCAAGTCAGTGACTTAACTTTAAACACAACTGTCATAAATGCTAAAAGCTGCAAATAAAATATCACAATAATTGCAATAAATCTTTGAGCACATTTAAAGGATTTCAGACATACTTCTAAATGCAAAATTTTGTTTTCTAAGATAATGTTTTATAAACACAACGTAAAATGTAAATGTCACTATGTTTCCATAATACACATATATACAATTCGTTTTCCCCATAAAAGTCTACACACGTTTAGGAATATAAACAAGTAAATGTAAGACTCAATATTTCACTCGTGTTGAAACTCTCTAGATCTATTTATACAGTACTTCATTATTCAACTAGGTTGTTTTTATATAAAGTAAAACTTTTAAGTATGTAGGGTTAACAAAGTGTAACTTTACTTGACTGTAAATATGTCTACATTCAAATTAATAATTTACTAAACTTAATGCTAACTTAACACTTTAAAGTTTTATCTTAATTATAAAGATAAATACTTACAAACGAAGCAGAGCCTTATAGAATGGCCGGGTGAAAAAGGCATCCAAAAGGTACTGGTGAACCAGAGTAAGGCCTAAAACCCGGCCACTGAACCGGAACCACTCATGTTGGTTATCCACAAAGGCAGACATGGGGCTCACTTGTACTGTATAGGTATCATTTGCAGAATACTCAAACAATCCATAGTAGGGATTGAAGAGTTCCCTGGAGAGCAGAAAGAAAAACTCTCTGGATGGTCCTCCATAATCTAACCTGAAAGGACGAAGTTGCTGTTTTAATGAGGAAAATTCCAAAACTGTATTGTATAGCTCTGCCTTTGTGAAAATAAAGTATGATTGAGTATTTATATTAAAATGGTTTTAAACATGAAAATCAACAAGAAAACTAACAACAATAGCTATTGTAAAGAAACAGTAATTATCAGAATTATATTTTGACATTGTTTAGCATTTCTAGGCAATATGATGCTGCTAAAAACTGACCACCTTTTGGGAAAGGTATGTAACAAACCTTTCTGAAGCAAAATACTCATTCATTTGGATCAAAATATGTTCCTATCAGAAATTTAAAATATCCAGATATTTTAAAAAGGATATTCCTTATACTAAATAGATCAATTTAATGAACCATAATTAACCAGAAAGAGACCTAAAATAAGTTTTACATAAGTCACGATGATCAAAAGATTGGCATCTTATAGATAAGAATTCACATATTCCAGGCAACAGTTTGGGACATAATCAAGTATCTTTACTTGGAAAGATGACACAAGTTACATGTACAAATGTTGCTTCCCTGGCATACTTATTCAACCATTTTATATCTCAAGCAGCTGAAAAATGAAATGCCTATATATTTTATTCCATACAAAAACCTACTGGTAAAGTCACAGGACACAACAACTGAACTGTTGAAATGATTGCCGAGACACTGGTGTTCTTATACATTAGAAGGATTATAAAAAGCAAACAGGAAAGTGTGGTATACTTTGAACATGACAGCCTTACAGAGCCTTTTGCAATGGAACCTTTACTGCAAGCTATTGTCAAATACATAGTCATTAGATAGAACATGACAACAAGGTGAGATTCCAAAATTGTTATAATATTACATACTCAACCTCTGTACTAATATTGATAAAAATGCTCTAATTTTTATTCATTATCAAAGAAATGTAATTAAATCCTGTATCTCTTTCAGTTATTAATATGCTAGACTATGGGGGAAGAGAATTATTAGATCACAATTAAAGAAAATAAATGAAATACATCATCTTCCAACACTAATATTTCATAAAACTTCAACATAAAAAAAACTGAAGCTGCTAAAATGAAGATAATTAAAATAATAAAAAGGTTTAGCATCAACTTACCCTTCCTCTCCTGAGAAACTGATGTATAAACGAGATTTCTGAAGATCTTTCTTGGAGGCAGCCATGATCTTGGTGAAGGCATCTTCTAGTAAATTATCTCTACGTATGTTTAACCTGTATTAATAAATGAAAGATGCAAAGATATTTACAATAAATACTAATGAATATGAATATGTGGAAAGTGTTAACCAAAATTAAATTCTTTAAACTGTATTCCCAACCATCATACCAGGTCCAAACACATTACAGTAAGAAAGACGCTCTCTTAAGTTAGAAATTTAGTAAATATTAATAAATGACAAATTTCTATTTGCTAAGTAGGTGTTAGAGCTAGTTTTCTCTATCAACAGCCACAGAATATATTTATGGCTATTACTACAAAGATAATTTTCTAGGTCCAATGTAAAAAGGAAATTCCTATATCAATGTAGTAGCTGTGACAGTTTTACAGGTTAAAAAAATTAAAATATTTTGGGTTCTATGTACAAAATTATTTCTCATGTTAATTCAAGGTGCTGTTACAACTAGCAAAATGTTTCATTTAATTTCATATATTTTATAAGCCATTATATTTATGAAATCAGTTAATTGGAAATTCAGCAAAAAAGCTAAGCAGATGAGAAAAAAATAGTTTATCTAATAACAGAACTTCACACAGTAAATAACTACATTAATACTATGCGTGTCAGTGAGGGTTAAAGTATAGATGTCACTGTGGGCTGTGTATCAGGTTTATCAAACACTTATTGTTACCTTATACTGGTGATTAAATAAAGTTTATAGTACACAAGAGAAAATACCAGATATAATATATGGGGATATTGAATAAAAAATGTGTATGCATTTTGGAGGTTTTAGTGCAGACTTAATGATTCATAAACATATCTATATTATTAACATGAACATCATGTCACACTGTGACCTGCCAGAGTCTGAGTCTAACTGTGACATGAGTACTTCACAGGCATATCTTAAGGACCAGTTCACACACAAAATTCAGAACTGCTGACAATATTTCTTCTCCAACACAGACCTGTGGTCACTTGGTTAAACAAAATAAAGCAAATATGTAAAGTAAGTGCTGTCTGGAAAATCTCCTTTGTAAGAGATAGAAAAATCTCAGGATAATTACAGCACAAATATCCAACATATGGGGGTCAGAGTTTATAGCACTGACATTAGTAGTTTAACAAAGGTCCACAATTACTTCAGAGCACTGGTATTACATTTCAAATTATAAGTTTAGTATTTGAAATTAAGGATATGTTAATCTAATTGTAAAGCATATATAAAAATATATTTATTTTTTTTAGTATGTGTGTGTCTTATAGCAAAGCCACATAAGGCTATTTGCTGAGTCCACTAAGGGGGAATCAAACCCTTGATTTTGGTGTTGTATCAGCAGGGGACTTTTCTCAGTATGATTTTCATTTGATCAGTTTTAAAATTTCTATGAATTATTTATCTTTTGAAGTGCTTTTCTCATAGAATAAAATTCATATCACAAAACCAACAGCATGACTATGAATTAGTTATGATGAATAAATTTAAGTCTTTTATTCAACTGATATTCTTCAAAGGAACAATTTTTAACTGTTACCTATATGTATTTAAGTATGTTTATATTTTCATTCAGTGAGCTACACAGTGAATTTCTTCCCCAAAGGACTTTTACATCATACCCGAACTTAAATTTGTGGTAAATATTTTAACCATAGTTAGAAAAATGTTGACTTGAGTCAGCAGTAATTGAAAATAAAGTGTGATCACTATGACCCACCCTGTTTTTGTTCCACATGAAACACTGTACTGAAAAACTTGTGCATCTTCAAGATAAAGAATACAATTTCCTCCAATATATTACAAATTCTTATCTTTTTTGGCAAGTTATGCATGAAAGTAAAACAAAGTATGCATAATTACTGGTGGTTTCTGAAAATGATGAGTCCTTTATTTTTTCATTGTACTTCAGAATTTTATCTTTAGTTATTACTAATATCCAACAGTCCAAAAATAGAATATCTGAGTAATTCACTTAAAATTGTAAACTTATTTCCAAAGAGAGAATCACTAATAACAATGAATACATACATTTCTTAAAACAACCACACCACCTTTGTTTAGAAGCTAAACACACATTAACTATGAATGCAGTTAAAGTCTACAAAACATGATAAGCATATGACAAATGCACTTACTTCAGCTTACTAGGACCTTGACCAAATCCTTTGGATTCCAGCTTGCGATAGAAATTTCTAAGCTTGGCTTCAAAGTCTCTCCTATATGGAGCTGGAGCTCTTACATTTGCTCTTTGTAAACCTAAATCAATATGAATGCACAATTTGTTATTACACCATTTACATATTACATATTCATTACTTTCATGTTGTGCCTTTTATTACATTCAGTTTAATGAAATGACTACATGAAAAGGGAATGGTATATATAATTTATTTTCTAGGTACAATTTACAGAAGCACTCAAACAATTAGTGGAATTACTTGCTACAATAGTAATTTTGTTTATATTTATCTGTATAACTCATATCACTGTGGAGCCTACAACCAACAAAATTCATGAACTCACAACCAGCAGCAAATTTAAGGTTATGTGAGCCTAGATGGTTAATAATTTTTGGGGGCCCTGCATCCCATGTAATTTTACATAGAATAAAGTTATCAGTGGACCCCATTAAGATCATGGGCCTTGGGGCTGAGTCCCCTTTTTTCCCTATCTAAATATGCCACTGCTCACAACCAATTTATCAAATAAATATTTTATAACTGCCTTTAAGAACCAACACGATCCATACATTAGTAATTATACACTTGACACTTTTATACCTATTTCAACTACTGAAAATCACAATATATAACAAAATTTGAAATTTAAATGGGTAGTATATTTGCTCTCAGAAATTCAAATTTCAAAATTAAATAACTTAATGCAAGAATGGACCATTTAGAAATAAGAACAAACAACTGTGGTTTTAAATTGCTATAATCTAACATAACTAGCAAAAACCACACAGCAAAATTGAACTCTGTTGCTTAATAACACCTTAATGGATGAATTTCATACAGTAACTTCTTGTGTACAAACACTCATGCCACAAATTATTCAAATAAAGTTCAGAGATAATAAGACATACACATAACTTATAATATATTCAAGCATTTTTTGGAAACTTTTGATTTCTTTAATTCAGTTCAATTGACAAAACAGAATAACTTATGACTTTAAACACAATCAGACTAAAAATACATCATAAAAATTCAATGAATTGTTTTTTTATACTATTTATTCATATAAACACTTTTTAATAAAAAATAATTATTACAAAGTTTGATATTTCATCAACAACAGAAGTATGTCCAACGCAGAGTTTCATGGGTAACAGTTGCTGGGTCTTATGACATGCAAATGTACAAGCATTTTACACAATAATGGTAAGTACACACATTATACAACCCATGAACAGTATGTGTAGATGTAACTTATTATTAAAAATCTCAAAGAAACCAATAAGAAGATAATCTCTTGAAGAAACTAAACAGTGACAACTGTAGATAAAACTGTAGATAAGCAGTAAAACTGTACATAACATGCTAGTTACATCGGTTTCACATCAAGTAGTTAAATGACGTACCTCTTAAAAATGCATAATTAGACCAACTTATATTTGTTACTTTTCAATATGCTTTAATTCATTATCATATATTTATATCATCCCTTCGACATTTTGATAAGGAACCCGATATGTTTCTCATGAAAAATAATGGTTTCTTACCTGGTGATGCCTGTGGAGATTGTTGGGGAGATTCACGTGGTGACCGATGTGTTCCACTAGTACTGGCTGATGCATTATCGCTGCTTTGGGCTGGAACGTAGGACATTATCTCTTGTTCAAATAGACTGTAAAGTAAATAATATATAAACTTTTGTTGATATATTCTCATTATCAATATTTGAATGATCTTTGACAATAAGTGATCATCTCTTTATGATAACAGTCACAAAATCAACTGAAATCATTGTTTTGTTTATAAATTATTTTTACTTGACCTTCAATCATGACAAAGATTTACGAGATATTGAAAGTTAAAGTTTAAATATTTAGCAATATACTTAAATATCATTGTTTCATGTTTCTAAGATAGCTCGTCAATAAATATATGTTATAATTTACTGTTACGTAATTTCACTGTGTCTAACCTGGACACAAAAAGAAACTGGATTAATTTTTACTAGTTTTCAGTCAATACAGATTGATCATATGTATACACTTTAATATAACTAGCAGCTATAAACTGACTGCTCTTAAATGGTTACACACTGAAATATGCTACAGCAGAACACTTGTTCATCTAAACATTATGCAGGGATATATATTATACAGTGAAATATGCTGCAGGAGAACACTTGTTCATCTAAACATTATGCAGGATATACTACCCGTAAAAATCCCATAATTATTATACATTGAAATATGGTACAGCAGAACACTTGTTCATCTAAACATTATGCAGGATATATAACCTGTAAAAATCCCATAATGATTACACACTGAAGTACGATACAGCAGAACTCTTATATTAACGTTAAGATATAAGCTGTACTGTGTTATTTGGTTCCATTGATCACTAATTGAAAATCTCAAACTGTTAAGAATAAAGCAATTATCTTTATTAAGTTGCTCAAGGTAAACCACAAAAGTTGTTAATTTGATATCCTTAGTACTTTACTATATTTTATTGTTTATAGTATATTTTAACTGGTCAAGGAAATGTCATGACTACGGCAAAATTATGGTCAAACTTCTTGCTGCTGATGCTAAGATGGCATCTTGGAAACAGATTTTGGATTTTTAAAAATGTATACAATTTTTTTTTTTTGTAGTTTAACTCAATAATAATGCAAGATGGAGCATGAACAATTTTCAAATGTCATTGAGCTTCCAAAACTGCACTGTATTTAATGACGTTAAAAGTGAACTAAGTTTGTCAAAAAAGTAAAAGTAACAGTACTGGCCCTCAGCAAGACTACTGAGTAAACAATAAATACTTGTAAGCAATGAACCTAAAAGAACATTCTACCTGTTGAAAGTGACCTATACCAGAGTATTATGTATCAGGAATGTAAATTCCTGCATCTGTCTTAAAGTTAGAGATACCATGGAGAAACTAATGAAAACACTTTGTAGTCATTTGTGTAATAACACATAAAAAGAACAAAATATACATAGTCAGTAAACCATTTTACTTACATCATGAATTACAAATGAGTAGATCTAACTTACATGAATATTTTTGAATTAACAGATAGCTATATCATGTTTCACTTGAGAAAAGTAATATAACCAGCTAGAAGAACACTGCAAACAGAATTATGTAGGTCTTATCGAATGTTTGACTTAGAGGTAAAGTGTGCTGTTGTGATAGTTTAAGTAATTTTTAGCATTAATGCATCTCTGGAATTACAAAATGTGACATACAAGTTAAATATGTTATAATCACTGATTTTGATGATACTCCCTGAAAACAAGTGTAAACAGACTATTTTTAGGACTGACAAAAGAACAGTTTGCCCCTTAAAGAGAAAGGTCAATCTTTCAAAGATGCTCGAGTTGTATGGTGTTTATTCATTTCTGTCAAAACTTCTTCAATCTACGTTTGTTTTTCCAACATTATTAAAAGACCACAGTTGTGACTGATGGATGAATAAACAATCAATATTTTAAGACTGATGAATGCTTCTGTGTTCTAAGCTTATTCAGCATTCTTTAAACATAATGTAAAGATTTACTAGATGAATATCAATCTTAAAATGATTGATTTACTTTTTACACAATATCCAATGTACTATTTCTAAAAATTATGACTAATGTTTTGTGAAACAAATATCAAATTACATAACAGTGCAAGTGTGAAAGTAAACCATGTGAACACACGTTTTGATTGTGTGAATGAAACAGCATAAACATACTTAGAAATTAGTGCTAGCTTTTGATAAGGTACTGAAAAGAATGAGTTTAATGTGGGAACATAAAGCTTGGTACAAATAGTAATATCTGTCTTGAGAAAGTAGGTAGTGTTTTTATACAATAACTGTATACAAGAAATAATAATAGCAGCAATCTTTACAAGATGTCTTTCTTCATTATGTGTAAAAGACTAAAATGGACTATCTACAGTAAAATATGAGACTTAAGTATGTCATTCAATTTATGGTAATCAAAAGACTAAATCTGAAGTATATTAGTTTCTTTAAATGGTCTAATGCTGACTGAATGTTGTATCTAACAATGGAATGTTCTGGGGCACAAATATAACAAATCTGAAGGTCTCTTCAAACTACTAAAACTATTCAAAAAACAATGTATAATGAAGCCAAAGCATGAGTATCATACCAGCTTTGATATATTAAAAGCTTAATATTAGGGATGTTAACTGGTAAGTTCATGAAATAATCATTACTATAAAATGAATTTCTAAACAAACTAAAACATTAATGAATGCACCTACTCATCATAAATTCAAGAAATATATGAATTTTTTAACTTACCTTAGGTGAAAAGAATAGTAGCTTACAAACTAACTATTTTCTTCAGATATATCGGCAATCCAGGTATGGATGTTTTGGGCATGCAACAACATGTGTACCATAACTGAATTACCACTACAAATGTTTAAAATTAGGGCCAATGCTTTCAACTTATATTTAGACAAAACTCAAAATATATATATACCCATACTTTCGTTATACACATTATGTGTGAATATATATAGCTGGTTCCAGAAGAAAAAGAAACTTGTCTATGTACCTGAGAAGTATGGTAAGATCTATATCATGACTAAGTCTGTCCAGAGCACTGGTTCCTTCAACTCTTATGCCATTTACTTTATCCCTGAGAACTTGATTAGTGGCAATAGCTGGGTGTCGTTCCTTGAGAATGTCAATAATGTTTGGTTGACGAAGAAAGGCCACAACTTTGTCATTATAAGCAGTAGGCACTTGAGACACAATATGTGGAACTGTACAGGACGTGGTGATATGGGGTCGAGGAGGAGGAATTGGTCCAGAGGCAGTGCCCTTTGGGATAAAAAAAAGTAATAATTAATTGTGCAACTGAAAAACACATTTTTAAAGCTAAAAAGTTTTTATTGTTTAGAATGTTGTATTTGCAGAAAGAAATGTGATATTAACACAAAAGTAACATTTTTTTTGTCTCATCTTTCAAAAGATGCTTAATAAAGATATAAATATTTCTCTCCTTTGCTATTACTTTCTTCTGAATGAGTTTTATTGTAACTGTAAAAGTTAACTCATATAAAGAATCTATACTGCTATAAAAAACAATACAGTTTTTATGCATGTCAAAACCAATACTCATTTCTGGATGTCAACAACTGAGTGAGATTTTAGTAATATCAGATGCATATGAACCTTTGTTTATATTCAAATGATAGCCCTGCAAATATTCAAGTGTTATGATTCTGAAACAAGGTAACGTTTGATCTAATAAAGGATACTTCATTTTTCTATATTTGTCACAACCATTTCTGTCTAATGCAACTGTGGAAATATACATGCATAATGCAAATGAAAATTGAGAGAACAATAAAATTTTACTTTAAGATTCAAATTCAGAAACCATGGTCCAGAAATTAACAGTAAATTCTGCTACTTCTCTCCTAATGTAACTCTGATCAACAATTTGTTGCTGGTCAACATCAAAATAAAGTTTTCAGTCCATAAGTTAGAGTTCTTGTCAAGTCGACAAATAATGTAACAGATTTTCTCCTATACTTCAAAAATAAATTTGGAATTCTCAGTTTTTCAAACATATAGTTTACAAGTGATTTTAATTTAGGTAAAGCAGAATATGAACTATATAAAATAATGTGAATTTGATGTATTTGTTACCAAAAGGAAAAAAACTTTAGGCTAAAGCACCACTTTCAAATGATAACTGCAGTACTTTAAGAGAGATTAAAATATTATTGGGTATTTTTTTTACTCTACTATATCGTAATAATTGTTCTGCTATTGAACAAAAGATGCCAGTTAAAAAACCTAGCTAAGACTACATCAGAGCTGCAAATGCCAAAACGTCTTGCCATCAGATAAATTATGCTTTTGTTGATATTCACGATTAAAGTTCAGAAAGAAGAAATAAAAAATAAAAGAAAATCTTCAATATTCATGTGACTAATTGAAATTCAACAAAAACAATAAAATGAAATTGGTTAAAAATGAATATTTCTACTGCACTTTTAAACATTATCAACATATAGCTCTCATTTTTAACACTCTTCTAATCAATTTGTATTTAGACTTGTAATTCTATACTTTGTCTTAAATCTCTTACAACCTTATTGATGTTTCAATGCTTAAGTCTTCCATAACATTCTTCTACTTGATCAAATACTGTACTAGCTAGCATTCTGATGCAATATTTCATATTTTAATGGTGTATGAAACTTGTAAAACAAAAAAATGATGCACTACCCATTATCTACATCATTTGATGTACGACTGTTGTAATACTCTTCATAAATGTTGTATTACTCAGTAATACTCCTAAAGGTTTACCTTTATAGCACATGCTTAAATTATCCTCACCCCAACAATACCAGGACATCCTATATTGATACAATACTGAACAATATTGTTACTATTATATATTTAAAAACAGCTGGTATGGATAGAGAAAGCCCTAGTAGAGGAGCGAACAAGTAGAGGGTTTTCTCTACCGATACCAGCCATTTTTAAATATATAATTTTCTCTACAAGTGGGTTTTCTCATCATCACAGATTATATTGTTATCAATAACTTCAAAATCAGTTTCATCTTATCAAAATCTTCATTTTTTCACCACTTTGTTCACAAACAGTTTACATTCACTTAATACTTAGATCAGTTGTAGAGCTTACAAGAGCAGCATTTCAACTTTTTAATGAAAATTCCAGCTTCATAATTTTTAAAACAAACTTATTTTACATATGCTGTTTATCTATGTCTGGTATTCACCTTTATCTTTTATCTTGATGTAAGTAAAGGAATGAACAATTATTTATTTTATTTTAGTACACATTTCTACCCTCTTAAGTCTTTATGACCAGTAAAATGGTAATTGATTATTAACTACAATTTTTCCTGCATGCATTTCACCTGATACTTGCAATAGTTCAATATAAAATAGTACGGTTTGAGATTCAAATGCAACATTTTTTATAAATATGATCACAAAAATAAAATAAAATACAAAATACTGGAAACACTTTCTCTGGACATGAAAATATATGTTCTTCTATACTTTTTCCATTTTAGTGGAAAACAATTGATGTTGGTTTTTAATACAAAGTACACATGTACATTCTCACATACAAGATGAAAAGCTACTAACCCTTGCAACACCTTCAAGTCGAATCTCTTCTTCACCAGCACTTCGACTTCTTCTCCGATTCAGAGGTACAGCTAACCGGTGAGGATTTATGTAGGGCACTTCTACTGGCAAACGAGGATCTATGAAAGTGGTACTCCTTGTTGTATGATCAATGAAAAATTGCTGTAAAACACAAGCAGACACTCTTAGCAGCATTTTAGATTGGCATGTCTTAGGCTATACAAGTTTCCCCATGAGTTGACTCAGAACGTACAATATCATATCAAAACTGTAAATTTATATTTATGGTATGGTTGTGAATACAATTCAAAATTTGTCATGATTATAAGCAAGAGAAAATCTTTTTTCTTTAATTATTACAAACTAATGACAATTTCTGTTATGCCCATTTTCCTTTATTATTATTATTATTATTATTATGGGTGCTAATCTGATACCACCTTAAGGGGATTCCAGATGAGAACTGTTTCTGATGTGAGAGGGGGACCAGAATTTGAACTTTATACTTAGAAGGCATGGATAATACCTACTGGTTTTAACAGAGACTAACCAGGTAGTGTATTTGATTAACTGTGGAACTGCAGAAAGGAGATTTATTTCTATGCATCAGAGGCCACTTTGATTTGATTTGGGAAAGACATTAAGAAAACTCTGTCATTAATTGAGATTGGTTTGTGTGAGGGAGCTTTAATCAGTAAGTTTAGTTGTAATGGGTATTTAACCCCAACACAGTTTGATTATTTAAATAAACAAATTAAAATTTATTTTATTTGTATTTCATATGCCACTATAACATGAATGACAATAGATGTTCATGAAATCACTGTCCAGTGCCTTTAGAAATACATTATTAATGGCAGCAACGTAAGAAACAATACGCAAACTTTAATAAATATAAATTTTGTAAAATATAAGTAAAAATTAAGAAAATATTTAGTATTATACTGTTATTAAGTATTAGTTACAGATTTAACATTCAGTTTAATTGTACTGTAAGCAGAAGTACAGAACTGCCACTTTATTAATTACATATCTAATGTTAACTTTTTATAGATTAGCTTTAGTAATTGTGGATAGCATCAAAACCAAGATAAAGATTAATCTACAGGTAAAAATCAGTCCTAATGCTAAACTGCCTGGAGGCCACTTGTGTACAACATGAGGGTGAGTTGATGCTCGAAATATTAGATCAATGATCAATAAAACTTCAATTTAAGTGGTAACAGATTGTGCCACACAAACAGGGTAGATTGACAAATCACCAAGCAAAGAATAAACTTCACTAAACTACGTGATGGAAACATGATGCCTAGTTACTAATTAGAGACAGGACCAATGTTTTCTTTAACTGTTTCAATTAATGTGCAGAATGAATTTTTTTTCATGTGGAGGTGTGTACCACCATTTTCTTTTTGGGTGGATGTGGGGGATATTTTTCGACCATTGACCCTATTGGATCATTAGTGTTGCAATGCTACTTACTGGTTGGTTGAGTTATTGGCATATCAACTGCCAGGGCTGTTAAGACCTTCATCATTGAGACTCTTCACCATTACAGAGGATGTACATAACTGGAATAACGAAGTGCATGTCACTTGATTGGTTGTTGTGCAGCCACGCAGCCTAGAGGGAACACTAGAAAGGATTGACTGGTGTAAGGTTTTGCACCAAGGAATCTATTTGATTGTGAGAAGGTACTGCTATTCCCCAGTGACCCACTGTCACCTGCTTACTATGTTAAGGTGGACAGATCTAGGAGCATTAAAAATAGTGCCCAAACAAGTGTTTGCAGGAACAGAGTTCATGTGCTCAGTGTGAGACCTTGAATGACCAGCAAGAAAAGAATACAAATTCTAATGTTTCTGCATTGAACTGGTAAATGATATATGCTGAGAAAATGCACCATAATGTTCCAGTCTCATATTCTTAAAGGTTATTGCAATATCAGGAAAGTAAAGATTCCCTTGACATCATATTCTCTTAAGAAACTAAACTATAAAACATCTTTATAACTCACTGACAGTATTAACACAAATCTGATTCACTACCATGTTTACAAAGACAACACAGGATCACATGGAAAAATTAGAAGTTATCTTCAGCTTCAACGAGATACATAGGTTCATAAATACATCTAAAGATTTGATTCCAGGTCCAGATGATGTAAAATTCTCCACTTTTAAGAAGCTTATTGAAGTCAAGTGTTAGAGTTCCTATGCAGTTGAGCAATGGGTAGCATTCTTGAAATATGGAATGGTGGCCTTTATGAAATATTTAAGTAAGCCCACAAAGAATCAATCTCATTTTAACTCCCATCAGCACGAACTTAATCTCAGGGACTGAACTCAACTATTTCGTGTTTGTTATAGTTTTCATGCTTTAACTTTTAAATTAGTAAGTATATCTTCAAAAAATTTGCATACTATCAGTAAACATTAAATAGCTTTCATATACAAAATATCAATTTTTTTTTATTGAGCTTTATGACTTCTTAAATAACGTTTTTCTTGTGCCTTTTTTTCTTTTCGAATGTTGACTATCCAACACGCAAAGTCATTTTAAGATTAAAAATACTATTATGTATAAGAAAAATTTAAACTCTCAAATCTTCATAACTGCCAGATAAGTATCAAAAGTTATATTTTGTCTGTTATTTTCACTACTGTATTTCTGTATGGGTTGGTGTGATTTGAAGAACCTGTAACCGCAATAAAATATTAGGAAATAAACATAAATTGTGCTATTTTTGTTCTGTAATGACTACAAATTATAACACAAAAACAGAATTGTTTAGTCTAAATTTAAATCTCATAACAGTATACATATCTCTATATACACACACACATTTTTATTGTATTGACTTTTCAACAATTCCTGATTAGCATTACAGACATTGCAATGCTGTGCACATGCACTCATGTCACCATATCCAAGAATGTAAAACAGGCCCTTACAAATTGACCTGTCTTAACTGTATTTTAGTGGACTACTAGTTTGTAAAATAGTCATATTTCAGCTATAATACCTTATATATTTATACACATTACTATTTGCAAACAAAAGGAAAACAACAAGAATGACATTTTTTAAAATTGTCCTAAATCAAAAAAAGAAAATGACAAACCAAAGTTTAACTTATTTTTATTAAATCAATAAATAAAAAAACTTTGTACCTTCCCACTTCGATCATGTTTTGACTCCCATCCTCGAGGAAGATCTCTCTCTAAGTCAGCAAATTTGTTCAGCAAACTTACTAAATCTCGATTGTGTTGGTACCTGACACAAATATTATTTTCATGCTTAAATCAATAACAACAAAATGGTAATCAATCAGTTTTTTGCTTCAAACCAACATTAAACTATTATCAATATCAATGAAAGCAGTATTCAAAAATATTTTCACACTTGCACAAATAACTCCTACTTCAATCACAAATGACACTATATATCAACAAAAGTTTTAATGTGTTGTTGTTCCATTATAGTTAAAAATTATTTCCAAAAGTTGATCAAATGTTGTCATATAAGATTATTTATTATTTCAAAAGAAAAGCATTAGTATAAAAAAGTATTTCATATTAATTAAAGCTTTTAAGTTAGAACAGCTTCTGATTTCACAGTATCTTACCTCTCAAATGTGGAAGGATCTCTTCTAATCTTGGTGATCATGTGTTTCAAGGAGGAACTACTGTTGTAAGCAGCTAGGGCTTCCTGCAGTAATAATCAACATAAATATCTGACACATTATATATCAGTACCCACTTAAAAAAAAGTCCAAAAAAAAGCAGTGAAAAATATTCCAATTTCATGAAAAAATGATAAAGAATCATAGGAGATAACTTTTCAAAGTGAAAAAAATGGGAATTTCAGAAATTCAAAATAAATAACTTTTACTAGATATCTTATGAGCAAAACATGTGAATTCTTATTATGTGATGTTAATTTAGGTAACATTTTAATTCTGTCTTTTGCACTTAAAATGATGTTTCATGAATTTTAAAAGAGACAAAAAGGATCTAATCAGCCTGTCAAGAATGTCTCTTCAAGCTCCAAACTATAACTATTCCTTAGTACTTATGTATCCATCCATTCTGTTCTTGAACTAACTTAAATTTTCTGTCACCACCATCCCAGAAAGCAGCTCATTCCAAATGCCAACCACCTTGTTTGAAAAGTAAAACTGTCTAAACTGCAGACTGCTCTTATGTTGCCAAAAATTAAGTTTGCAACTCCTGTTCTCTTGTTTTCATTGCTAATCACAAAAAAGTTTGATGAATTTATATTATCAATACCTGTAGTAATTTTAAGTAGTTCAATCATATCTCCTTTGACACTTCTCCAGAGAAAACAAGTTTAGAAATTTTAGTATCTCCTCATAGGAAAATCAAACCATCCCAGTGGTTCTTTTCTGAACCTTCTCTAACAATTCAATATCCTTCTTGAAGAAGGGAGCTCAAAGCTATACACAGTGCTCTAAATGAGGTCTTACAAGTGATGTAGACAGTAAAACAGTAATATTTTATCTTGTATTCAATATTTCTACAGATTCTACCCAAAAGCCTATTAACTGTGTTACTAGTTACAATACACTGTTTAGACGATTTAAGTAATTTTTCAATCATAACACCAAGATCTTTTTTTCAACTACAATACTTAATGTATTCTCATTTAAATGGTAGCAATAATTTGAATTGTGAAAACCTGCATGTATCACCTTACTATATACTCATTCTACACATTTATTTAATTATAATCTAGAAACTATTACATTAATGTTATTTTTTTAAAAAGGTTTTATGCAATTAAAAACACAGGTATGAATAATTTTTGATTTCAAAACATTTTCAACTGTATTATTTTACATAGTCAAGGCAAAGCTCTAACAAAACTTATTTTCTCAGTCAAATTCTGTCACTAGTTTGCTTGCCCAAATGCCTTCAACTAGGTTGAAGGTTCAAGGTTTTACGATTTTACAATTTTGACAGCATTAAATGCAGTGATAATCATTAATCATTTGACAGCCATATGAGTAGCTACGACTGATAGAACTAAACAACTCAAATATACTGTACCTCCTTATATCAACAACTTTATAAACACTAAATACTAACACACAACTGGTGTTCTACTCACGTCATTCATGTGTAAAACACTAAAGAAATCAGATCTAGAAAGGAAGCGCAAAGGTGGTGAATTAAGTAGCTGAGCTTGTCTATTGCTAATGCTGTTTGAGGAAGGCACCGAGGCAGCATATGACAATGATGAACCAGAGGAAGAAGCATCATGTATGCGAGATGTAATGGTTCTCCTAATGCTTTGATATCTGTAACATTAATAGACATCACTAATTTGTTACAAAAAACAGCATTGTTTTTACAATAAAACCTGAAATGTAACAGTAAAAAAATTAGCTATTCATACACTTCTAACATATAACTAAGAATTTCACACCTTCAAAATAGCAAACAGAAGAATTCAACTGAAATTTCCAATATATATGAAGTGGATTATATATATGACACTAACATTAATAGCAGCCAATAAAAGTTTTAACATTTGACCTCACGCAATTCTAAATAAGACTAAAACTACGGTTTCTTTCACATATGACAGATACTCTCTGATCAACTACAATCTTATATCATTATGGTAATGTACAAATATAAAGAATTCACACCATAGATATAAAAAGTTACATAAACTATAATTTCAGCATTTTTAAATCTAATTTTATTATTGTTATAGCTATTTGTCCACTCATACTACAAACTTAAAAAGAATGCCATTTATATTACATTTGCAAGTTACATTACATCATATTGCAACATAAATACATTTTCCAGATCTTTATCATTGTATTAAAGTAATGCACTCTGCATTAAACCACATCACTAATTACTAGAAATTACCTAAACTTGTTTTTAATTCCATACTCAAAACAATTTTCAATTTCTATCCTAAACACACAATTACTTCAGTTTAAATACTTATCTTTAACTTACCTGTAGCCTAACTACCTATTAAACAAAGCTTCAACTTTTTAACAATATATTAGACAAAGAATTTTATAATCTAATCCAATAAACAAAACTATTTAACCTGCCTCTTATATATAAAACAAAAAAATGTTTATTAAAACCAATTCCTCATTATCATACCATATAGCGTTAGAGCCTTAACTTACCTGCGATCTAACTGTTGACGTTGAAGTTCATTTGTTGCTCCAACTGATGGCTGCTGGGATCCAGTTGGCCGATTCCATGTTGTTGTTCGATTTAAATGATCTATATAAAAGATACGACCATGGGTGTCGATACGAGCCTCCCAATCTGAAAAGACAATATTTTACTTTAAAAACAATTTTAGTGTAGCAATTAAATAGCTTAGACATCAAGGTTGCACAAGAACATTCTTCTCAACATAAATACTGTCTGAACATGTAAATACACAATGATTTAAATGAATCAAAACATACATTTACAATACCACTGTTTTAGAAGGCTACATTACATATTAGAATGATTTTGAAGATTTAATTATAGGTATGAAGAATTTGGAGAGAGGTATATTTTTACACTGTTTCCTGTAACTATTAAGATGTATCTTTAATATGCTTATAGGTTTCACTACTTTTTTTTAAATTTTATATCAGAACCCTTTCTCAAATTACTGGGCTTTCAAACCCTACCATGCAGACTAAATATTTACATCTTGCAAAATCAAACATGTCAGCCATGCAGAAACTGCTACAGTCTCAAGTATCATGAGGCATGAGATCCACAGAGGCCAATACAAAATATAAACAAAGCTAACTCTAATAACCAAAATTTTTTAAAGTTTTTTGAAAAGCTGATTATTTCAAGGAGGATTTTACATTAAAACAATATTTACGACATTTCTAGAAACAAGGAATTACAAACAATTCTTCCAGAAGCACCAGTATTGAAATGTTTTCTCTCATTTTATGTGAATTTCAAAGATTTAAAAAATTTATGTGAACCTTGTATATGTGTGTTTAAAAATAAGTGTTTATTACTACAAAAGATTACACTTAATTATGGTTTCAAACATACTTTGTGGCAAGGGTTCCTCCAACTCCACTCTCTGAAAACGAATAGTTCGTTCTGGAATAGAGGGAAGTCGTGTGGATGGAGCATGGTTACCAGATTGTGACCAAGAGCTACTTGATCCGTCAGTAACACTAGGTGTCCCTAAGGGTAGCCAGGACTGACTAAACAAAGACCAAAACATTAATGTTAAACCACTGTATATTCAGTACACTTTTAAATTAGTTGCATTTATCATTTATAATGTGAAAAACATCTAATAAAGCTACTAGAAGTGTTGTTAAATTTGTAATATTTGCATCTTCATACTAGCTTTAAAAGAATATTACTAAGGTAAAACTACAAAAATAACTTCTTTTCTATTGTAAAATGTTAGAGAAAAATACCTCACTCAAACATTTTTACTAGAAGTTTCTATCACGTACCTATCTCTACACCAATTAAAGATATCACCCCTCTTTGCTAAGTAGAGAAAAAATATTAAATGCAATATTTCTCTAAGATAACACTGATTTCAACTTGTTGTTACTAATAAAAAATAGTGAATTTTGTTATTAATACTAGAATATTTACATAACTAATTCCTCCATATGAACAAAAATTCCACACCTAATACTCACCATAGTTGCATTAATTCATTCATTAAGATTTATTTCTCATTTTCTAACCTTAAAAAACACTACTGTATTTTAGTTATGATTGATTATTCACTTTGTGAAGCAAAACTTATATTGACTTATATCTTGAGTTTGTATATACATAGGATTCCCTTTTATATATTTTGGCTCATTATATTGCCAAGAAACTTAATTTTTAACTTTATACTTTAGTGCTTTTGTAAGTAACAGATTGTTTCTATTGTAAGCAGTATATAATCTTTCATGTGTTTGAGGCAAAAATGCAAAAAGAAACCAAGAATATGTAATTTTGCAATGGATCAGAAATATTAGAGCAATACTTATTATTTAAGAAACAGAATGACAAATATCGCAAATAAAGGAGTTTATTCTCATTTACAAATTAAATAATATGAACATTGTGTGTAACATTTTCTTCACTGAATCTGGAGAGAAAAGTAATGATCTTTATACCAAAATCATAACTGTATTTTGAAGTTTAATGGAACACACAAGAGTACAGTATATGTGTGACAAAATAAACTGCTCAAAACTCTCAGAAACAGTTGTTACAAAATTAAATGAAAGAAATTTTAAGTTCATTGACATTAAAAATGTTATTTCTGACAATTTACTGGATTTCTATTTCCACCAATGCTAAAAATAATTAAAAAGTGAACCTATTTATAAGACCTATGTCAATTGCATTAAAAAAATTACCTTGCAATGGGTCTCCTGGTTTCCCACAATGGATGGCTGACATCAATTGTTGCATGAAGTCTTGGATGAGGGTGATGAGTAGGAGTTGGTGGACACTGAGGCAAAGGTGTAGAAGTATCTGAAAACTCTACACTGTCACTTTGTTCCTGAACAGGAGTTGCTGCAGTACTTATTTGAGAATTCATTTGTTCAACTTCATAAATATCTCTAGTTTCTCTACATTCTACTACTGGAGTTCTTTCTTGGGTTTCTACACACAATTCTTCTGTTTGGATGGGTTCCACAACAGCTATTGGCTCACTGCTTTGGTCATAAGTTTCACTCACTGACTGGGTAACTGTTTCATTTGAATAAGTGATAACCTCTTCTATTTCTGGACTGCCTGCAGCCTCTGTTCCTGTAGAAGTTGAATCACAAGTATATTCTTCAGGATAATCAGTTGTGTCCTCATTTTCACCACCACCAGACCAAGAGGTTTCAGAATCAGACATGTTAACACTTGGGCCACCCACAGAACCATCAGTATTAATATCTTCATGATCACTGCAGCTAATGGTTTGCGAGGGACTAATGGAACCAGGAGGTGAAGTCACTGATGCAGATGCTGATCCAGTATCTTCTACTTTGGGTCCTTCCATTTCTGTCCTTTCACTAACAGGTAGGTCATCAGAGCTCACAATTGAGTTTAACTCATCAATGTCAACAGAAGCAGCCACTTCTAAAGCTGCATCCAGCTCAAATTCACTCTCTTCAGGAGTCTCAAGGATAGAATCTTGTATGTTTTCCAGTGAAGGCACACTTTCTTGAATAGAGTCATGTTCAGGTGTGGCTAAAGGTGCTGCCCTGCTTGGTACAGGAGGTGGGGGTGTCCTTTGAGCAACCTCACTCACAGGAGACTGCTGATCTGCATCAGCTGGCAAGTCTTCCACATTATGCGGTGGAGAAACTGGAAGAACCGAAGGTCTTGAGGCACCTGGCTCACGTTGTGGAGGTGGTGGTGGACTCGTGTCCTCCTCCTCAAAAGACATCATGGAGGTTGAGGGCGGAATACTTCCCAGACTTTCATCAGATTCCAGACTATGTGTTAATCCTTCCTCTGTGCTAGACAAACCATTCTGTTCATCTGTATCAACTATTTCCAGAAGAAAGCTATCTTCAGGACGTACATGCCTAGCCTCTGATAACAGAGATCGGGTAGTATCACTACTACTACTTGGAACCTCCTGACTGCCTGAGCTATTATTAGGGTTTAAAGCTTTCACACGTTCTACTGGTTTATGACCATGGTGTCTGCGGGTTTTTTGTTTGGGTGGCAATGGAGGAGGAACATCTGGAGGTTTAGAAAAACCCTGAGAACAAGAGGATAATATTTCTGTTGCACTTTGTAACACATATTCTGGGTTAGTAAATGCCACCCCAATGCTTCCATTTGAAGCATGAACTCCATTACCGCTTGAAATTTGAGATGAACCACCTACTGAAAGTCGAGAAGACATAGCATGAGAAGGCTTTTGTGAAACCACTGGGCCTGACTCTGTTCGAGTTAATGACTCTGGAAGATTTTGGCTGGTGGGAGGTTGAGGAATATTTCCATTAGGTATTGAAGTAGCTCTACTTGTTATTTGAGGAGGGTGATGAACTGGTGTGGTGGGAAGAGATGACCCTTCCTGACCAGTTGGAAGGTCTGAGACATAAAGAGGGTTGTGAACCTGACGTATGTGAGTCCATAGATCAACTGAAAGAAAAAAATATCAAAATCTCACTTGTTATAAAAACTGAAACTAAAGTGAAACTGTGGTCTTATTTTTTTTCTTTCTTTTTGGCAAGTGTCACACACTTGTGTACTTTAATTTTTACTTAATCATTTTGGAATATCATTACAAAATAAACTACAAATATTTTAGTTTACCCTAAGAATAATTACAACCCTAATAACAGTTTTTTTCAGTAACTTATTAATTATATATCACTGGGTTGCTGTAAAAGTTAATATATTTTAACATTGAAAAAATTAATAGTTATAATAGAACTTTTCTTTTGTACATGAAACTTCTAAATTAAACAATTTGTCATTTAAAATTTGAAAGTACTAATAATAGTATTTGTTCAAATAGAATGTATTTTTATTTACTAACTTGTTAAAAGCTTTATCAAATATAACATTAGCTACAAATATTCCAATATATATATACAGGCAAAACAAATTAACCTCAATATTATTTCAATAGTGATAATCATTATTTACTTCACAAGCAAAATAAAAGCTGTAAACATAATTTATCCTCACTTTGACCATTAATTTTTTCCAAAATGAATTTATTATACCATATTCACTGAAAGTGGAAATATTCCATCTGTCAGGACAAACAATGCAACAGAATACTGAAAAAGTTGAACAAGAAACACTAAAAATTATTTGTAGTTTCTATTTTTTGTGTGTGAAAGTTAGAAAAAAAATAAAATCCTCATTGTTATCCCAAAGGGTTTAGATCAAAGAGTATTCAGTATATTAAAAGCTTTTGTACAAGTAGTATATGCATGACATCACAAGACTATAATTTAAATACCACCATTCTGTAATGATCCAATACAGGTTTCTAACAAGAAGAGTATATAAATAAAAGCATTTCAATAACACCTTTGTTGTTTGCTGCTTTTAGTAAAGACATTTTGTTCAATACCAATGGCTCATTAAGCCACTTGGAACACAATATGTAATCTTACTTCAATAGTCATTTATATTAGGTGTTTATGAGACAGAGTTGAAGTGTTGAACTCTATGTGGAAGAGCACAACAGTTTGTAGTAATAAGTTTGATAATAGCTTAAATCATATCACCCAGATTTACCACTGGTATTAAGCAAAGACCCCATCATCAGAAGTATCCAAAAAAAGATATAGTTACAATAGTATTACAAACTCTTTCTGGAAACTCATATGGGATATTAGTTAAATTTTATAGATAGAACTTATCCACACTGTTTGAATTTGTTCTTTTAATAAATACAGTAAATAAAACCAAAACATTAAAACATGTACCTTTTTCAACTGTTTTGCTTTTCTTAAAATTAATGCTCACCCAGTGAATTAGCTTTTGATTACATTGTTATTAAATCATTAACAAGTCACATTTCAAAATGTATACAAAGGAAACAAATATTTGTACCTCGTTTCTTATGTGTACACCTCTTATATTATTTTATACCAACTTGAAATAGGTTACTTTCACAGTTATTTTTCTCACATTTCAAGAATTATTTTATTGTTAGTACCTTTAGCACACTATGCATGTTAAGAGTCCAATAGTGGAGTTAAATTAAAAGCTGAGCATGAAGTTATTTAAGATCTAGATGAATAAAACTAGAGTAAGTGGCTGACTGGTAAAAACATTGAAAAAGTATAAAAAATGAATTATTTAATTAATTCATTATGAGTATAAAGGGCAACAAATGTGATGACATAAGAACAAATACTGTTAGGATGTTACACTGGCATTTTTAGAACATAGAATGAAAATGCCTCCTACCACTTTACCAATTCATGATTTGTTGGTTGTGAAATTCACAGCAAAACAGTGGGATATCTGTGCTCTGCCCACTATAGTTATCAAAATCCAGTTTATAACACTACAAGCTTTCATAGTCACCAATGAGCTACTGGGAAAGGGGTGGAGTACCAGTTTAAGGTAAACAAATGTTTCAGAAGCATTTATGTTCATGATTTCATACTCAGTGTCTACATTACTTAAGATAAGGTCAGTTTATATCAATTGTTATACAAGGGTTATTTGCAGTATTTGTCCTTAAATCTGAACTAATAAGATTACACCATGGGTTCCAACACTTACTCAGTATAAGGCCTCCCACAACATTCTGCATCCTTTCTGAGGTTCCCCATCCAAATGCATTTATAGATCATTAGGACCTTATCAGTACTGTAAATTTTGTTTATTTACTAGCTTCCTACTTCCCTCCCAGTCTGGAAACCTCTTGAATAGAGGGAAGACAGCCAGTCAACAGCACCTAATGCCAAATTCTGAGCTATCTAATTGATAAATGGAATTTAACCATTATTCTTGTAATGCTCCCATGGCTTCATTGTATGAAACCTTTATTTCAGTGATGGATCCCAGTCTTAGGACTCTCAAATCCATAATCTGCCACCCTAATCACCAGTCCAAGATATCCCAATTTAGGTAAAACAGTCAAATTTCAAACAGAGTAGGTTTCTGCATTAAAAACTTTATTACATGGTGAAAATACCATCTTTTGTGAGCAATACTGTTCAAAATCATTTTAAGAAAGTAAAATATGTTACCAGCAAAGACATAACACTGGATTAGTTATTTGACAGATTTCATCAAACCGATAGTTTATATGATTTTTAGCTGCTTAGGATAAGATAATTAGTAGACCTAACAACAGGTTAATCTTAATATGCATATTATATGTAATATAAATTGCTTAATAGTTTTTAAATGTCAAAAGAACCTTAAATACTGATATAAGTTTGTACGTGCTTCAGAACAACAAAATCAAACACCATTTGTTTATTTCTCAAAGTATGAAGAAATTAGTAATAATTTGATGACTTAAGATGTTGGAAAAAATAAATAAATATATATATTTAAGTTGACATTTAAACATATTTTATGAAATAAAATGAGACCTTACATAAAGCATCAGAAACTGAACGTACTATTTACTCTTATTTACAAATTATTCAAAATAAAATTTGTACAGTATGATATTCTTATTTCTGTAAATATTTTTGTCAAATAAACATCTAGTACTCACACATATATTTTGTTTTAGTATGTCGTAATATGCTCATTTTGGGTTTGGTTTGTTTTGAATTTCGTGCAATGCTACACGAGGGCAATCTGCGCAAGCTGTCCCTAATTTAGCAGTGCAAGACTAGAGGGAAGGCAGCTAGCCATCACTACCCACTGCCAACTCTTGGGCTACCCCTTTACCAACAAATAGTTGGATTGATCATCACATTATTACGAGCCCACGGCTGAAAGGGCGAGCATGTTTAGTGTGAGGGGGATTCGAACCTGTGACCCTCTGATTACGAGTCGAGTGCCTCTCATTTTGGGTGTTGAGGCTACGCTAACTTAATGATCAATGGTAATTAAATATTTTTGATAACGGTTACAAAATTAATGTTGACATTTTGTTTTCACAATCTTCTTGATGAAAAGAGAAAAACAATAATGAGCCAGTTAAAAATAAAGTATCCGATATTAAAATAAAGAATTGAAGTAAATTTTAAGTCACTGTTCTTAAATTGCTCTAAGTTGAAAATAACTGCAATAACTGCACTCTGAATAAATACATACCTCTTTTTAATAATAATAAAAAATAATAATAATAATAAATAATAAATTTATTAAGCAATAAATTAGACAAAAAATCAAATATCAATATAAAACCATCAACAAAGAGTTAACTCGTCCTGTGATGGTTAAACACATAATAAAGTAAAATCAAAACTTACAAAATCAATATAAAGTTCCCAGAATATTATCATCAGTATTTAAGATCCATTGTTTTAAGTATTTCTTTTGATTAACACGATTAATAGAAGATCTTATACTATAAGGAATAAAATTATGAATACGAGGTGCCAAATAAAGATATTGATGAAGTGTAACTGTTTTACGTGGTATGGGTACATTAATTGGAAAAAAAGATTGAAGTCGTGTAAAATATGAAGTGACTTTAAAAGGCCTATTAAAAGAAACATGCATTGTAGATAAAGCTAAAAATATAAATAAAGTTTATCATATGAAAGAGGGAGTTAAATTTACTGAAATCGGTATCAAGCCTATGAGTAAAATAAGAGAGAAAACACTTTTTTGCAACTTGTGAATAGGAATTAAAAAAGTCTTATATGTGCCACCCCAAATTGAAATACAATATTGTAAGAAAGATTGAAAGAGAGCATAATATACACTTAACAAAATATGATAAGGAGCACAATGACTAAGTTCAAAAATTAGCATAAAACTATTTTAATTTATTAACTAAAGAATTAATATGAAATTGCCAATTTAATTTTCGATCTAAAATAATTCCTAAATATTTAACAGAGGAAACTTGAGTCAATTTGAGACACTTACAATTAGGGTAAGTATAACAATCACTAGAATGATAAAAAATAGAAGGAAAAGCTGGAATGACACCATAAAGGTTAAACTGAAGAAGAAAAGATTTAGATATATTTAAGGATAAGCCATTACAGAAAAGCCAATTTTAATTTTATTAAGATCACTAGAAATAATGGCTTCATTAATTAGATTTGGCTTACTATAAACAACAGCAATATCATCGGCATAGGCTTGGATATCTCCAAAAACTGTTGGTAAAGAATATCATTTATATAAATGAGAAATAATAAAGGGCCCAGAACAGAACCTTGTGGTACTCCAACATTAATTGTAAGCCAATCACTATAATTATTATGGATACAAACCGATTGCTTTCTATTGTGAAAGTAAGAAAAAACCAATCAAAAACAATGCCTCTAAAACCATAATAAGATAATTTATTTAACAATATTTTATGATTAACAGAATCAAAAGCTTTGGCTAAGTCAAGAAAAACAGCAATTGGATGAAGATCAAAATCCAAAGCTTCTGTAATACTTCCCACAAGTTTAGCAACAGCAACCTCCGTTCCAAGCCCAGGCGAAAGCCAAATTGAGAAGGAGACAAAACTGAATGTCTATCAAGAAATGATAAAATTCTAATCTTCATAGATTTTTCAAATAGTTTAGAGAAATGTATTAATAAGGAAATAGGTCTATAATTCGTAAAATCAGAAATATTACCAGATTTATAAATAGGAATGACCAATGATAACTTTAAAGCATTAGGAAACTTCCCTTGAGTAAAAGATAAATTAATTAAAAAAGTCAAAATTGGTGCAACAAGATTAGCATTAGCTTTCAAAATCTTAACCGAAACACCATCTACACCATTAGAAGCTGAATTTGATAAGGAGAAAATATTATTCATAGTTTCAGATACAGTAACAGGATATAGGTAACAAGAAGAAGAAGGAGCAGGAGGCATACCCTGAGAACAAAATTTAGGATCGGAGCAAGTAGATTTAGCAACATTAACAAAAAAATAATTCAAATCAGATAAATCAGTAGTACCAAAATTACAAAATTTCTTTTTTTTTTTTAACATCAATAATAGAGTTAACAATATTCCAATTCTGTTTAATAGTTTTAGCATTCTTAAACAGGTTATGATAATAAGTCCATTTAGTCTTACGGGTCAAGCTAACAACATAATTCCTTAAACACTTAAATCTAATCTTTAGATAAATATCATCAGGAAATTGATGTACTTTCTTTTTTAACTTATCTCTTTTAATCATTGACAAAACCAATTCATTGGTAATACATGGCTTAATTTTTCTAAACTTTTGTGACACAGAAACAGTAGTAGTACAACTTTGAATACAATCAGTTAACACTTCAGCAAAATTATCATAAGCAACATTAACATCAGAACAATTCATAACACAGGACCAATCTGAAAAATTCAAACAAGAACTCAATTCATTAAACTTAATCTTTTGAACATTTGAAACATGTTCTAGATCCGATAAAATGTCTATACATAAAACAATTGGAAAATGATCGGTCAAAAAACTCTCAACAATATAAGAATAACAATTTTTAACAGTATTTCCACTAATTAAAAAATGATCAATACAAGAATTAGTAACATTGGTTATCCGTGTAGGAGAAGAAATAATAATACGAAGATTGTTCTCTGACAAAAACTTAAAATATGCATTCTTATAACAAACATCATCAAATGTCAAAACATCTATATTAAAATCACCAACAAGTATATTAATATCATATTTGTATAAATTCAATTCTAATGAAAGCTCATCAATAAATTTCAATACAGGCAATCTAGGAGATCGATAAACAACAAAAAGATTAAATTTCTTATTTTGAATCATACAGAATAAAATTAAAGCATCAGACTTAATGTACTGTACTTCTTTTATCAACAAACAATTTTTGTGAAATCTAACTTCAATTAACAATTTTGTTTTCATAATGTCTAAGTTACATCAACAATGAGTTTAATAGATGATTACACTTTACAAACTATGAAAATCATAGCTACTGTCAAATAAAGGAAACCATGTGAAACCGTGTGTCTTTTCAATGAAAAACTTACCTGGACCATTTTCTAAAGTAAATACAAAAGACAGTTGTCCCGTCACATGTTCTGATGGACTTTTGCTTGTCAAACTGAAAGTCAACTCTAAAGGAGCACTGTTATATAGAACACAAAAACATTATGAATACTTAAACAAAAATCATTCATATGGATAATACATACTTTATTCAATTGATCAAAGTTTGTAATCACAAGATATTAAACACTATTAGTTCATTCCTACCATGTTAGCTATTTTCTGATAAACATTTCAGGAATGGATTGGAAGCTCAAACATAACAAAATAATGAAAAAAAACTAGTGTTAATAACAGAACTAGGGTACAGATTGACTCTATTCATCATAACAGTACATAGTATATTACTTGTACACTTTAGTTGGTGTAAGAAATATCTTAAAAATATTAAATATGTAGAGAGAGGGTCATTACAAGAAATAGTTCTCTTTGGACAGAGAATGTGACAGTTTACCAATTTCCTTTTGTAAAACCCATTTTTTTAGTAACTTTTATGCTAGTTGGTGATATGCCTTATGATGCTCAAATATCTTATATCTGCAGGATAGTGTCCACATGTATGCTCATGTGCAGAAAACAAATCTCTAACTATATTAGAACATATTATTCTCATTGTTACAAAGAGGATGTGGGAACACGCAATACAAAATGTTTATCTGGAATTGAATACAATTTCAATTCAATTATATATTCTTGTTTTATGCAACTGGGCCTCTGAAAAAGCAATGGTCTAGAATTATCACAATGGAAAGGATGGAGGGGAAGAATACAACTGAGAGAACACATCTCGTATAGAAAAGCACAACAAAAAAGGAGACATGAACCATGTTTGAGTCATGAACATCTCCAGAGGAATTAAATAGCATACAACAATTGCAATATTGTGTTACAAATGTTAAGTGTCTTGAATTATTCTCATAGTTAACTGGAGGATTGGAGCTAAGTTGAGATTACCTTTGGGAAGTTAGAATACCTAGAAATGTCAGGACCCTTTGAGTAACCATCATAAAATTTAACAACAAGAGCTTAAAAGGAGTGGTCAGATTAGATTTAACACACTGTCAGCCATAGAACTTCTTGTTCCACCATTTAAATGAATAGTGTAACAGTTCAAATGTTAGAAAATGAGAACCATATTCAGACTAGACAGGCTAAAACTGGATCTACTCAGTATCATACTGAGTAAAAGACACCTGAAGAATAGAATCAGTTATGTTAAAATCTAGTTCAACCTATGGAGTCCATCTGTTTTCTTGTAAACAAAATGAATAAAATGTAGTAAGCAAACTTCCTTTACATTATAAAATTTAAATCCAAACACATGATGCAATTGGAATTAAGAAAAGAAAGGTACAAAAAAATAAAATCACTAAAGTAAAAACAGTCCCATCTATTTGGTAAAAACCTCAAAAATACAATTAGCATAGACATAAAAGAGGTTTTTAATCAAGATTCATAACTTAAATTTGAACTAGGGTAAATAAAGCTCTAAAGAATAATGGATTTTAGAGGCAAAACATCAGGCTAACCAAACTACCCAGAAGCACTGAAAACAAAGATTGCAAATGACAAAAAAAAGTAATGAACTGAGAAAATACAGCAGTGAAACCAAAACCTCTGTACATATTGAAAGCCATAAATTTGAAAAGATGACATAAATGACTGGAACAATCATGAGAAGTTACTACTACTACTACTCCTGCTGAGAAGAACTTAAAAATAACCAGTGAAGAAGTTAGACATCTTCAGTTGTTTAATAATGGTATCTGAATGGGAAATGACTGAAAATTCTCAAAGGATATGGTAGAAGGAGAGAAAAATTGATTTGTTTTTTGGTTAAGGACAAAACTTTACAATGGGCTATCTGTACTGTGCCCACTATAGGTATCAAAACAGATCGATAAACCACTGGGTGGTAGGTTAAGATGAGCAGGCCAAATGAATAAAGTAAAAGAAAATTATAAAATATCTATCACTAATCAAATCAAAGGAAAGGAAGATGCAGCATAGGACACATACAGAAAGGATAAAGTTAGCCTTGATTCAAAGTATTGGCTGCTAATGTACTATTATAAGGAATTAAGAATAAAACAGAGGGTGCATACAAATAGATGAATAATGTTTGCACATTAGACCATGAAAACTTGAAATAATCTCCATGAAGAAATTAGAAATATTCAACAGACAGACTAAAAATATATTAATTACTTAGGATTTGATCTTACCACTTGATTTAAATTAAAATGTTATTCAACTGGCTTTATAATCATTAACTGGAAGTGTTACAATGAATACATTATATCACATTCTCATTCAAAATCCAAGAACTGATGGTCAAACCAAAATTCTCTGTAAAATAATTAGTAGTCAACTTGCAAAATAAACACTTTCCAAATGTGAAAGTGTATTAATAGTAACCCTAAAAACGAAACACGAGGTTTCAATTTCACAAGTCTACAGTAACTCTCGTTAAATAAATAATGTAAAACTGCAGTGTTGTACTGTGTAAAATGATAAAATATTTCTCCATGTCTCATATCAGACTAAATTAAGAACAGTATAAGCTCAAACAGAAACTATATTGTACAACTAGTTCACTTATGCTAAAACCATAAATATGCCACTGAAATATTATGGCTTAACATATTTTTTCTTTCTTTCCTTTTCTTAATTTGAAGATATTTTAAGGCTTCTGGTTAAAACTGTTTTGAAAAAACATCTTAGTTACCCAAAACTTAAATACTGTTATTTTTCTGAACAAGAAATTTAATTTTTTAAATTTCCAGGGTATTTCAGTACCTGATATAAAAATCAAAGAAATGGTACAATTGAAACTGGATAAATTATATACCTCATGACTATATATAGAACTCATGAATGGGGCAAACTGATGGGCTGATCTTTTCTCCAAAGGAGAAAAAGTTGTATAAAAAATAAATACTGAATTTGTAATTAATCCATTCACAAAGAGCTCCTGTATTTCACACAACCTTGTAACCATGACGGTTTAAGTACTGTAAGCCTAAAAGTACTTAATATATCCTCACAAAATATGGAAAGCTTCTAATAAACATTAGAAGTCTTTTGTAGACAAATAATCAGAATACCTAATTATAAATTAAGAAAAAATTTGTCTGTAAATACATGGAATAAAAGTGTTGACTGCTCCAAGTGACTTATGTTAAGATTAAAATACTTTACTTAATCTGAAGATTTTCAGATCCCATTTGCATAACCTCTAGAAACCTCCTAAGCAAATAAAAAACTTTTTCAGAAAAAGTTTATATTTTGTGTGTTATTTTCTCTGCTGTAACTATATGCAGTCAGTCAGTTTGACTAACCTTTCAACCACCATACACAATTCAGAAATCTAAACTATCCTTTTTTCTATTCACATTTGAATGCAAGTTGTAACAGGGCATCATAATTGTACATCTTAAATAGCTTAAAAGCTTGTAACAGCATACATCTAATTATACTTCATTTCATTGTTATACTGACCTTTCAACCACGTCTAACTAATAATCCCACCACGAAAATTGTAAATCATTTGTCGAATGTGCACTCAAATTACAATGCTGAATGACAATGTACAAGCTACTTGCAAATATACCTTGTCAAACATTTATTTTCTATTAACATACATAATCTAACTTGTAAGTCCCTAATTTTTACATTTTAATTACTTTTATAATAAATAAAAATAAACTTGTAAACATGCAACATAATACTAAACTGGGTCTTTTTTTTTTCTGGTGATTGACTGTCAATGAAACATAAATCTAATTATATTTTATACTAACACTACAACACTAAATTTTTCATTAAATAATGCACCTAAAACAAAAAAAAATGCAAAATGCAACCAATGTCCTATAACTATCAATTTTTCTGGCTTTCTAGTGATGCAATAAGAACCTCTAAACATTCAGCTAAGCTTGTTGATGTGGTTTCCAAGAGAAAACATTTCATACTGAAAGACAAAACAGACAATTCCCTTTAAAAGAAACAATGCAACATATCTTTTGATAGATTTAAACTTTGGCTTTCTATTGATTAATTAATATAGTATAAAACATCAATAAACTACTGGCAATTTGTGAGAGATGGGTGTAGCAAGTGGGTTTGAGTTTCCAGTTAATGGTTCTGTAAACAAAGACTAAAGGCCGTAAAAATTATGCTTTTCATGACTAATATTATATATATACTCTTCAAAAAAAAAAGAAATGCAAAACAGATATTTTTGTTATTTTAAAGAGAAATATATGTAATAACGTTACAAGCTCAGAGTATTTGATGTTACACGTGTTAAGGCACTGATTGTCAGACCAAAATAACAAAAGTTGTGCACTTTGAAAACAGAGGAAAACATCGGATTTTTCGCCAAAACGCATTTGTGTCCAATAAATATGTTTGAGAGATCTGCATGTTCTGCAAGTGCAACATGTGCAAAATCCCTATAAAAATGACGGGTTCTCGGTTTCCATAGCTCAGTGTTAAGCCACTGACACGCAATACAGTTATGCCAAGACTGACTGAAGCACAACGCAACAATGCCATTGGTCGCTTCCAAGCAGGCGAATTTCGATCAGACGTTGCCAGAGCTGTGAATGTCCATCCAAGCACCATCACAAGGCTATGGAATCATCACCAACAACAGATCAACTTGTGACCGTCCACGATCTGGCAAACCTCGTGTGACCACGCCCACACAAGATCGCTACATCTGGTTACGTCACCTTCGGGATAGGACCACCACTGCGACGTCCACTGCCTCAACCATACCAGGGCTGCGTGGGATTTCTGATCAGACCGTACGCAACCGTCGACGAGATTCTTAGGCCCAATGTGCAACCCATCGTGGTGAACATTAACGACATTTTTCAACATGACAACGCCCATCCTAACACAGCCCGACTTACCACTGTCTTCTTGAGACACCACAACATCAACGTTCTTCCCTGGCCCTCCAGATCACCAGATTTAAACCCCATCAAACATCTTTGGGACGAGTTGGACCGACGTCTGCGACGGCGACAACCTCAACTGCAGACTCTACCTCAGCTTGCAGCAGCTTTGCAGGCTGAGTGGACAGCCATTCCACAGGATGTGATTCATCATCTCATCGCTTCCATGGGCAGGAGATGCCAAGCAGTTATTGATGCTCACAGGGAACATACTCATTATTGACGTTAAACTTCACCTAGTGAGCGTGGACTTTGCCTTTGCAGACTTTGGATGTTCAGCAGTGAATGTGCAAAGTTTCACACGTCATATAGAACTACCCGAAATAAACTTGTTAACAGTATGTCTCAAATTTTGCCTTTTGTGTTTCTTTTTTTGAAGAGTATATATGATAGTGAGTAATGTATGTTGGATTATGTACTTCTCAAAGGGGCAGTTAATAAATTAGAAAAGAAAAACCTAATTTAATTAAATTTTGAATGCAACTCTGTAAAAGGCTGTGACATGCACACTTTGACCTACACATTATGAAAGGATTAAGTGTGTATATTTAGAACAAAATATTTGATTTTGTCCATAATTGTGTTTCAAAGAAATATTTTTACATTTGTCATTGAAGGGTGATAACTTCAAATGTTTTATAAATTTCAAAACTAAGCAACTTTATTGCAATCATAGAAAACAGTTTTTAGCACCATGTACAAATGTTAAAATGAAAAGAAAATACACTACTGCACATGAAATTTAACATCCTAGTGTTTAAGATAAAGGTTTTATACATTAAACAAATATTATTCTAAGTTCTATACAAAGTATTTTTACTTTATGAAAAAACTGATCAGTGGGAAAAGGGTATGTTATAATTTATAATAGCATTCCTTAAATATATCAATGTCTGATTCAAATAAAACTAAAAATCTTCCTTATTATAAGCAGTTGAGACTGAATTATGGATAAGTAGAAAACAAAATCTAAATGAACTAGTTAAAAATGTACTTCAGGCATAAAAGGAATGTGATGTTAGTTGTATCACTGTTATTTTTTAAAATTATTATAGCATAAATAGTTGCATCTGGTGGTAGAGGATGCAACTGCAAAAATGTCATTTAGTGGAAAATGAAAATAATGCAGTGGTAAATTAATTTTGAAGAGTATTTGTAAAAGATCAGAAAATAAAATAACAAGGATTTTCAGAAAGAGGTTATTTATTCATTGGGAGTATGCCCTTTACTGATGTTAATTATACTACATCTCCATTAAACACTGATGATTAGCAATTCATTGATAAAATGAAGTATTTATATCTAGGTTCAAATTAACTGCCTGTGTTTAAAATTCAGATTTTTATGTTATCAAAATATTACTTTAAGTAAAACACTCAACCTTACTTTTGGGAAATATCAGCATTCAAATACCAGATTAGTATACAAGATGTAATTTGGTGAGAATACAAACATGAGCTTATGCAACATTAGTATATTTTAGTATCCATTCTACATATTAACATGAACCACAAAAAAGTTTAGAAGGCTGTAAACTAAATAGTTATTTCTTTATTTGCCTGTTTTTAGTTCTTCTGGAAAGTTTAGATTAATGTCATACTTATGTTTTTGTGTGCATTTAAGAAGCCTTCTCATTATTTATGAATATGCAATTAGGTCCTTACATATTTGTACAAACATTTCTAAGTATTCTTATTTGTGCTTTTACTAACTTCAATGTAATACTTGTTGTCAGTAAACAGCAAATATATTTAACATAATTAACATATACTCTTTTTTTGCATTACGTACTGTTTATTATTTTCCTTAAACTTTATGTTCACTTTCAACTTTTTAACAGTCCTAGTAAACATGGAAAAGAAAAGAAAGATAAAGAAACTAATAAACAAGTGTGACAAATTTCCATAGTCACAAATTCAATTATAAAACTTTTAAAAGCCAACAGTATTTATTACCTTTTATATTGGGTAACCTCACATGCTAATAATCTTCACAGCTATTTAAAAAAAAAAAATCTTACCCAATAATAATTTATAGATTTTGGCAATTCCTGAATACTGTTCAATTAAAAGTTGGATAAGTAAGTTAATAACCAATTCCTGTAACATTTGCAGTCATTATTAACCCCTTAAGATCCCACAGTAAGCTATATTCAATACAGTATGTTGTTTTCACTACAGCTACAAAACAAATGTATAAGCAAAATTAGGAATAATTAAGTGTACAAGGACCATTGTTAATTTTGAAGAAAATAAAAAAAATTGGTAATTTAAGAACTTGCAACTAGGGTTTGTAAAAACATAAGCAAACAAGGCTAGAGATACTTTAGACATTGTTTAATCAAACTTCAAACTCCTATTTTGGTTCCATGCTGGTACACAGAATTACATATTCTGGAGTCAAAATAGGGATTTATATTCTGAATAAATAATGCCTATAATTACTCCAACCTTGTTTCTTTGCTATTTTTTGCAATATCTATTTGCAGGTTTCTAAATTCCGAATTTTCAATTTTGTTCGCTTTTCTTATGCTCAACTATGGTCAAAGGGTTACATTTCTTGTAACTCATTTATACACTGTACTAATATTGAACATAGCTAGTAACTAGCTGGTATATTTTGTGATGATTTATTCTAGCTATTATAAAATGTTAAGCTGTCTGGATACTGTCCTGGAGATTTGTTTGAAAATATAGAGAGCATTTATTTATGTTTAACTAAATTACTTTTACATAGTGCACATAAATGGGCAAATATACACCTAAATTAAGATACAACTGCAACTAAGCATATATTAAATTTTACCAGTAGAAAAGCAGCCACTGGAAATATTACATGTACATCTAAAAAAAACCAAAAACATTAAAATATTTACTAATATGTGTGATAAAAGTTAATATTATGTTTATTCTTTTTACTCCTTTGCTTCATACAAAATATAGGTGTTGGCTCCGTAAAAATACCGATTGTATAGTGTACAAAGCATTAAGTGCCTAACATATTACAGTAATTTAATGTTCATCTATTATTACTGGTAATTACAGTTTCACCCTCTACTTAAGCTTTCCAAAGGATCACTATATGTTTGTAAGAAAGTTAGCTGCAAGTTGTTATGGTGACATCATTTACACCAGAATTATAATGTTTTTTTCAGCTTAAGTAAATTACAAAAAAAAAAAAAAAAGTTTTCAGTACTTAAAAGCCTTTGCAGTACCTTATTCAGTAATCAAGATGTTTGAGTGGAAAATACAAAGTGTTTTTGTTACAGGTTGACAACAGAATAATAATTACAAATATGCCACTTTGAGTGGTCTTTCTTTTCCTTACAAGTCTAATATACATGCTTTTTTGTGGACTTGTGTACAGCCATAGCAATCAATATTAAAGGTTTTAAACTGTTTTTTTTAACTGAATCCTTACTCTAAGATGTTTTCTGTCTAAATATAAGGATGTTATGCAATTCCTATTATGAAATACTGTTATGGTTTATGATAAATTAGGGAGAAGGCAGGTTGTCAACATTACCCACAACCAACTCCCAGGTTACTCTACATCAATGCCTCCACACCTGAAAGGATAAACATATATGGTGACAGTTTTGGTCCTGTAACTCCAAAATAATTGAACTAGACTCCAGTCTTGAGTATGAATGTTAGAAAAAAGAATACCTGCTTTAGAAAGTCATTATCTAAACAAGGAACAGCCCTGAATGTATATTTTCTAAAATGAATAAACTTAGAAGTCAACAGAAAATACAACAAAATTTTATCATATTTTAAACTGCATACAAAGGAGACAAAATTTATATACTCATCCTGAGAAGGTGTTTTTGCACAGTAGCATGAACATGTTAAAAAAAATCAAATTCTACAAATATTCTAACAATAAAAAAAAAATGTTGCTGGAGGCTATTACATAAAACTACCCATGTAAAAATATCAACAGAAAATTAAACCATATAAAATTCTACTAGTAGGATAAAATCATCATTCAGAAACAATATCAAAGCATTCCGCTGGACAGAGTATGTACATGAAACAAGCAACTGGGATTTGGACAATTAAACAAAATTAGACTTAACACATTACACTCAAACATACAATCATTATAGGAAAGATAAATGTGAAAAACATACAATCATTAACATTTTTTTGTACAATAAAGTTGTTGAGAATATTAGAGATAAAAGGAATGAAAATATAAAACTTATGTCCTGGTATTCCATAAAAACAAAACAGTAAATAAAGTCAAATGAAAGCTGAAAAGATGGACTGGTAAAAACAAAAGATAATGGAAAAGTGAAATTTAAAAATTGACAGCACAAAAAAGATGAAGGAAAACACTGGAACAAGACACTGCAATAAAAGTTTCATCAAAATAAGAACACCTGTTCTTCTGTGAGCATAGTTTTATATATGAACACATCCTGTCAAAGAAATGGAACATAACAGATCTTGTCCATTCATATGTACAGTGCACTTCTGTATTAGAATAAACCTTTTGATAAATCCCATGTTTTTATCTTATGCTTCCTCTCAGACTTTCATCAAATAGTTAAATCTTTTTAAAATTCGGGCATATAAAAGATCTTGTGTATTTGATTAGCATAAAATATTAGTAACCTAGAAAATATAGAAGATAACTGACACAGTACAACTGAATTCAGTATGCATTAAGTACACAAAGGTGAACTTTTGTGCAGTTTTTTCTTTTAGGTTTATTCAGATTGTTAATAAAAATAGCATGGAATATTATTAGTGGGCCAAAACATAAAAAGCTAAATAAACTAGTTATTTCCCAGGCATCAAATTATTTAACAAGATTATCTGTAATTTTTTGTTATTCAAAACACGTTTAAACAAAAACATGAGTAAATTTAGTGTTATTCAAAGTAGAATAACAGATTTCTGATAAAAATTTGATGTTATATTACTGTAGCCTGAATCTTACCTGCTATACTGTTCCACCAAAAAAGAAACTTGTATACTAAGTTTTCCTAAAAAACGATTGATGATTGGCCGGCTTTTGGAAAATTTGTCTTTTACTTCAAACTCCAAGATATCAGATGGGAAAGCAATGAATTCAAACTGTGAAGAGAAATCTTAAGATATACTTTTCACTTGTACTAGTGAAGGACAATCAGCAATCCTTTAAACATTTCAATAAATTTTCAATAATTCTGACAGTTAACTCACTTGGATAAATATAAAACTTTTTTTAATATTTCACCTTCATACAATGGAAGTAGTTATATCACATGTCAACTGTCATGCAGCAACTCTTCCCCAACATGCAAGCAACAACCCTTCCTAATGCATATGACTCCTATTTGAGTCTACCCTGAGATTAGGTAAACATTAAACATTGATTTTAAGTTGTAAGTGTAAAAGGATGTACTTACCTTCAAATATATTTTCAGTGAAGGAAATGTTCACTTTCTATACAGTACCTTGCCTTCACTCACACAACAGCTAAAATTCCACACGATAAAGTGGAGGGACCAGTGCAAGGAGTATAGAAAAGTATCCCTAAAAACACATGAAGAACCCCCATGAATTGTAAAATACATCGGAAACTACATAAATTCTTTATTAGGTATATTTTTTATCCAGTGACAGAAAAAGTGTTGCATAAGTGAGTGGAAAAGAAAGAAACACATCCAAAATTGATAAGAAACACCAAAAAGGAATGTGCCCATGATGTAGAATGGCTAGGGCATGAGAGACTGTATCCAGCACATCATCTTCAGTTCAAAACCAGGTGGCATTGTCCAACCCTTGGTCAGAGAATGGTTGACAGTCTTTACCTGAAGTTAAATAGAAAGAAAAGAGAAATTCCTTACAGTTAACTAAACAGGGCACACGTAACAAATCCACAACTAACACAAGATTCAAACAACAGTAGGAGGGGATGTGCCACCATGGCAGTTCTCTCCAAATACAAACAATAGGGCACCATCTAATTTGCAAAACATCAACCTCAGGGAAGAAATCTCATTGAGCTGGAGGGAGCATCACAAGAACAATATTTGTCCCTCATAATATCTTCCACCAGATAGAACTGCACACAAGCTGGAGTGCCTGGATAATCAGCCAACTCTGAGTAACTAGTAACTGAAGAGCAGCAAGAACTAAACCAGATCTTTGCAACATCAACCTCCAGATTTTACCACAAAGAGGTACATATTCCATGATTGAAGACAAGATGAGAAATCACATTCAACATGTGTGAGGACTTAATTGGACTAGAACAAATCCAAAACCAAACCTTGGAAACTAGTATTCAGTTGACAGTAGGATGAGGAAACCCCATGAGAGATTAAATGCAAAGTGGCAGAACTATTCCACTCTGTGCAACATCTTCCCATGGATAGAGCCACACAGAAGCTGGAGCTCATCAACACACAACAACAATTTCTGAGTCCCACTGCACAGAGCTGGAGCACATAGATGGAAGATTTACACCCTCTTTCACTGGCAGACATTCACCACCCTACTCTCTACTGAATTAAATTTAGCACATGCAGGAAACTGCCCCTACAGTCCTCCACCCAAGCAGCTAGGAATTGGTAAGTGGCAAAGACTCCCCCATACCTACTAGATGAAAAGGAGGGTAAGATGCAATGTGGAGCCCATGGGTACAAGGATGAGCAGCCATCTCCTGCTTTACTCATGAAAGTCCATAGGTGAGTACAACCTGGAACAGGCATTTCATTGAAATAAGATACTGCAAGGAAAACCTACTAACTGACTTATGGAACACCCTGTCTTGACAGTGTGAGTTATTGGACAAGGGTATTATTCATCATGATTGGTGAGAACATTCTTTATCAAATGAAAAACTTTGGTGGGATGTACCTTACAACTCTAACTACCCTATCCCATGCAACATAATCCTCTTGGGCCCACTAAGATGAAGCACTTATAGTTGCAACATCATTCCACAGACAGGACCACACAGATACCAGCTAATATCCCAACCAACCACAGTCCACTGGAGGATAATAAGCAATACTGTGCAACATCAACCCCTAGAGACCTACTGCATGAAGGTGGAGCAACTGAATCACTAGACAGCTGATAATATACTACTGTGCAACTTATGGTTAGCCATATAGTATGTCATTTTGTGTAAAAAGATAAGTTGCATATTTTAGACAAATATTTGCCACTGAGCAGGATCCTAGACCTAAAATGGACATGCCTCTGTAGAAAAAAAAAATTAAATGCAAAACTACCTAGTCACAGTGAAACAGATATGGGAAGTATGGTGAGAAAGTGAAAGCCAGTGAGGATGGCTGTTTCATCCAATGAAGATTGTGGGAGATGAACATGTAATATGTTGTCCACATGACTGACCAAAGAGTACCCTCAATTCATGGTATAGGTGAGATGCCACAGAAAAAGTAAGATGTTTTATCTGATGCAATGTTGCCTGAAACAAATTCCAGGAAGAAAATAGGGAAGAACACAACAGTCGAATGAACTGACAAACCCAACTTCAGGGGATAGGAGGAGAAAAGTTCCTGGAAATGAAAAGACAGGATCAGGAAATACAGAAAGACCATGGACAGGATATAGAAGTATATCTGGAGCAGACTGAGAATACATGTGAGAAATTATAGGGATGGAAAAATGGTGTGAATAAATAATTTTCCTCACAAGCAGCTGAACTTTTTGGCAGAAAGATCAATCTGGTTTAAGAAGAATATAAGAGAAAAGGAATAATGTGTGTGAAATGTTAATGGTAAAATTATGAGGCTGATGTTGCCCATGAGTAGAAAATAGTTTTAAGAGATTGATACATGGAGCATGTAGCCAAAGGTTCAAATGAAGGGAGAGTGACACAATGATAACAACACACAACACTGAAAACCCAGTCTAGAAGAACAGCCTGATGATGAGGTGGAGAAAATCCAAAAGAAATACAATAAGAGGGGGATTGTAGGAGAGGAAAACCCAAAACAGATTTACCTAAAAAAATTGAAAGTACTGGATAAGGTTGCTCAATAGTATGGAAGAGAAAGAAGCTCCATTAATGAACAGCCAGCTAAGAAAATTATGAGGACAGGAACTATGGGCTAAGAAGGAGAAAGACCAATGAAGGAAGACATTCCGTTAATATTGATAAACACAAGGGGATAAGTGTGGACATGATGGATTAAATAGTATTAAAAAACACTCAGAACATCTGGATATCTCACAAGAAACCAGATAATTGCTACGTGTAAAGTTGGAGAGTATGAAGAGTGGAATGAAAGACAAGTAATGAATGTTGATAGAAGAGTGACAGAGGGACAAAAAGGGGCAACAGTGGAATTGTTTAGAGTAAAAGAACTTCGAATAGCAAACAAAGGTTGTGCTGGTCAATGACAAGGACTGGATTTCGAGTGGAACAGGAAATCAAAACCACTCTGAGAAGGAGATGGACAGAAGGGTATGCATAATTATACCAAGTTGTCCTATCCTGGCTGAGAGTCTCAAACTTTCATGGACTGTGATTGAGGAACAAAACCCAAAAACAAACAAAGAGAAAAACTTGGTGTTGAAAAAGGCGATAAGAACATCAAATTTAGGAGAACCTCACTGATAGCAAAGCCACAAAAGAACACAATGATCAAGAGACGAATACGTGATAATTTTGATGCTGCTGAGAAGGATAATTCATCATGAAGTTGGAAGCATTTGGTTCCAGGAAGTTTCAATGTTTGACCACAAAAGGGAGTGGAACAGAGCCACGTTGTTCACTGATATAGAAGATAATGGTGAAATTGTCTGAGTGGATCATGGTAAGTTTGTCATACCATTGGAAGAAAATAATTCAAAGGATACCATATCACCAGAACCTCCAAAAATGTTAACAGGGAAATATAGTTTCAGATCATTGTTCAGATGTGATGCATCAGTGTAATGAAGCACTATCTCCATCACAGTATTGTCCTTTTCAACCACCACCAAAGATGGTTAAGAATGGAAGGTAATTTGGGAGTTCAAGAGATTCCAAGCAAGATTCCATTGGTCATGGAAAGTATACTGAAAAGAATACACAGAAGCATGGCCTAAGCTGATACAGATTGCCACGAAAGCCCAAGAACCTGAAGCAATAGAATCTTATGCACAGAAAGAAAGGTAGGTGAATAGGTGTAGAGAACTAAAAATGGAAAAGGTTTGGCCTCACTGAGGGAAGAGTTGAAAAACACATCCAAGTGGACATGATATTTGGTAGGAATCAGGAAAGACTTCTCCATCTTGATAATTCAACCCAAATGAGCTGCTTTCATCAAGAAGATAATTTTGTTGAGAAGACTCCAATTCAGAAGGAGCTAGTAGAAGTCAGTCAATCATGTGGTCGTGGAAGCACAAACCCCAATCATGCAAAAGTCAGGTAAAGATTTTGACCACCCAAGAAAATACACATGGTACTTAGGCAAACCTAAAGGATAAGGCACAAAATGGAAACAAAAACCTGTTATGAACAAGTCAAAGGTAGGGGCTAGATTAATGGCAAATGAGAATATAAAGATAATTAAACATGACACACTTTGATGATCATCCACAAACCAAGAAAAAGCCCACTGAAGGGCGAGAAGAGATTTCATGGTAAAGTGGGCAAGATCCAGAAATTAATTAATGCAAAACAGACTGATTACAGGAAAAGAAAAAAGCCTAGAATAAAAACCAGGAGGAAAAAGATTGATAGGTGCCATGGTATGTTGTGTTGGAAGAGTCTGAACAGCCTCAGAAACAACACCGACTAGCAATGGGAAGGTTAATAGAACAGAAGACAAAAGAAGGTGGTAAGGAAAAATCTAGAGAAAGTTCAACTAATGAACCCTGGTTCAACCATTGGCTGGGAGTGAATGTTTGCAACAGTTGAGCAAATTCAGACAAACAAGCCACAAACTGTTGGCAGTGTAGAGTATGACTGCAAGTCAAACAATAAACTTATGGGCCCCTGGAGTAAGAAAAAGGAAAAAGCTAAAAAAGCTGAAGAACATAAAACTGGTATAGAGTAATGGACAGGAGCAAGCAGAGATGAACAAGCAACCAAAAAAAAGGGTTGAGCATTGCCTCACAGATTCCACACCTGACACCACATATTCAGGACTATCTTTAAAAATAAATCTACAGAGAGAAACAGCCATCCACAGGTCACAAAGATATGTAATACAAAATGATGTAAGGTGAAGATGAAAGCAGGAAAACTGAACTTTTAATAACAATATTGACAGGATCTATACCCACAAAGGCAAAAATCCAACTGCTGGAAGTTAAGAAAAGGATAAAAATCTTGAAATTAAGTTAATACTTAATGATCATAAGCCCAAAGAGGATGAAAAGGCATGCTGATGCCAGCCCTCAATTAAGAAACAATGCATAGCATGTACACTAAAACTGTAAGGAGGAGGAAGACATGGTAATAGGTTGATGGGGCTGCATGTAATTTGTAAGAGACAGGAACATGAAGTAGGGATACAGGAAAACAAAAACCTAAGAAAAAAAACCATAAAGGCCTGACAGATTCCACAGAAGAGGTATAGGCATGCATAGAACAGATAAAAGGTTAAAAAAAAGTAAAAATCATCATTATCATGAACAGGTACTACAGGGATGGGAAAGATCCCAAACAATGTCAGGAAAAGAAGGATGAGACCTGAAAAAATTTAATCTTCAAGTAAATAATAAATGAAAAATCCCCACACCTGAAGCCTGTGTCACAATAAATAAAACAGAGCTATATGTAGCTGAATTCATGACTGCAAGAAAAAAAATAAAATAAAGGTAACTTTTCTTGACGATAAGCTACAGTGAAGAAACTGGAGAAAAAGAATTAGAAAAATTTTAAAGCATTACTTAAAAAAACATAAAAAAAGAAGGACAAAAATTGTGATAAATGAACTGTTTGTAAAAGTCCACTGCCTAACAAGAAGTGATGGTTAGGTAGAATCAAACGGAGAGAGGCACATACATCCGGAGAATGTGTCTCATTCCTATTGGTAGAGTTATGGTATGATGATTTGGATGTGAAGACACAGTGAAACACACTGATTGTTGGATAAGTGAGAGTTAAGGTTCAGGGCATGCAAAAATATTTTTCACTATATAAGGTACATTGAACAAAAATAGTTATTATGCAAGAGAAGGTACAGCACCATATCAGTGATGGAAGAAATAGCAATGCTTTATAACAGGTCTCAAGTCAGAATCTATTTGAGAAGTAAAGCACCACTGAGGGTGTTACATGGGAAAGCTTCTCAAGGAAGTCTTTGCAAAATGAAGCCATCACATCCCTAAAGCAGAAATTATGTCTTTGGAGGTTGGTGTAGAAGATTTAATAACATGTACACAAGACTCCATGGCCTACAGCACCATAGGAGATGGCACAATTGTACCTTGAAACATGCTGATCCTAATCCTATCTGTACCAAATACAGTTAGTATTCAAATGAAGATTGGATATACGGATGTTCCACCCAAGAAATACAGCCAGCTGGATGGTCAACTGGGTGTAAAAGCCTGAATGGATGGTCATACAAAGTCAAATGTCCCTGTACAAGTGAAAAGTAAATTTATGATGAGTGAATGAAGAATTCCAGTAAAAACCAGATTTTCCAATAGCAAATGTATGCAGCTAAAGGAATGTTCAGTGAAGTGAAATCTACCCATCCCTTCAATGGTAAAAAAGAAGTAACAAATGATGAATGGGGATGTGAATATGAGTATCCTGTACATCCACCATCCTCATCCAGTGGCCACAACAAAACTATAACAATAACTATTTTTCCTGAAGACATCACAATTTAAAATGGTTAAACAAAGAGCTTGAGACAGGTTTCCAATCTCCTGATATGTTTGTAATTACAAAGAAATGAAAGTAGCCACATGGATAATTGTGATAAATGACTTCAAATGCACCTTTGTAATGGAGATTTGAGACTTCCTGATTTAGAGGTTTTAAGCAACTGGATTGGAAGAGCTAGAGATTAAGACCAGACTTAAAGATTAGTTGAAACTGAGGATCACAAAGCCAAAGTTCCCACTGATGAACCAACAGTCCAAATAGGAAAGTCACATGGAAAAGAAGAATCATTAAACAAGTCAAGAAGCACTGCCTTGCATACTATTAATCTGGTCACTCAGTAGCATCAAATGGAATGAGTAGAAGTAGCTGACATTGATTGAGGATAAGGGAAGTGAGGGAGAAAAAGATTATTTGTCAGTCATTCAAAAGGAATAACTGACATAAATGAGTGCTTAAACAAACTTGATAAGATGAATTGAGAAAGGCTAGTAACAATTTTTTTTTTAAAATAATCATTAAGGGGAAAAGCAGATATTCTATAACTGTCCATATGAATGTGAAACTTGGCAAGGACACTGGTAGATAATATAGAAATCAATGTTAGAACATATAGATCAATAAGTGCTGACAATACAACCATGGGAATTCTCTGCATACAAAAGGTAAACTAAATGAGCAAGTTCTCAACAGAAGTTATAGAAGTTCTACTAATGTTCAAACATTTGCAGCACTGGTAAATGTTAAGTTCTGAATTCGTAATGAGAGAAATTAACAGCATGACAATTAACAAGAAAATCTAGGTTATGGCAGAAAAGTACAGCTTAAGTCCGTCTTATATGAGCACAGTAAGTAATGTGGAAGGCAGGAGAGTGCAAAACTGGGTAATATGGGACATGCTCTGCAAGATGTACAGAACTTTAAATCTCAGTGTGAAAAAATGTCACTCAACAATAAAAGGCTTTTTGCACTTGAGCAGCAAAACTGTCCATTTTAAAAACAAAATAATTAGAATGAAATGATATTGACGACACTGATTGCATACATTTGAGGGACTGATACTGAAACAGCTTCTTATTAATCACAGGTAAACAATGATTTCTAATGATACGGTACCGTAAATTCCGGCGTATAAGTCGAAAATTTAACACCAAATTTCAAGTTTAAAAATCCATCCTCGACTTATACGGCGGTGACGTTTTTCATGACATGAATTCTAGTAAATTCAGATTTGAGAAAACCATCGCAAATCAAAATTATATGATATGACATATAGGTATTTATTTATAAAATAGTAAAATACTAGTAATCCTACTCAACATGAGATCGATCAAACACAAAGTCCCATTCCTCACCATTCAAATGGTCATCGTAAGGATCCTCTTCTGGAATAATGTCATGCTCCACTGATGACGAGGGGATATCGTCATCCTCTTCCCATAACATATCATCCTCTGTACCGTCCATCGCATTGGTAATTGAGCATTTTTTGAATGAGTTGACGACGATTTTTAGATCAATAGAGTCCCAGGAATCTTTTACCCACTGACACACTGTAGGCAAAGATGCAGCACGCACATTTCCGGCGGCAGTGTAAGTTTTTTGACCGATGCCATCCACTCATTCCACTTGGTGCGCATAGAATCCTTAAATGGTTTATTTAACGATACATCCAGAGGTTGCAGTACAGATGTTAATCTACCTGGAATCACCGCCATATCTGTTTTTTTCGACTTTAATGCTTTTTTCATAGTATCCGTTAAATGTGACTTGAACATGTCCCACACTAACAACGATTTGGGTTTAAGCATGGCGCCTGGCCGACAGGCCCACACTTCGTTAATCCATTTGACACATCCACTATCGTCCATCCATCCTTTTCTTGTACATAAACCACGACTCTGGCGGAAACTTGTCTTTGGCATCGTTTTCTTTTAAATATTATCATAGGCGGCAGTTTTGTTCCATCGGCAAAGCAGGCCAATCTGACGGTGAAGTGTTGTTTTTCGTGCCCTGTGGTCTTCACCAGAACTGTCTTTTCTCCTTTTTGTTAATTGTAGTGTTGCCGACGACATCAAAAAACATGGGCGTTTCGTCCATATTTCCAATGTGAGCCATATCGTATTCATTTCGTTTTCTTTGATTGATGACGAAGGTCTGGAATTGCGTGATCTTGTAGTCCAAATCTTTCGGTAGCTGTTGAGCAATTTTTGTCTTTTGACGAATGACCAGATCATGACGATGCATAAAACGAGAACACCAACTGACTGTTGCCTTAAAATCCATGCTGTCTTCTTTATTCTTAGCTGCCCATTGTAAAGCTTTCAGTCGAATAAGGACTCTTGTTACGATTCTGCCACATTGACGTTCAGATAACACCCATGTCGCTATTTCCTTCTCTAATCTTGGCCATTTTTCTTGATTTTGACCACGATTTGCACATTTGGTTAAGGGCAATTCTTTGATATTGTTTTCTGCCTTCCTCCAATCTCTTACCAATTTTTCACTTATGCAATAGTGCCGAGCTGCTGCGCTGTTGCTACTGTCTTTGGCTGCTTGAACGACTTTTATCTTGAATGCTGCATCATATTTCATCCTTCTTCGTGGTTGACTGGACATCTTGCTTGTTTAACGATTTATAATTATTTAAAATTTGTCACTGAAATTTGTAACTGACATTTTGAAACTGGATAGACAGTTAAAAATTCATTGAGAGCCAATTGGTCAGCTAATTTCCTAGCTAAGCGTAGCAAGGTTAAACACACCAGATAAAAGAAAATTAATAAATTTGTCTAGACAGGAATACCGTAAGGTGCATAAAACGTGACACTTCTTTTAGTGAAAGCCTTATTTGTCAAGCAGGCATGTCATGTTGGCCAATCAACGCAGATTTCTCACTTTACTTTGGCAAACGAAGCGTCCGCGTGAGAGAAAGCGCGGTAAAGCGCACGAATGAGTCAGCAAAATGAATTCTCAGAACACGTAGTGACAGAACTTTTGCTCTCTATTGTAAAGTGCAAATCTGTCATTTTATGCCGACCAGAGGCGTAGCTAGTCACAGCGGATAATAAGAATTCTTGAAAATGGCCATCTGACAAAGTCTGCTGATGACGCAGTTGATTATTGAATATCACTTCCTTAGCTACACCTCGCCACTGATGCTGACTGAAATATTCCGACCAAGCGATTTGAGCCAGAGAAGGGGGTCGACTTATACGGCAGGTAAATCATGATTTTTAGGCCAAACTTATAGACCTCGACTTATACTCCACGTCGACTTATAAGCCAGAATTTACGGTATACAGTTTTGAGAACTGTAGTTTAGGCTAATATCTACTACATGGTGTTAAACTTAAAATGTAAGTTATTCAGAAGATGAAACCTATTTGATTTCCAACCATCTCAATGACAATGAATACCATTTAATAATAGATTTAAATTTGATATGATGCAGCAACAAAATATTTAAATTTTTTTATGAAAACTTCATAACTCAAATTTAAACTCCACCTTTTCATTCCAAGAAGGATTAATGGTTGATTCAGCAACTGCACTTCGACATTCTTGACCATGATGTGGCAAAGATAAAACTCCCTCTTCTCTGCCAGGTTGAACCGAGACTTTAACGTATGGGTCTGGACTGAAGAACATTCCTTTCTTAAGGTTCTTGGCTTGAATGCCTACAAAACAAACCTGCTTTCAAACCCAAATTGAATTCTGCTTAAATTTATGAAGTAAGATGTTATTTCACAAATGAAAAACCATTACTGTAAGTTATAAGCTTACAAACATGATCTTATTTTTTTTAATGAAGTTCATTGTATTCTATTCATTTTGTTTTCCTTTTCTTAATAAATTATGAACAAGCACTTCAGAGAAGTTTTAGTATCAATTCATGCAACTGTCCTAAATACCATGAACATGGCAGATGACTATATAATCTATAGTTTTAAGTTAAAAATTACCATTAACAAATCACAAACTTGATACCAACTCCACACATACATATTTTGAAATTATCAGCAACTCAGTGACATTCTTCACAGTAGCATCATATCTTCTCATACTTATTGCATATTAGTAACTTACTTGTGAGTGAGAATCTCACCATCTCCACAGGAGCTGGTTGACTACTGCCTGGGGAAAACACCTCTTCACTGCCATACCCATTCTAAAGAAAGGCAACCATTTTAATAAAGTTGCCATGCAATGTGAACAAAGATCTGTATCTATCAACTGATATCAAAATACTTATAGTCAATAAAACTTGCACTATATTAATAGTTAAAGAACTACCTTGATTGTCAGAAAATGAAATAAAAGTTGGAAGTAATGATAATTATTAAATAGTATTGGAAACAGTGTCCATAATTAAATAAGGTAGAAACTGTATCAGATATTAGTTTTATTAATATTTTATTTTTAATACTCCAATCTTCTAAAGAACATATCTTAAAAAAATTAGTCATAACCATAAAAACTGAAACAGAGAAAGTCTACCATTTTGATCTACATTTTTTTTTCTTTTTCTTCATCATTCATTCTTATATATAAATGTTACATTTTTGTCAGAAGTCATGCAGGACAAACTAACCAACAACTTATACAATATTTACTGGCTTATATTATCACTGATCATTTTATAGATTAAAATGTTCATATTCACACACAAATAAAAAGGGAAGCAAATGCAATATAAATTGACATGTTATCTCTTGTTCCATTTTATTTAAGAAATTATAATTTTCTAAGCTTTACTGTTATGTTTACAGGACTTATTAGGATTGAATATTTGTAAGTGGACATATTGCAAAAGAAACTGAAAAGATTGTACATTCTCTCTTACATTTACTATTCATACATACAACCTAATCATTTCACAAGTCTTCTCAAGATAGTAAAAACTGCAACTTAAATGATCAAGCAATATACGTGTTTGAGGGTGGGAAAATCTTTGGACTAATATAAAAGTACCAGCATCTCTTCCTACCTTCATTTTTCTTCCAATCAGTTTTATTTCATCAGATCAGCTTCATTTTATACAATTTATATGTGATTTTTATTATATTTCTCCTAGAGAAATATTGACTCATAAATAACAAAGCAACATAATAAGCATAACCCTTTATGATGTCATAGATATAGAATGACCAATAGTTGGAAAAAAATTAGAGTGAAAAAATATCTTTTGGTATTATTTGTTTTGCTACTGTTTTCAAAAATGTTTATAATGGGACCATTAAATAGCATCATCCTTTATCAACTTATTTCTTAATACTTCTAAAATACCAGTGAACAATTTTATTAGCATAATTTATATACACTTGTAAATAACACTAATACAGAAATCATAACTGTATAGAGCTTAAAGATATCAATCTTCCTTAAATTATTTATTTTAGCACAAATCTGCACAAAAGGTTGTGTGGATTGTGTTTACAATTGTGATCAAACAACAAATTTTAGAATCATAAGCACTCAAACTTAAATCAAGCCACCAGCTTTTTCTTAGAAGATAATTTGTAAGCTTTTAAATTATAATTTATTTAAATATCTTGAAATAATCATAAGAGATAGTCACATATACATAAACTTTATATATAGTAGTGCATGAGGTGATGTGAAATTTACAATTCACTGAAGTATTACTACAACTACAGCTCTTCTTCAAGAAATAAGCTTGAACATGTATCTCTAAATGCATAAAAAAGTAAAATATACAATACTCAAAGTATAGCACACAAAATTATACCATGAAGAGGTTAAATTCAATGAAAAACTATTTATCATTATTAATTGTAGTATAATAGCAATTAATGCTCCATTAAACATAAAAGATACACCTTTATCACAGCTTGCCTTCCATATATTTCAAAACTTGAAGTAAAAGTTATTTAAAATAAAAGTATTTAATGTAAAAAAACTGCAGTTTAAATTGAATATAAATTTATCTTTGCATAATATTCTTAGTTTGAATTATTAAAAAATGCCTTATTAGCCACTATTAGGGAATTAACCTTTCAAGCTTAGATGGTAAGGGCATGAAAGGGTGAATGGAAGCAAGTGTTATTGGAAATATATTTTTTATTTAAAAACATTTTAACATCCAAAGTATACTTACCTGCTCTCACCTTATAGCTAAAATCCCACATTGGTAAGGTGGAGGGGTTGGTGAGAGCATTATTTAAACAAAATGCTTTTATTCAGATCATGGGTATACTAATAGAAGATTAGCACCCTAGTGAAGGAGCTGCACTACAACTAGAACAAGTATGAACTTCACATGGAACCTAACATATGCACTGTGGGTGGAATTTGACATGATCTGTCATTATTATTGACTAGGCTCCAAATGAATAGCTAAGATTTCATTGCTTGAAGTTGGAATTATACAGCCATGGTCTCTATATTACACACTGCTGGATAGGGCATTTGAACCATCATATATACATCTACCTATGAGTGGATCCCAACCTGTAGTTATAGAGTGATATGTTCCAAGCCACAGGAATCATTATTAGAAGGTAATCAATATGAAGTGGACAAACTCTCTCCTCAACCTGAAGAAGTCGAAAAGACAACACCCAAAACTCAGAATGATGGGATCTCGTATGCCATACTCAATGTGAGGAAAAAGAACTTATCGGGTTAGGAATGAATGAATGCTCTTCCTTAATCACCAACCATATGGCCAAAATAAATTTCACTTGCCCAGAACAGGAGTAATCTACATTCAGAATTTCAAAGAGACAATGGATCTTCTTTCATGAACAATATATTGAATCAATATTGATCACAAAGAAGGGCCATGCTCAAACCAACCAGACAGTCAGACACCAAATCCAAATTGGTATCATGAATAGGTTACCACATAGGCTGGTACCTCTCCTATCAACATCTGGGAAAAAATATCCAGGATGCTGTGTAGGGGGAAGTAATGCACAATGAAAAACATCACTCTAAAAACTCACTGAGAGTTATAACGACAGCAAGAAAGTAAAATGTGGCTTATTGTGATCTGAGTGTTACACATACTACACACTCATGCATCAGTTCCAGATAAAAGAAAATGATAAATTAAAACACTGTGACTAATGCTTAGTCTAGTTAGAACAATTTCCTCTTTCTGATCCTTACAGGAACAAGACAGCCAAAGTCAAATATAAGATTTTATTTGGAAAAGTTTGTTTTCGCATTGCTCACTCTGTGACAGTGCCAGAGCAGATAGATTTAGCTGCTGTGTCTGCGAGCTCATTCCTGTGAATACCAACATGGCCCGGTATCCAGAAAAACTAGATAGAAGTAGATGTTAAAGAGAGATGGGCCAGTCAGTTTTGAATATTGGTGAAAACAGGGTGTGAATCAACATGAAGCGATTCCAGGGCCAGCAAAGAACTAAGCGAGTCAGTGTAAATAGTGCAGTTTGAGTACTGCTCAACTTCTATGCGATACAGGGCAAGAGAAATGGCATACAATTCAGAAGTAAACAAAGAAGCTGTAGAGGGGATTCTGCATGTGACCACCAAACCTCAACAAACCATGGCATAGCTCACACAGTCACCCGATTTCGAACCATCTGTATAAAACAGGAATGGAAAGATGGTTTGAAAGATATTCAGCAAATAACGGACAGTATTTTCAATTGGGAGTGTGCTTTTCTCATATGACTGATAGATAACTTGCATTTGGGGACTTTATGAAGCCATGGTGAGATGGGCTGACCAGTGTATAGAGCAATGTTATCCAAGGACAGACCCAATTCATCCAACTGTGCCACGATACGAAGGCCAAAAGAAGTAATGGCAGATTGTCTATTCTGAAAAAGTACAGTCAACCAAGGAAAAAACACACAACCCCAGGTAGGATGCTTTGATAAGGAACAAAGTTTTGAAGCATATAGTAAATACACTTGCAAATGGCAGAGGTGCAATGAAGGTTCATGAGATTTTATGTATAAGCTCTGTGCTGGGGAAGTGGGGAAAGCACCAGTGCAGAACCAAAGTCCTTAATAATGAAAGGCATCCAGCATCTTCAAGACCAAGGTTCCAGCAGAGCCCTAGACCAGTGATCCATAGTTGAGTTTCGATAAGTGCACAATATATTATCAGCATAGAACATCAATCCACTCCCCAAGTGGTGAAAGAGAGGACACAGAGGGTGTTCAGTGCTCTTGCACATTTGACCCATAGATGCTTCATGTGTGGTATAAAGGTCAGCTTATAGTCAAAGATAAGCCCCAAAAACTTTGTAATGGTGAAGTTGTGTTGCCTGTGGTCCCTGAGACAGAGTTCAAGATTAGGGTTGATACCTCGCTGGCAGCAAAAGTGCATGCAAACAGTTTTAGAGAGAGAGAGAAGTTAAAGCCGTTTGCTGTGGTCCACTTCAGCAGGTGGAGCATTATCAACAGAACCAACACTAGGTGGTCGAAAGGAGGTTGTTTGATTCGAGGAACCAAACAAGACAAGCAATAAAAACATCCTCTCTAAGGTCTTACAGAGACAGCTCATCAAAACAACTAGATGGTAGTTTGAAGGAATTTTGGGTTCCTTCCCAGGCTTAGAGAAAGATAGGACAATAGCCTGGTGCCAGGCATCAGGAAAAATTCTCCTACCAGATCCATTTAAAAACAATCAGAAAAACAGCAAGAGAAGCAGAAGATAGATGGTGCAGCATTTTATAGTGTACATCATCAGGTCTAACTAATGTACTGCCAAACTGATAAAGGGCCAGTTTGAGTTCCACCAGTGTAAAGGGACGATTATAGTCACAGAGACAATCAGCTTAAAAGGAAAGATGTAATCATTCTGCCCAAGTCTTGATGGCTAATAAGGTGGAGGAAGAAGCAGAAGTGCTAAATACCTGGCAAAAGCTTTCATCTAGAGTATCAATGATGCTCCAGGTATCAGTTACTTCCTGGCCATCAGATAGCAAGATTGAGAGGGGGACAGAAGTATATTGCCCACTGACCTTTTGAACCTTGTCCCATATGTCTTTGGGACTGATGGTAGAGGAATATGCTGGTTGTGAACTTAATCCAAGATTCCCTCTGGCTTTGGCGTCTTACCCACAGAGCATGTGCACGAGCCTGCTGGAAAGCTATGGGGTTTGAGAGTGTGGAATATCTACAGATAGTATCCCAGGACTGTTTTTGAGCCTTCCATGTCATGTGGCAGGTAGGATTCCACCACAGACAAGAATATTGTGGAAAACATGCTGAGGTTTTAGGAATATATTGAGCAGCTGCTTGTATAATACAGTTAGTTACTACTGCCACACAGTGATCTATTGATGGCTTACAGACAATAGCAGGATCAAGTTCTGTAAGAGCAGTGAAGGAGGGCCAGTTTGTGTGATTCAGCTTCCAGCAGGGCATGTGTGTCAGGTGGTATTGACCATGGCAAGTTTCTCTCAAAATTATTGGAAAATGATCACTGCCTCATGGATTATTGTCAACTCTCTATGAAAAATGGGAGAATAGTGAGGGGGAGCAAACTGAGAGATCAATACCAGAAAAGGACTGACTAGGTACATCAAAATAAGTAAAAGAACCAGTACTGAAAAAAGATTGTGATCAGAGAGCACATGCTCTACAGAGACCCTTCTATCATTATCAGCACTTCCCCAGAGGGGATGATGTCCATTAAAGTACCCCAGGATTAAAAAGAGAGACAGCAGCTGTTCATTGAGAGCATCAAGGTCTGACTGATCATAGGTCTCTCCAGACAACAGGTAGAGAGAACAAACAGTGATGGTATGACCCAAGAAAACACGAATGGCTATGGCCTCTAAGGGTGTGCTGAATAGCAAAGACAGGGTGGGCACATGCTGATCAACCAAAAGTGCCACACCTCTGTGCACTCGTCTATCACTTCTGTAGAAAAGAACCACCAAAAGGTGACTGTATTGGCAGGTTTCAGATATGTTTCCTGTAAGAAAAAAGTCATACAGCATGGTAGAAAGCAATCAGTGTTTTGATGTCATCCAGATTAAAACAAACCTTGACAGTTCCATTATATCAAGGTGACCATTTTTCCTTATGCTTAGGCAAATCAGATAAAGAAACCTCCTATTTATAATCATGTCTTTTTTTCTTTACTGCATTTTTTCGAGGGAGGTCTATCAACCTCCACGGATCCTGCCCTGGGTCGATTGGGCAGGTCTTTGGTGTTGGAAGAGGATTCCAATGATTGAGGATGTGAATGAATGATCATTTTGCATCTTGGAGTGGGAAAAGATGTATCTGAGTAAATTCCTGCATCCAGAACCAAAGGAAATGGATCTTGGGATTTGTTGGAATGTACTCAAGGTCAAGGGACAGAGATCGAAGTTGAAGTTGATTCATCAACTTTCAACCATGGAGGTCAAAAGACTTATTTGTTTGGAGAATGATTCTTTTGGAGGCACAGAGAGATCCCTCTGCACTCCCACTGTAGTAGTGGAAAGAAGTGCAGCAGCATACATCCAAGATGAAGTGGTGGACAGCAATTTTTGAGCCTCAGGATAAGTTATGTTATAACTTGTTTTCAAATGCTGCACCTCTTTTTTGTCCAACCATTTAGGGCAAAAATGAAAGTAAGACAGGTGAGAGCCATTGCAATTGATGCAATGAGGGTCCATTTCACACTCAGAGGCATCATGGTCCTTGCCACCGCAACAAGCATACAAAGAACCACAACATGACGTCTTTGAGTGACCGAACAGCTGACACTGAAAACATCAGAGAGGGTTTGGAATCTATGGATGTACCCTGCCTTGATGGTGGCAGGTGGACATGATGATGCAAATCTTAGGGTGAGGATACTGGTTGGCATTGTAATTACATCTTTGCAAGTGGAGATACACCTCACTGCAGAAACACCTTGAGTGGAGAAACCAGTGAGAATCTCTGAGCCAGAAATGTTCTTCAAATCCCTCTCAACAATAACTCCTTGTGATGAATTCAAAGTACCATGAGGTGTAACCTCAATAGGTATATTGCCAATCGCCTTTGAATGCAAGAGGAGTTAACTGTGTTGAGATGTAGATGTTTCCACCAATATATGCCACCAGATCAAAGCTTCTTCACTGACTTTGTAAAACCAGCAAATCCCTCTAGTCCCTTCTGAATGAAAAATAGAGATATTTGCCCTAAAGGTTTGTCTGAAAGAAAATGTAGGATAAGAAAATGAGGTACAACAGATATTACACATGTTGAAGATTGCTGCTCAGAATCTTCAAAGACATGGTCGTTTACCTATGGACTGTTTTTCACTATTTTATTTAAGTTTTTATTTGAAGGATCCATAATAAAAGAAAGGAATTTTTCAGTGCCCACTGACCCAGCCACCATGGAGCCCTATGAGGGGATGCACCACAATGTCAAACAAGAGGACGCATTCAGCCTACCATCATTTACGCCAACAAATTATCTACACCAAATTAGTAATTTACCAACTATAAGAGATAGAATAACAGAACTTTCTCTCAAATATTATCTAAAAGCAGAAAATAGAAACAAACTAACAGCATCACTACACAAATTATCAAGTGCACCAACAAAATACATATCACCTTACAACATATTTCAAGAATCACAATCCACTCAACAAAGAATCTAAATAAATAAAATCCATGTTATTAACACGAATTCCTTTTTTTCAGGTACAGGGCACACGACAGGCAAAACTTTCGGCGCCTGTCGTGTGAAAGTATGTTTTCTCGGGGCACTCCCGTTTCCCCCCCACATCAAAATCTTTAGGCATTGATTTCTAGATCCCAGCCCAAGCAACTCTTTTGCCAGACCCTGAATCGTGCCGTTTGATTTGATCTGGATTTGAATGAATTATATTCATGCTCACATCTGCCCAACTTCTTCCTTTTGGGACAGGTCCCGGCCTTTCTTTCCACTGCTGCCTTTGCCTCCACCCAAAACAACATTTAGAGAGACATCCTCCACCCAAAAAGTCAAGAATAATAACAATAATTAATTTATTAAATAAAATAATAATAAAAAAAAACCAAAAAAAACTACCACTTAATGTTAATAACAATCCACGAAAGGGGACGAAGAGGAACCACAACGTTCCTGCACACCCCGGTTGGAGAGAGAACTCTTCTGATTTCTCTCTCTCTAAACTGAACCCCTGCCATGTTAGTTTAGTTTAGTTTTGTCAAACAAGGACACTGCAGCAACGCCAGGGTTTCGTGAGCACTATACCCAAACACCAGTATCAGATACAATGTCCAAAACACCTATTGAGAACATCCAACACTAGTACTTGGTTGACCCTAGCCCAAGTGGATCAGTTAACTAACCCAAGAGGGTCTACAAGAATTCAAGGACAAAGTGGTGTGTTAGGGTTGGACCCCTCAACCATCAGGATCCTCTCCTCCCCTTCACGAGTCACCATGCATGGCAAACACGTAGGTGAATGTTTAAATCCCATAGGAGATAAATTGAAAGAACAGAACCTTCCCTGGGAGTTCCCCTCACCACATACAAGAATCCACACCAAGGGTCAAATTCCATTGAAATCTTTTATCTAAGCATAAACCAGCTAGCATCTTGTTTACTCCGATGCAGCCATAATGGAGGTTGGGTTAAATGAAACTAATTATGTTTAATGGAGTAACAGGTCTTGTTTTATTTATAAAGATTTCTTTCATTCCCAATGCCATTACTATTCTAAATTACCTATCTGAAAACATCCTTATAATCTGAATGAGAACTTGTGTATCCTTTCTAAAAGCAATCAATTCTTTGTGAAATGCCTACAAAAGCCAAAATTTAGTTTTGATATTTTCACCACAACTATCTGTCAACTGCAACGTGCATGTTCAAAATCTTTTAATATATCATACTCATCCCCTTTTATCAGCATTACACATCAGTTCATTTATAATGACTTTACATGACTACTAGAACTTAGTTTTACAGAATTTTCTAGGCTACATTTCCAAATAAATATTTATTATTCACATACAGTTTTTATTTACATTCAGAAGAAATTAACTATACACTATTCATAATATTCATGACAATACAACTCAAATGTATCATAATTCAACATTAGATAAATAAATTTACTTGTTCAAATTGATTCATAACTAGACTACACATAGTTGATTTTTATGATAATGTGTGAAGCTGATACAAAACAACTTTGCAATGAAATTTGTGTCTACAGCAGGTATGACAGAACATAAAACAATACCTGAATGCTGACATCAGCACACTTTCTTAAAGTTACAACAGGACTAACTGCTCTGAGTGCCCCAGTCACTCCATGGTAATACCGAAAACAGACATCTGTAACATCTAGAGATAAAAAAATTACAAAATTCATTTTTATATTGCAGCAAAGTAGAACATTAGTCATTACACTTTCAAACAAAATATCTATACTGGAAAAAAGTAAAAAAACAACAGAATAAAAACATTTTTGGTACATAAAGCCAGTTTCTAATTGTATTGTCCATAATTGCAATAGCCTTCAAAATTTATGGACAAAAACTACTTGGGGATATTTTATGTAAACTAAAATAGAAAAATAACCAACTTATTATGAACCATGATTTTCTTACCTTCTGTAAATTGGTTATCCCACTCAATATACCAAGGAACCTGTCCCTTCTGAGTGTTATTAGAGCGCTTGTTTTTGTACCCAAGAAAACGAAATGGATCAACTTCATCTACAAAAAATAAAAATTATTAGTACACTTTAAAGTTCATGCAGTTAATAAACAAATCTTAACTTATTTGGTAAAACTTAGTTCATAAGGTTTTAATGGGAATGAACATATCATTCTCACATTTTTTTATTATCAAAACTTGATTTTATGAACCCATGAAAGTAACTGAATTGCAAGAAACTAGTACCTTCAGATAAACTGAACAGCATCACTAACCAATGCTTTGAGACTTCATTTCAACACTTGTGGCTATAAGGTGGTTGCAGTTTTAACTCAAAAAGCTGATTACAGGTAGCCTTGGTCAGTTACTGATATTAATTAATCAATGGACCCATTAATCACTTTGTATGTAACCTCTAAATTACTATATAGTATCAAAGAAATATTAAATATCAGTGTTGTTTTTTGTTTTTGTTTTTTATTTGGGTATTAATTACCTTAAGACACATTACTGTTGTTTACACCATAAAGTAAAGCCTCCAGCCAATATCTGATTATTTCCAAGCTAACAGAAAGGTAAGAGCATCATTTAAGTGTTGTCATGGTAAAGTTTCAAATGTTGGCTTTTTCCACTCTAATATGTCTAGAATTTAAGAGATTAATTTTACTCAAAGTCAGTGTTGTTTAGAACACCAACAGCTTTTAAAATGTTACAGAACAGATTTTTCATTGTTTAAAATTCTAGTAAAAAAGATGGTTTTCATATAGCTGATGTTGCAACATGTGAAATTGCAAATGTTATAAATGTAGTACAAGTAAAAATTAGGAAAAGGAAATGATTCAATGCTTGACAAACAGACAGAAGCTCTAAAAAGTTAATGTGGTGGGAAGATTTTATCTCTGACCAATGATAGACTATCTCCTGAAAATCCAAATGCCACATAGTAAAAGGAAAATATCTGTAAAGAAATGAAAACTGGGACAGGGAGGAGACAAAAACACCAGCCAAAGTACTCCCTCTCAAGCCATCAGGCAAAATCAACCTGTATGGAGAAAGGAAGATGGATGGCAGAACCAAAGACACCCAATTTATTGTTAAGACAACATATGTATGCACAACTCTAAAGAATGAGGAATTCCATGAAAGCCCAACTCCCTCCCACAAAAAGAGAACCTCATATACAGGAAGATAAAAAGTACTGGACTTGGATATCAAGAGCTCCTTATCTCTGAAACATAGAAGACTAAACCCTCCTGTGTAAAAGTTACGGAATTGATCATATGAGATGATTCATGCCCATTCAAATAAAGCCACAGTAATTTACAGGAATATTGCTTCACTTTATAAAGAATCATGTATAAAAAAAACACTTAATAGCAATCACTCAATGCAATCTAGTCACCCTTAATGTTCCAACATCTTCACTATGCAAATAAAATTAGGGTTACAGTTTTTACATGTATTTCACTTTATTTGTGATGATAATACATCTTCTGAAATGCACAGTTACAACAAAACAGTCAAATTTTTAAGAATTAAAAAGATTTAAATACCAAAAACCAGTAAAATGTTAGAAAACATTTGCAGTTAAATGTTTACAATTACTGTTAGTTACCGCAGTAGAACTTTCTTCAATGAACAATATTCCATTAAGTTTTAATTAAAATGTTAGCTTTTGACATGTTCAGAACTAAGAAAGTTTCATACCACTGCAAATATTTTATTGTTGTGGGCTTTGTTGCCCCAAACACACTGAACATTGGCCCTATGTTGGTATTGTATTAGACAAACACTGAGAGCAATTATTGTATAACATCTTTTCCTAAGCCTTAAAGATATATTTTATATTATTACTATTCTTACATAAGACTTATGTTGCATTTGCTTATAAATCAAAAGGAAAAGTTGCTTTTGAATCCTAATGACAACACTAATGAAAAACCAAAATTTTGTTCCCAAAATGCTTAATTTGGTCTTTTTTTTTTAATAAACTACAAAAACTAAAACTCAATCAGGTAATTTATTTAACATCACAGATATCAACATTCCCTATCAGCTTCACTGCTTCCTTTTCTTTTCCTTTTTTTTTTTGAATCAGTGGCTCATTCCATGTGCCTTTTCTCCAATATCAATGTCATTATCTTTAAAGCTTTATCTATTTTTCTTTGTGTATTTTCTATCTCTGGTACTTTCTAATACAATGTTGACTTCAATATCACTTCAGTTAGCTTTATGGTTTTCTCCATCTATTTATTCTCTACTTCTGTTGTCAGGTTTGCTGCTTTCTCTCTGTTAGTGGGATTTTATGAGTGGGTGTTAATTTTAGATTTCAGTGTTAACTTTTTACTCACCACTTATGGTTTTTCTTAGTGGTTGTTGATGCTAATATCACCATTTATTGCCTTTCTTATTTTCTACAATCATGTTTCTCATTCTTAAAGTTTTGAAATGCAAGAAATTTCTCATAATTGTGTATATGTACTTAGCATTTTTTTATATTAATTAACACTGTGCCACTACATGGCAAAAAGATGGAAGTGTGGTGTAGATGGGAGTCACAAATAGATCAATGAGAAAATTCAAAGTAGGCCAAATCCATGAAAATACCAGGAGATGCAAGGACCATTTTGTTGGAAGAATTCAATAAGGGCAAGAAAGCTAATCTGTCATTTAAATAAAAGCTCCCAGAACATGAAAGACCAACAACTAGATGTTACTGCAAGTTCAAAAGACTTCCAAAGTAATCAGATAAGGAATGAGAGTTGATTATGACTGAAGAGCCTGAAGATAAAGAAAGGGAACCAGTTATGACTTAGGATCTTGAGGAGCCAACTTAAGTGAGGAAAACTTATGAAGCAGAAGGGTGGTTACAGCAGATGATACTTCCTAGAAAAGGACTATAAGATGTCAACTGTCCACACAATGGTAAAAATGAATGCATTTGCTGCAAAAAAGTCTTTAGGACCAGTATGAATACAAAAACAAAGAAAACTCCTGAGAGAAAAAATATGTAGCCAAAGGGCTTTCTGCAATGTAATTAGTCCACAGGTGAGCAAAGTGTAAAAGCCAAGCTTCTACATGAACAAATGACAATCTCTCTGGAAGGACAGAATGAGGAATTCCTCCAAAACCACTGTACAAAGGATAGGTGTCAAAGTTCCCCCAAACAAAACAGAAGCAATCTACCTTCAGAAAATAAAGCTTCTCATCGAAAAAAACCTAATTTATCAGGACAGCAAAGGATAAAGTTGGATGTCATGTGATCATCATTAGAAATAGAAGAACCAGAAGCAAAGGCAGGATGTGGGAAAAGTTGGTGAAAGACATTCACAGATGAGGCAGATTCAGAAGAAAGTACAGGAACAGAAGGCCATGAGACTTGTTTCCAAGATGAAACAAAAAGGATAGAACCAACAGCATGATGAGCTATGGCAGAAATAGAATAACTACAGTTCTCATTAAAATAAAACAACTTCATAGAAGAAACCTTGAACCTTAGAAGGTTTCAGAAAAATTCATATGAGAAAGCCAATTCAGCAAGAAATATGAAACTGAATACATGAAATTTTATTATTACTTTCACACTGTTGTTTTTTTTTTTATCAGTGAGTCTGGTATGTTTGTGCTACTCAAGTCTTGGTTATTTTCATTTTCACACAACTAATGTTAAATATCAGCTTCTACTGAAAGTTGGTTAATGATAATAGGCAATGAGTAGTTTTGTCCAAACAAAAACAAACACACCTTATCACAAACTTTTGAACATATGTCCAAAAACTTCGTAGTATGACAGAGAAAATTTCAAATAACTGTAATAAAAGACAATTAAAAAAAGATAGCACTAATTGTTAACAAAGTTGAAAATAGTATACGCAAAAATTTTATAATTTATAAAAAAAAAGAATACAACTGAAAAATGCCACACCAAGGAAAAGAATGAGCTTTTCATAACTGGAAAGTGTTTAAGAGAGTACTGTGTGTAGAGAATGTGTTGGCCTTCTACTAGTGTGAAGAGCATTAGTATACTACTGGTAGCATCATATACTGACAAATTACATATTCTATGTAGGGGTGGGAGCTTTCTTCAAACTTTTTGTCACTGGTGCAAGATATTAACTGCTATTTGTACTGTAAAAACATGAAAAGCATTTCTGAACTCTTCAATTTTTATATTCAAGTAAAAAGTTTCCAATACTTTAATTGTAGCATATGTGATTGTATAACAGAAGACCTACACTAATATAGGAGCTTTCACAGTAGATTAATGGTTACTTTAGTTATATGTAACAAGGCAGACCACCTACAGAATTGTAAGAAATAATGATCTATTTAAAACAACAAACTTTTCTTACACTTCAAATCAAACAGCAGATGGTAATTATCTTATCAACTAAAGTAAAAAAAATAAACACCACAAACCAACTATATATAATCCTATCCAATCAGAGGGTGTCACCTCCTCTTTGATATCCCATGATATAATTAGTGGATCCTGTGAACCAAACACAAACTCTGTTCTTGAGACAGACAAACTTGAACGAGTATGTGAAGCAGGTGGTCTTATCTGTGCAGGGTGTGTTTGAAGGCCAGTTCCAGTCCCAGATGCTGTGGGCGGTGCTGGAGCCCGGCGTTGTGGAACACCCTGACTAGAAGTTGGGGCAAGAGGAACTGGGGGCCTCCGAGGAGGCGGAGGTTGGGCTGTTCCCTGAATGTTGGTGCTTGATGCTCCTACAGGCTCCAGCATCAGAGTTAATTGAGGACTGCTGCAGCCCCAGCAATCACAAAACTCTTGGTCACCTGGCCACCCTACTTCTGAGTGACCTTTTCATGGTCCACCTGTAATGAGATCATAAGTCAGTTATATTGTGGCTATTCTTTTTGAAATTACACATGGAATAACACTATTAATTTTGACTAATCAATGAGCTGAGTATACCTTAATAAAGTGGCTACTACCAAAAAACATTATCTCCAACTGAAAGTTAATTTAACTGTTTAACAAACAAACAAAACTATCAAAACTTCACATGAAAAGCAGACAAGTAAAACATTTACCAAAAACAAGTGACTGTTTTCTTTATGACATTTGTATGTGCATAAATAAATTACAACATTATAACCAGTTGTGCATTCTCTTTACTAACCTGTTTGCTAAACTGGTTTCACACACACCCTGGTAAAACAAACAGATGCTACCATAATGGTTGCCACTTACAAACACACAAAAAATACTAATATTTCACATAACTGTAATGATAATGAATTCCAGTGAATAAGATATACAAAGAAAAACTTTGAGTGTTTTAATAAGGTAATTTTATAACAGAAGTTTTTGACCCTTGATACAAGTTTATAGTGAAAAATATACTATTATAATTTGATATATGTAATAAGCCATCAACCTTAAATTCTAATTCTCTAAAAATGTAATAAAAGGGGAAATGAAATAGTTACATAGCAAATGTAATCACGAAGATGTCATTGCATCTTCAGATTAATTATTTAGAAATTAGAAGGCCACATGGTGTTACAGTCATAAGACTAATTACTTGAAACTGGAATACTAACTTCCACTCCCTTTTCCTTGTATCTTAAAAATACACTTAGCTTTTGACCTTAAATTTTCAACCTTCTGAATATAGCTGAATAAAAACGAGTGATCAAAAGCTACAATTTCTTATTTTTTATGTGTGGCTGACATCTTTTTATGTCCAGAATGTGAAAAATGTCACTCAGAAAAAAAAACAAGAGCCTCCTAACTTACACTAATGAAATGGTATGATAACAAAACAGGCATGCAAACACATTTAAATGCTTAAGTATCATGGAAGGAAGCAAGCAAAATTGGGATATTAATTCAAGCATTGAAACAACTGGTATAATGAAGCAAGCCTGGCATGATACCTGAATTCTTTTGTTCAATTTTGGCAACTGAAGTATTAAAATACAATGCAAAAGTGTTATGTTTGAATAACAAGGAAAAGCGTTATAGTTATAATTAATGAATTGCATGCATTAAAATTTAATGAAATCACTGCACAAAATAACTTATTGTTAAAAAGAAAAAGAAACTATCTTCCAAAGTTTTTCCTACAGACTTTACAGGAAAAATTCCAATTTTTCCAGACCTACACATAAAAGCATATGATAAATTGATATTTAAACTTTACATCAAAATTGTGAGAATACTAACACTATTTTAGCTTTCACTCTAGTTATAAAGGATAATAAAAACTTTAGAACATCCTTCAGACTGTCCCTTGCTGGGACAGACATAAGTCTTCTGATTTACAATGCTAACACAAGGGATTTGATTCCTTTCGGTGGACACAGCAAATAGCACGATGTGGCTTTTCTATAGAAAAATATACACACACACTCCTTCAGACTACTGTAATATAAGAAAAGCTCTTCAATAATGAGCATTACAACTTGATGGCTATTGATAAAATGCCATCTTTTTACTTGTAAGAGAATATTTGGCTTAATATATATCCTACAACATAATGAATCAAATAATTATCACCATATAAAAATTACAATGACTGACCACAAATACACTGGCATTGTATCAGTAGTATGGTTTTGGCCTTATGCATGAGCTGAGATTAAAAAAAATTTAAAAAAGTGGGTGAAAACCTACAATTCATCTTGGGTTTCTCAGATTTTGGATTATTTATTTTCATTTTTCTCTAATATTTCTCAAACTTTCTAACTCCTTTTTTTTTAATAAAACAATTTGCTTTCATCAAATTTAGGTCAATCCCACTAGATTACAATGTGAAAATAATAGTTATATACCCAAATTGATTAAACCAATTAGATTTTCTCCTCAAATAAAGTACAGTATGCCTGCACAACAAATACCATAACATTGAAAGATTGGTGGCTTTTCTATTTTCAGTACCAGTATGCTTATCTGCACTACCTAGATACTTGCCTCAAATTCACTATTACATGTTGAAAATTGAGATTAGTTATTACTGTAATAGCTTTTAAAGTTGTATAGTGAATAGAGCCAATAAATGGTTTACTTTTTAAATTTATACTACTTCAATAGAGGATAAATCATGTTTGTTGTAAGTTTGCTCTAAGTTTTTCAAATTATACACCAATATCTTCGTAGTGTGCTGTCTTAACAAAAAAGTGACTTAATACAAATACGTTATGGTGATCAATTATTATAATATTCTGTTAAAATACGACAACAAAATCTCAACAGAAATAACAATGAAAATACAAGTATATATGAGTATCATTATTACAGCTTTGTCAACAAAAACTTCCAATAAAAGGTTAGTTACTCTAACACCAGAATCGCTTCCTCGGGCACCACTGAAATCTGTTAAGCTTTCATTACTAAGCTATCTATTACCTCACGCAACAAAACATTGAGCGGTCTCACCGGTGTTTAAACACTGCGCTAGCGTCACGATAAGTACCTACGTGCTAGTGTTAAGAGCCGGCCTTCACTATACACCGCCCAAAGTAGCCCTGCATCTTAACTAACGGTTACCATGACTACGATTCAACGGTATGTGCTAGCCAAAAAATCCCCAGACAATACATATAGCAATGAATCTTCCAGCTGGCTATTACGTCACCAAACAAACAGCCACAAGCATAGTGAAAAAAATATTGTCGTCAAAACTTTATATAATTTAAAAGATACACATAAATATCATTACATTTCTTAACACAGTGTTAATTTATTAGATAAAAATTTTCTTCAAATGACAATTAAATCAGAATATATTAATCATGAAATTTTTTGGCCTAAACATCTTGCCAAGGAATAAAACCACGGAGTACTTAATGCTAAATCATAGTTAAGTGAAAATATTGGACGCTCTAACTAAATATTTATATAAGAGGTTAATTTTATTTACTTTCTGACAATGTAGTACATGCTAACACAGTCAGGTTAGGTTTAATCATGCTGTTCCTAAAGCCACGAAAACATTAAAGCGATAGGTGTGAACATTTAAGAAAACTTTCTTAATAATCTGTATTTATACAGTTGGTCTTATTGTTTTAGTTTATTATTATTTAACCACTGTTGACTGTAGATAAGCGATAGTTTTAGATATAGAACGTTGCGAGTTCGAATATACACACATGATCTTTGCGAACAAAGGTTACACTTCAAAGAGGATACATCCAGCTCTACTGTGTAAGTCATGCCTCTTTTACTACCACAGTCACCATCACCTGAACACCTCTAAACTTTACTGATGCTAATGATAAGTGCCTTGGGTCCTATGCCTATATATTCTGCAGCTCCCTCTATACAGTTTGTACACTTGTCTGTCCAAGCTGATTTTAGCCTAGTTATTTGAAATTTAAAGAATAACAATGGTAAAATAATGTGTGCTGTGCTAGCTTTTTTATGTAAACATGTACGGTAAATTTTAGTTTTATTTTACACTCTTTTTGAATATAAAAGCATGACAGCAGTTTTGTGACAGTTTTAATATGCTCTGAAACTCCTCACAGTTCCAAATTACACAGGTCAGCGACAGTTTTATTGTCTTGAAATTTTTACGTGGTCTACAATAATTCTTGTACACTGAATCCGAAGATGATATCCATTCTTCTCAATCACTTACAGATTTTTCATAAAACTTCGTATGTACTTTTACATAAATCATTTCCATTGAAATTGAATCACATTTTGTTATGCTTAAAATGTTGACAAACACTGGCTATAGATTCCTCAAGACCAAACGCGACGCGAGTCTTATCGATCATTCTAAAAGCCAAACGTAACACTAAAACATGTGATAAATGAAATAATTTAATACTTTTTCTTCCAAATTTGCAAAAAATCGTTAGATGCTAAAAAATTACTATTTCAGTAATCTGCATAGCTGAATTATGGAAAATCCGTTAATAAAACGAAAACAACTTTTATAGTTTAAATTTGCAGGCCTGCGTTAATATGAGAAACTGTTAGAAGATAGTGATGAAAACCGTGTGCAGCAGCTTCGCTTAAGAAAAACAATACACTACCAACATTTTAACTTCATTTCACACGGTATTTTTAAGTCAGCAATATCGAGCCTCAGCATAATTCCACCAGAGATTACTACTGAACATTTTATTATTTATTAAACAGTATCTGTAAAAGCATCACATGTTAGCGTTTTAAAAATGATTGTCCCTCGTATTATTGGCTTGAGGTTTATGTTATTCATGACTGGTGAGGTTCACAATGCTATATCACTTTAAGTACTTTCATTTTTGTTTATTTTGATCTCTAGTGTAAAGAACGTCTACCCCTTAAAAAAAACAACAACAAAAAACGACGAAATTACCCAATTTTTAAAAAGTGAACAACATAGCGGCCATAGCATTAATTAGTGCAGTTAACTGCAATACTGTTATTATATTTGGTTGTATTTGTGTGTGGGCAACTCATCTTACTGAACAGCCACAATAAGTCAGTGAATAAATATTGTACAAAAATATACTTTACAACCGTTTAAGTAATTCTATGATTAGACATGTGTAACGGATTTAATATTATTTTTCAGTTTAATATATTTAATAAATTTGTGAAAGATTCTCGGCAGTAATAATCAGCATTTTATGTTTTACGAAAGTACTAGCATATCTTTGAATACTATTGGGCCAACTGCGCCTAAAAATTATAAATCGACACGCTGACAGTGTGCCTGTGTTTTCTTATAGCAAAGCCACATAGGGCTATCTTCGGAGTCCACCGAGGGGAATCAAACCCCTGATTTTCGCGTTGTAAGTATGTAGACTTACCGATCAGCGGGGGACACACACCGACAGTTTGAAAAGAATATTGTTGGTCTGCTATAGTCATTATACTATAAGCCCAGAAAACTATAATTGTGACAAACACTTATTAATCGGAAAACTACAGATTTGACTAGAGTCGTCAGTTGATTTCGAACATTACGAGCCGTTCAATTTCAGATAATTAATTTATGAACTTAATCAAACTTATATGGAATTCGCACACGGAAAAGAGGTTTATTTTGATCGATGGTGCAATTCAGTGCATGTTGTCAACAATTTCGACATATTAACAAAATTATGTGTAGTTGAGAAATTCAAACTTCGTGCATGTGACGACCTCAAAACTTACTTGGATGAAAAGAAACTAGAAGCAATACACGAAAAGCCACTTTTCATAAAAAGAAATTCCTACCATCTCATCTCGACAAGTATCCGTATCTGTTCAATCCAATAAACTTCGAAATCTTATTATATAGGGGATAAAACTTCGTCAAAACCATTGAGACCTGCCTGCCACTTTTGTATAAACCTGGTCATGTTACATCCAATTGTTAGAGTTTGAGAAAGAAAAAGAGGCAATACTCAGTGCGTTCGTGTCCACATATGGACGTAATTTCACCCGATCACCAATATTGTTGATTTGGCCACTTATACAAAGGCTGATGTAGTTAGGGAGGAATTTAGACCTTTTGTATCTGTGGGTTATGAGTCTTTGACAAGTGACACTAATCTCAAACCCAAACGTATTTTAAGTGATACTGGGGTGACTCAGTCATTGTTGTTAGAGGATATATTGCCCTTAGGTTCGAATTCTGCCACTGACGAGTCTTATTGTTCAGGGTATTGAGGATGGCTTTGTTAATGTTCCTCTTCATGAGATTTATTTAACATTAGACCTAGTTTCGGGACCAGTCATAGTTGGAGTAAGACCTACTCTGTCAATTAAGGGAGTATTATTATCGTTGGGAAACGAGTTGGCTGGGGTAAAGGTTGTTGCCGAGCCCAAAATGGTTAGCAAGCTGATCACTTTCATCTAAGGATGATGATATTGTTGAGGAGAATCAACAGTTCTTTCCCTCATGTGCTCGCCCAGAGACAGTTTAAAAAAATATTGTTGGTCAGCTACAGTCAGTACACCATAAGCCTCGGACGCTATAACTGTGACAAGGGCATTTACAGATTTCGAACATTATAAGCCTTTTAACTTCAGAGAATTAAATTTGAAAGTTAGTATTTCTACGAGGGCACTGTATAACTTCAGCACAAAAAAGTGAAATGTATATGTGTATCAACAGGTAATTCGCTCTCCGTGTCGCGTCGATAAAACATTCAGTCCCAGACCAAAGAAAAGACTGCATAGTTTGTAAAACTCTTGTATAAAAACCATTATTTGTAATAACTATTTGTAAAAACCGTTAGCATAAATTGTATTATTATTTGTAAACTAAAATATTTGTATTACGAAAGACAACTGTATCAATATTGTTGAGATATAAATTGGATACATATCGACATTAAATTGACTTAAATTTAAATTTCTGGCTATTTGAGTGTGTGTGTTTTTTCTTATAGCAAAGCCACATCGGGCTGTCTGCTGAACCCACCGAGGGGAATCGAACCCTTGATTTTAGCGTTTTAAATCCGAAGACATACCGCTGTACTAGCGAGGGGCCTGGCTATTTGAAAGCGCAATACGTAACATAATAAACCGGAGACTCGTACGAGATAAATTGTTATACGTTACACATGACAGAATAATATTACTAATATGCATGAACAACTAGTAAGATAACAGAATTTTTACATTTAATTTTAGGTATTATAAACTCAAGGTTAACACTGTCTCTACTCTTTTTACAATTATTCCTAAAAGTCTGTTTCAGATACATCAAAGGCGAGCAAGTCATAGAAAACTAGCAGTCACATACATAGTTGCAACATCTTTCGATAACGGTACTGATTTCCCCACGCCACCTGTCGTTTGCAAAGTTTGTGAATTATGTTTTCGCAGTGTATTGTTGCAAGCTATATTTTTCAATATGTTCCAATTAGATGTTAGCTTGAGGGTGCATGGCGTTAAGAGCAAATGAATTTGTAAAAATAAACCTATGATATTCAGAACGTTCGTGAATATTAGTGATCGGAAGACTTAATGTCTAAGGAAAGAAGACAAATATAAGATAGTCTTGGGATAACAAAAAGTAAATGCGTATTCAGTGGCAGTTATCGCATTATGTTTTATATTCAGTTGTTCACTTACTTGGTGAGTTAGTTTATGATTAGTTAACAAATCTTGTTATTAAGTTAGGCGAATATTATAGTGAAAAGTTGTATTTACGGTTAGGCCTACAATCAGTTCTGGAGTTAATAAACGCTGAATAAATTAAACGTACAATTCACACAAGTGAACACGAGTGTAGAAACGTCATAAAAATTAAAAGAAATAAACTAACATGCTCACAAAGACGAGAAACCCACTTGAAGTAAAGATGTGTTCTTAAGACGACTGGTAGGGGTCTTCAAACTTTAATTAAAATAAAGTACAGAACAACGTTTCGAGTTTCATAGGTCATCTTCAGGTTAACTAACATGTTATTCTAAACTTGGACAGAGCTCTATTATCTTCATCAAGTAATGCAAAAAAACTCGTCGACCGATAAAACACTTCGTAAATATCTTTAAATTTCGTTCATGTTTACAGTAAATCAAAACTTTTCCACATGGTGACAAATCACGATATTTATTTTAAAGAATTTTTGTTTTAAAATTCGATAAGTTATATTTCAGAAATTTAATTTTTCTTGAAGCTTTCTCGTCAACAAGTCCAATTAACGGTGAAAATTAATACGGTAGACACCGACAAAAATAACAAGACATTACAATATAATCAGAAAAACATGTCTATAAAGAATATTGTCTTTAACAGCATTAAGATTGTATTTACTGACCAATCACGTGGATAATGTGTTTGTTTTGAATTTCGACCAAAGCTACACGAGTTAGCTGTCCCTAATTTAGCAGTGACAAACCAGAGAGAAGGCAGCTGGTAATCACCACCCACCACTAACACCTGGGCTACTCTTTTACCAATAAACAATAGGATTTATCGTAGTGTCTAACGCCCCCACGGCTAAAAGAGCGAGCATGTTTGGTGAGTAGTCGAACTCTCGACCTACAGATTATGAGCACCCAAACCACATAGCCGTGCTGAGCTCCATCTTGACAAACATTCACTCTTTCTATCCCTTCATTTACATTTGTATTATATTTGTTTTTTTATACGTATACTTTAAACACAATTGTATTTCAAGTTTTATAATAATACACAAAATAGTTACATTGATTATTTGTTTATTAAGGTAATGCTAATACAGCAGGTTTAAAGTCGAGGCATGTCAAGAAATTATAATCCGTCAAATACATCCTTATTCAAGAAGCAGAAATAAAAATACGGTAAATTACTTGTTTAATTTATATATAAAAAACTATATATATTTTACTGTCAAAGATAAATTCGTAGCGAAGATACGTGCGAAACATTCATGAATAAACTTTGTGTACAGATATCTTATTAAAACCATTGGCTTTCCTTTACACTACGATTTGCAAGCGATAAGCTCATCATAATTTCGTTTCAGACGTAAAACATTCCAGGAAATGTTTTAGGCGATTAATTATCTAACAAAGGCTCTACTTGGTTGGATTTAGTGACTATTAACCAATGGGAAAACCCATCTTAATTATGTTTGGTTTACTGTATAAACATCCGGTTTTCTTTAAAAGAAAACTTACGAGCTAAAGTATCACGTTGAAATGTAAAGATGTTATTAACATACAGGCTCTCCAGCTCTGTAACGAAGTCATCATCATCAGGTGGGATCGCATCACTAACTGCTGTACTTCAGTCTTTATTTTTACATTCATATATACCAGGATTAAATAACATTAAAACTGTGATTTACTTGTGACAAGGATATAACTAAACCATAAAAACAATGTCAAAAATACTACTGTAATCAGTTATAATTGATTATGAAAACTCGCAAAGACCAATCTTAAAATTAGTGACTATTACTCCAGTAACTGATAATTTTATGTCCTATTCAAACAGCGTGAACTATCCATTTTATACATAGAAATGATATAGTGCACGAGGAATTCCCAGCTTCCCCCGTGAAGAGCATTCCTGGTTTCAAGTTTCAGATAGGTAATGAAATATTAATATCTGTCTTTCTGTGGGTCAAAAAATAAACAAATACGGCATGGAGGGGGGATTGTTTACCTATACATGTGGCTGTTACAGAGTTAAATCATTCGAAAGTTTACTATTTATGTAGCTACAATACACAGTAAATGTCAACCCACTGTGCTTACACACAACAGCTGAGATCTGCAACTAAATACTTGAAGAGTACAAAACTGCAACTAACGCCTCAATGAAGACCCACTTGAATACACACGGAATTTGACTTTTAGCACAAATTAACAAGTTCAAGGGAAGTGAAAACACCCACATTGTCAATTATTGCACTTCACCGAAACATCCGCCAGAAAGATCTTTCTAACACAAGCTTTCACAGTTTTCACGAAGAAAACAAGACATGAAGTTTCGAAACAGCTATTTGTGGGATGGATTGTACAATATTGTCTCTAACAGTGAGACACGATATTGTACATATAGGGTATCAATGCTACGTCTAAAACTCGAGCGCTTTCGAATAATTCACTATTTTTCTTCTTTATTCTCCTGAGAAAGAATGGTGAACTATTCGAAAGTGCTCGATTTTTGGGTCTCGTTTGAAAACTATAACAACTTTTGTATGTGATCCTGTGTATTAACTTCTTAATCAAAATGCCACATCCACATAAAGATATTATTCACACAGATACCAGCATGGATGATTTATACTACTGCACATGTTAGCATATTCAAAATACTCAGTATCACATCAGGATACACATACCAATACAAACACACGTGTGTGCGTGTGCGCGCGCATATATATTAGTATTAGCATATTCAATGTCTGCTCAATTGTCTTACACATAACATTATGATATAAAATGAAATAAAAACATTCCTCGTATCGAAACTTATCATTTATGATAAAAACAGAAAATTTTATGACGTTGCAATTATAACGACAAAAACAAAACTTTCTAAACATTAATACTGTATTATAATACTTGAATACCTATAATACACTTCAATGAACACTAATTATGCGTAAAAACAGGGTTATCTATTAACCCTTAAACATCGGAAATGTGAAACCATCATCAATTGATGATGGACGCCCTTTAAGGGTTAAATTAAAGTTCAGCTTGTGACAAAGTGGCAAACAAGGTTTTTTCGTTGTTGTTCTAAATGGAAACATTATGTATAGTTTAAACGATGTCATTCACTACAAACGTGTTTTTTTTCAAACTTATTAAAATATTATAATCTTAAATTAATATCAACAGTTACCTATGTAAATCACGTTCTAACGACACTCGAAAACCTGCCTAAAGGAATAATCGTGCAATCCTTCATTTGAATGTTGAAATGAGACTCAAAAATAAACTTTGCTTACAAAGAGAAGAAAATCGAGAATATTTTGTAGGCAAGCTCATTGAGAGGACAAGGAAATTTCCTCGGAGGCCTCTACATGACAATGCAGTCCCTAAACACTTTATGAACGTATAATTGCTAAAAGCTACAAAATACATTAAAGTTGTTTAGTGTTTCAAAAAGGACCCAATCGATGTGTTTAACATAAATGTTTATGACAATTTTTTGTATAGGTTTTGTTTCAGTATGCGTAACTTAGATGTCTACATTCAAAGTTTAACATGTTTCTCTAAAAAAAAATCTTGATTCTGAAATTTTGTTTTTCCTTATTAATATTACTGAATATAATACTATTCTTTTATTATTATAATACTCTTATAAATTACTCCTGTATTCCTTTCCGTGTATTTATGCTATACTTTTATGAAGTAAAACGATTCGATAGATTTTAAAATGTTGAGGTTAAATACAAAACACAAGGAACATCATTAACTGGATTTTGAGTTTACTGTTCCTTTCTAGTTATTAACTGAAGATAATGGGATATACACATTAAAGTTAATAGCTGTATTTACACTGTACAGAGGTAATAGTACTAAAAACTGAGAGGTGATAGTATTTTGGGCTAAAGTTCTGGAAATCCTGATCGGAAAAAAAATACCAGTGTCGATTGTGACCACTTCTTCAGGATCTTAAAATATGAATGGATAAAGCACGATGTGTGATTTTGCTGCTACGAGACTCAAGCCGCGAGTCTTTGGATTCACAATCTAGATATGCTAACAACTAGCTGATGCCCATACCTACAGATATGATAAAATTTCTCTATTTTCATCTAAAATAAGCTTTTTCTACTTCTGAAATAAGCAGTATACAAATATTCCTAAATATTCTATGTGGAGTCTGAATAATTTATTACGTGAGGATCATGAAAAACAAACCGTCGAAAGACGATGATGTTACAGTAATGTCTAAACTGATAAAATAAGGATATAACAGTATATCACCAAATAAAGCTGCATTTAGGAGTACCAAAAACACAAATAAGTAAAGATAACTAAACGAAGGAGACTTCTGGGTGTTTTGGATGAGCCTTAATAGAAAGAGGAGAGCTGGATTCGAAGACTTTCGGTGCTCCGCCATGATACAAAGATGTTTATTTCTTAATTTTTGTCATTTTCTTAGTTTTCGTCTTAACTTCGGTTTGAAAATTTTTCCTGGAGCAAAATCATAGGCATGTGTGCCTTGTGGTAAAGATCTTTGTCCGTTCTTGGTATTCCTATATGAATTCTAAATATATTACTGGAAGATAATGAATTTCCAAAACATATGCGCTTAAACTGGTGCCTATAAGTAATACATATATAGCGACTACTTAAAAAAAAAATGACATCCGTATGAATGCATAAGGATATATATAAATATATATACACACAGAGAAAACTCGGGAGCTCTGGCTAAATTAAAAAAAACTTATTACATTTTGATATCCACTTGTGAAACTAGTGCTCAGCTGTTGGAGTTGTAAATGGTATGACTGACGCCCACAGATGTAATAAATTTCAACAACATTTGCACGGTAGTATGGGGTTAGCAGGGATTAAACACAATATCTAGTGACCTGGTGAAATGATTACACTGGTTAGAGCAATATGCATCACTAAATACATTCAATACCGTCAACAGATTTAAAAATTTGGTTTGCTCACTACACGTTGTAAGTAATTGATTACATACTTGACTGACATCACCTTTTAAAAGAATGACTTAGTTACCGAAACAGACTTCATTTGCTTTGAAACCATAATGTGACAGAGTTTGATTTTCAGCCTGGAAAGAAAAGTAGGAAAAAAACGAGAGACAAGCGTACCATAGCGTTTCTGTGACCATCATGTATACAACAGCTTTTAAATTACTGCAAACAAAATGTAACACCACGTTCTACAGACGTAGAACGCAAATTGAATTTACATATAAAATCACTAATGTTATATCTTAAGTCACTTCAGTTAACAAAAAGATTAAATAATTACGTTTTTTGTTGTTTTTAAGCGTAAAGCTACACAATGAATTATCTGCCCAAACCCTGGATTTTAGGACTAATTGGGGAAATAGCGATGACGTTCAGTTCATCTTTTGTTATCTGTGTACATTTCGTTGTATATGGCGACAGCTTTCAATACACCAATAATCAGATTTACGGAGAAAAAAGTAGTACATAAAAATCACGTTCATTTAACTTTTATAGGTGTTAACAAAAGCGCAAGGGCTGGAATTACATCCTGTTAACAGTTAACAATGTTTATTCTTACAATCTCGGGACACAAACCACTTGTTCACAACGACATATGAGGCTCTTTCAAACGCTAAACTTAGAAAACGGCTTTCTCAACACCACACGAGCTGAGTAAGCTATTTTAAAGCTCGTATCCTCTTCTTCCATTCCTACCTCAACACTAAATTTACAAGAACCGGAAGTCACAATTTAGTGTTCTGTTCTGAACCACAGATCGACAATTTTGTGAACCATATTAATTAATGCAGCACCTTATTTCACAACTCAACAAAACGTTAATTTTTCAGAGATCACCTTAAGTTAAATATTACCTGCAGATAATGTTGAACTTAAGGTGCAATTTTATAAACAAAATTAACAACACTAGTAACAACCAAATTGCGTTTAAAAGCAGAAGATAAAGAACAGTATGAAAATGACAGTTGACGCAATTACTATCCACCAGTTCGCGACTAGTTATGAACATGGGTAACTAACTAGACCAGTGGTTCCCAACATTTTTATGCCCCGCATCCCTACAAAATTTTAATATGTTCTCGCACCCCTCACATTAATTATTTATTTAAGAATAAAGGTGAAGGTGGCCTAAAAAAAATGTTATCTCGCACCCCCTAGTACAATCTTATTAACATTTACTTATGCGTAAATTGTTATATATATTCTTTTTGTCTTACGAATTTTATTTTTGTTGGTCTCTTTATTAACATATGTTGCGTTTACTTTATACCACCATTGTTGAAAGCATTAACAACCATATATTACCCTTTGATAGATTGTTTAGGCAGAGTATTCATGATGAAACTTTGTAGAGTGGACGGCAACAGCCTGTTGTGGAGGCACAAGTGTTGAGGACGACGTTTCGAAAGTCTTCCGCCTTTCGTCTATTTTTAATCTTATCCATAAGAAGTATTATATTCCACATACTGTAAAAAACCTGGTGCTCACATTACATTTACTATCATTGCCCAATTAATCGCAAGTGTAACTGATAACTGTCTGGTATTTTAAACACGTTCGGGTAAAGAAGGAGGCGGTTTCAGCCTTTGTGAAGGTCAAGTCCCATGAATCAAGATTACTGATGCTATCTGTACAAAGCATTTAGTAGCCAGTACAAGTCCAAATGTCATGACGAATCTAGAAATAGTTTACCTTCACTTCAAAGAAGGTGGGACTGAATCTTTGCATGGAAACCACTGACCATTTTCTCCTGCTGACCCACACAACATACAATTAACCCTCGCACTCATGTTCTTGTGGGTACCATACTGCCTGCCTCAACTAGTACACACACACACACACACACACAGATTCTTGGCCCAACTGTGACAAGTTCAAAATTGCATTACCTGCTTCAGTCTTTTTCACGTCAACCTCTTTCGTGACAAGATGCGTTGTGTCACTAGTTCGAACAAGTGTCAAATAACAGTAAAAATATCTTGCGTTTCGAAAGAAAGAACAGACCAATAGTTTTAAAGAATACTGTCTATTCTCACAATCCTTCACGTAGAAATAATCTGCAGGCTCATAAATACGATATCCAGTAGCTTTCGTTTTTTCTCCAATTTTCTATCTGTTCAACAATATTTTGTACAGATGGCACCATCTACATCAGGGTTTCCCTTCTTTCTTTCACGATATCTTTTTAGCTCACTGAACAGTTTTAACGTGCACATTTTATTGCGTCATGGAAATTTTTCTGACTGATGATTTCATGTACAAGCAAGACTTACGAAAAATTGTATATTTGCTCAGCATCGTTTACGTTTTACACATCGTACCACAAAAACATTTAAATATTTCTAAATATGATAAAAAGACCAAACTTAACTGCAAACAATAACTTCTAACAATATCATATTTTGACATTTATCGCATCTTACGATAAGTTGTATAACGAAGAGTGGAGTTGGGTGATGATGGCACTTAAACAAAATTATTCAAATTACTTTAAAATGAGCAAATCACGTAAGCGGGCCTACAGACGATTCGATATACACATGTAAGAAATAAAAACAACGCAACAGACAAGTTCATTTCTAGAAATACACAAGAAAGTACCTTCATTATACGTGAAACAAATTGCATGTTTGTTTTTTGCCATCGTTAGCAGCAAAATAGTTTAGATAAAGACAGTTAACACAACTTTGTTTTAGCGCAAAGCTGCACAATGAGCTATCTATAGTTGGGAATGGAGCACCGGATGATAGCGTTTTAAGTCCGTTAATGTATACAACTGACTTACGTGGGGATAACATAAGAAAATATTTGGTTCTTCGAAACTATCCCTACACACAAGTTCCCCGAGAAAAAGTAAAAAATTATATCTACCCTTCATTGCTCATACAGCAACTCATTCCATAAGTTAACATCCGGGCACAAAACACTCTCCTTTTGTCCCACGTTGAAATGACGAAACAAAATTTGTAATTGCTTAAAACGGCTCCAAAATCTTTTCTAACGTGTTTTATGACATCTTCCATTTTTAGCGTTAAGAAGTATTGAGTACGAGTGTTTTCTTGTAGCAAAACCACATCCAGCTGTCTGCTGTATCTGCCAAGGGGAATCGAATCCCTGATTTTTAATTTTCATTAGTACGATTAAACACTCATGACTACAGTTTATTCTGAAGTTGACAAAAGTTCTCGTCTTTGATTTTACGTACAACAAGATATAGCGAAAAGATAATTCTCTTGTATCAAAATTTACTTCATTTATTATTTTTTTTATATCGCAGAAATACGTAACGCCTGCTACTGGGAGGATGGTGAGTCTATACATTAAACTATAAAAGGATATATGATGTCATATCCTCGTTGGTGAATCGTTTTCCTGTCGAAAAATAAGGGGTACTAAAGCTCGATATCCGGATTATTTAAAGTATAATATGAAGTAAACGAAGAAACATTTTCTATAATAATGTACACATATCACGTATATTGTTATTTCCACAATCAAAGTCTATGGAATAACATTCCTGCTACATAGAAAATTTGAAAAAAAAAAAGCAATATTTCGAGTTGTAAATAAACGATCAGTTAGAAAGTTGTTTTCTGGAATAATAGATGGTGTTTTGTTTTTTTTTTGAACGAGGAATACACATTCGGTAATAAATTTGTGAAAATATTACGAAATAAACAGATACAGGAATCGATTCAATTACAATTAATTCGCTCTATAATGCTTAGTGAAAATGTTAATCATTCAAAGATTTAGCTGAAATAATAATACAAAAGTTACAGATTAATATATTTAAACGTCAAGTACACGCTAAGGAAATATTAAGTAATGTTCTTTACAATCAAATTATTACATTCGATTTTATCACTCAGAAGTGTAACTTACTTTGACGCACTAATGTCAGTTACTATACGTTTCATTTATGTATTTTAACGTGGTTAACTATCTTCTGATAGTTAACTAAGCAGCAAGCTTTGGTAAAACATTTTGAATAGTTGTGCATTATTTAAAGCAGGTCAAAGCATTTTACATTACCTTTCATCACGTGTTTAGTACCACGAATCACGAGTCATGGCACAAGATGAAATATTTTAGAGTTCCTTAATAATATAGTTGTAACATTCATACATGTAATTTTCATTTGATCAAATGATTTACATTGTGATAAGAACTGTTTATATATTAAAAAAGTTACTTAAAACAACTAATCAAACACTTGTTCAAATCTTTACATACTTGAATTATAAACTTGAACAAATGCATCCATTATCTTTGTTTCACTCAAGCCTATGGTTTTTCAGATATTTTGAAACCAAGAAAATCAGATAATCTGCAAGTTATATTTTAAAATTTTGCAATTAGATTCTTGTTTACTATACTACATCTGCTAGCTCTGGCTATTTTCAACTAATGTTAAACTAAACTACTTACTGTTGCAATGTCTTGTAAAAAAAAAAAAAAAAAGTAAAAAACCCTTACATTTTACACTTATTAGTACAGACCACCTAGTTTACACAAGTTACTTTTATGAGACCATGCATTTTTACTATTGTTTAATTAAAGTTCTTTGAAATACAGTTCAACAATCATTTAATCAATGTTAATTTTTATTTCAATATAATTGCAGATGTACTTAAGATTGAGCAGTATGATAGAAGTCCCTTTGGGTAGTGAGGTTATCTATAAATAATTACCGGAAAACCAATGTCTCAGACACTCACAGTCAGAAAGAGATTCCCAAAAAAATTATTTTCTTGTTCCATATTTCAGAAACCATAATAATATGCATATTTACAAATTTCTTCCAAGTTCTGCCTTATAATAAAAAATAAATCAAAATTTAAGACAGTGACAATTGCTCTATATTATAGGGTTGTCATAAAGGGTGATGAAATTTTGATTTTGGATAATATACAACAGTTTTATGTTGTTTTTTTTAATCTGTGTTCATGTATTCTATCTATATGGTATAGAAACAAATGGTAGTAAACACAAAAATACTGCCTTCAGTTTAAAGTCATATTGATAACATACTGCAAGGATAACATAGAAAAGATGAATATATTTTGGATGAGAAGATATTAGCAAAAGAACAACATGAAAACAATGCTTGTTTTGCATAATGAAAATACATTTTGATCTTCATCAGTACACCTGCAGGGTTTGAACTACACAAAATGATACTGAGACATTTACCTTGTTTCAACTCACTACAAAAAAAAGCAACTTACACAAAAATGGAATTCATGTGTCGAGTTGATCAGCAAGATTTTAAGTTTAATCAGTTACAACAAACAACCTAGATGGAATATAATAACCAATTTAGAACAAAACAATCTAAAGTATATGAAAAAGGAGGAAAAATGCAATTGGGAAAATAGAGTTTCCTACCTACTCTCCAGTAGGAATTAACAATGGCAATAAAAAAATGACTTGATGAGTCCAATGGCCACTTTTGTCTTAAAAAAAAAAGTATAATGTTAGTCACATTAAAGCAGACAAAAGAAAATTATAACAATAGTTAATAGGCAGTTATGGGCACATGTGCACATATATACAAATAAATAAATTTTTAATATATTTGAAATACACTGTTAATGTCAGAATTAATTCACTTAGAGATGGCTCAGTTTCAGAAATCTGTGGTACTTAACCAGACTGTTATATTAGTAAATATCAAATAATGCAAAACAATTAGTGAGAAAAAAAAAAATTCTTTGGTACCTGAAGTATACTAAAGAAAAAATATCCTTCTTACCAAGTATTTTTAAAATAAATATATCTAAAAGTGATCACTTTGCATCTTAATAAAATTCAGTACAGAATTTCATCAAAATATAATTGAGTTGATTATCCCCCAATACTCTCAGAAAAGTTTGAAATTATACATTATATTACAAGCCAAAATCACTAGCAAAACAGTCAACTTTTAGAAGTGTGGTGCATGTACTAAAATTTTGGTTGTGCAGGATTATATTCTATCTCTGAACCCATGAGAAGTGTAATTTCTTAACCAGCAAACTAAAAGTGGATGTATGTGCATACATAAAAATATATACTAATTTCTCATCATGCAACAGACAATAATATACTTTTTTAAGCATGTATACAAGTCTCTGAAGAGAGATTAAGATAGTCCTAAGTATTTAATTTTTATTTTACTTATTAAAACTGCATCAGCTATTTACATATCCAGTAAAAGCAATTCTTTTTTACATTATAGTAATAAAAATATATAAAATTTATTTTAATAACATTTAAGATAAGCCTACAATAAATATTCTCATAAATCTATACTCTTTCTTAACTTATTTAATGACTCCCAATCTCCAATACTTGATGCATACTATGTAACATACATTAAAACCAAAAATGCTTAGAACTACAAGTGATAATTTCAAAGCATATCCCATAATGCCTCAAATGAAGAATACCATTCAATGCCCCATTATCTTGGCTTTAAAGTGAATTTCTAAATATGTACTTAATCTCTTAAGTACTGTAAGCTTTTTTCTCACTGAATTATTGCTTTGTGAACAACCATACGACTTTTAGCTTTAAATGACCTTTATGCACTACATTACATGCACTACCTTAACCAGTTATCCACTCACCCATCTTCCATGCAAATTACTGAGCAGGTGTCAGAATAACAATATGAGATTACTTCCTTGCCATAAGACAGATTTCTTTGTTTGCAATCATGTCTTGACATATTTCTTCCAATTTTTGGGGGGCAATGGGTGGGAATATTGTAAAGGTAAGTACTTGCTTTAAATTAATTTTGATTCTAAAAAATGTAAAATTCAATTTATACAGATTTATTTTTGAAATATGCTTAAACCTTCATCATCTAAAACAGAAAAGGCCAGCCAAGTTCATAATTGACCTATTCAGCTGGCACCCAAGGAAAACTTAACAGAGCTCAGTAGTCATTGAATGTCTCGTACTGAATGTAAACAACATAAAAAGACTTGAAAGAAAGAAGAAAAAGCAAAGAAATCACCAATAGTTCAAATGGATAAGCAAAGAAATATAAAAATAAGTCAAAATACCACTTTGAACAATACTTAGGGACTCACAGACATTGTACGAAAAAAAACAGTAAACAATAGGAACATCAAAATGTGGCAGTAAAGTAGTTCTGTAACCTACTACATTGGAAGCTCATAAACCATAGTTATGAAACAAATACATGAAGAATGAAAAAATTTGTTAAGGAAATGGAGATACATATGATAGAGAATATTGAATGCATTAATTGCAAAAAAAAAAAAAAAGCTAAATGAGATTAACAGATAGAGAAAAATGAGCTAATACTCATGCCAAAGTGGACCAATGAAAATTCAACACTTCTTGAAACTGATCTTGTTTAGTATCTACAGAAGAGGGTTGACAGGAAAGTAGATAAAGATATTCTCTTAATTCTGACTCGAAACATCCACCACCAGTGAAGCTGATCTGACTGTAGAGTTTAATAAAGTGGAATAATATTGCTCTCTGCCACTGTTGTGACTATTCACATATCACTGAAAATCCAAAGGGTAGAGAGTCATCTTTTTTGGAAGAAGGTTTAGCAATCTTAAGAGAGAAAATCTGCACAAAAACTCACTGCATTTGAAAGATGACATGCACAATGATAAACATGCTAAGAACAAAGCCTGCAGAAACAGATTCTTAATTAAATGAAACCTAAATGGACTTGAGAGAATCTGAAGAAATATTGTGTGAAATAATGTATATTTGTTCAAATGTCACTGGGAAGCAGAATCCAATCAGGGATAGCTAATATAAGTTCAGCTCAGAATAATAAATTCCAAGGCATAAAGGAAGTTTCTAGTTATAGGTGCAAAAAACGTGTTCAAAGAAAACTAAGGTTTGAAATGCCACAGGAGATGACTGAAGAATATTCTAAACTGTATTAAACCAAACCCCAGATAGTCCAAATACCAAGCTGGTACAAACTGAGAATTGGCATTTTCAATGATCTGAGACATAGCAAAGTAAGTGGTCAACTGAGTATATCTACTCAGTTAAATTGATGAAAGAGCAATAAAAGCCAATCATCCATACAAAATGGGAAGTTGATGTAAAGTAAATGAAGGTTAAGGCTTTAGCTATGCAATAGAAACAATGTAAAGCCAAAGCAAATACAAATGGACAGATAATAAATTGATAAACCAACTCAATGATAAAAATACAGAAAATGGCAAGTTGATGGATAAATCACGATACAAAGATAAGCATTTTAGTTATTCACAAAGATACTTGCATTATATACTCACTCTTTACATTTTGAAATGGGTTAACTCCAAGATATGTGATTGAGATGAGACAGATCTAACAAGGGACTCCAATCCCACAACTTCAAAAGGATGGGGGTTAAACCCGGAGATGCTTGATGAACAGTTTTGGACAGCTGCATTTTGCAAGAGATCTGAGATTTCTTGATTCAAAGTTTGTAAGGCAGCTGGATAAAAGTATGAAGAAATAATAAAGGATAAAAATAAAGAAAGACAAATTAAAAAAAGGCATGAACTGAAGAATCTATTAAACCAAAAGTTTCCACAAAGAAAAAATGAGTCTAGACACCAATCACAAGAAGTACATCCAGAAATGAAGCAAGTCAATAAAAAGTTCAAAGTAGAACCTCATTGGAAACTCAAATGAAATGAAAAGAATAAGCAGAAGCAATTAACATAACATTTAAAGCTGAAACTTCATGGCAGCAGAACAAATGACAAGAAAAACATCAGAGGTTAAAACCCTCGCCAACTTTTACTGATGCATATCATCTCAAAGTGAAACTAATCAATGTGATATTCCCACAAACAGAATAATTCAAGAAAAAACCTTTCAAAGCCTGTTGTAATGCTGAAAAAACACAAGAATATTGGGGCACAGCAGGATGGGCAAGATTTTAAAAGAATATAGAAGCCACACGGTAACATACAGTAAATGTGTGAGAGTTGCAGATAGGAAATACTCCAAAACAGAAAGCTGATCAGCATTAAAAATGAATTTCCCAAAAGATAAATACAAGACAAGTGAAAATAAAACAAGACTGCCATCTCAAAGAGATAATAATGAGGGTCTAGAACTTGTAAAGAAGTATGTATTGAAGAAATCCCATTAAAAGATGATCTGAATGACTAACCAGAGGAATATGAATATGATTTCTGAAGATCCAGTAACAATCTAAATGTCAGAAGAAGGTAGAAGATACAAGGATTCTAAAATTGATATTTAACAATACTAGCACCATCAGTCATAACAAAAGCTAGTTTAAACTTTAAAACAGGACATAACTGAGAAACAGTGAAAGGGACCTTCATAAGTTATTTTAATCAAAGAAAGCAAACACCTGTATAAAAGAACTTGAATTGTGTAGCAATTTGTGAAAAAGGCAGCTGTCTCATAAATTGAGCATTAACATAATTGGGAAACCTGGCTTGGACTTCAGCAGACAATTTAGCATGAATAACTAGTTCTAACAAACTGAACAATGCAAATATGTAATTTTCTTGCACACTGGAAGACTGTGTGAAGAAAGCTTCAAAACTTTTGCAAAATGTGTACAACTTTCAGAATTAAATAGTGTTAATATAAGGATTGATACTAACTTCTGAATTCATGAAAAGAGAAAACAGAGTGGAGGAATGTACAGCTACACTTTTAACAAGAAAATTGCACTTGTGACACTAAAATAGAGATTATGTTTGTCTAATAAATCATGTAGGAGGTGAGAGAGTGGAAAACTTAGGTAAATGTGATGCATGTAATGTATTGCATCAATGACATTCACAACCAAAATTTATATTTTTTACTAAAGGAAGGAGAATAAGAAAAGGCTTACAGTATTTTACAGTCTGAATTTAATTTTGTAATAGTGGAAGAGTTGTGCTAAACTTCAATAATAATAATAATAATACAAGGACCTATAATATACTTTATACAAATTAGCATGAGCACCATTCAAATCATGATATTAGTGTATTTTCAAACTGGGATTTGAATGAGGTAAATGTTCTCTTCCTAAAACTAGATTTTAATTTATGCATATCACTGATGACTTAAAATGTTTAAAAACACTATAAAAGTAGCATTTCAAATATGGAATTACTAAATTGTTGGGAGAAAAAAGTTAAAAAATGAAAGGAAATATCACTAGTAGATTTGAAATGAAAATTGTTCAATTAATGGATATGACAAACAAAGTATTTTATCTGAAGCTTAAAACAACTCAGTGCTACTGTTCTTATCTTTACAATTGACAATATAAAGTAAAATTCACATTCACAGGAAAAATAAGATACTGAAAACAGAAAACAAAAAGATCTGAAGCTTCAGAAATATGAAAATTAAAAAAATAAATTATTCAAGAGAAAGAAAAAAGTCAGAATGACTCACTGGAAGACACTCAAAAGAAAAAGGAGATAGGATGAGTAAATGTAAATTAAATAGAGGGGACTTTCAATCATCTAAAAATTAATCTTCCAAACATCACCTCAAAACACAATGACTATTATGAAAAGTTTGGCTACATATACTTGACTGAAGCTTTAACGAAAAGTGGAAAAAAAAGGAGTCTATTTTGAGCTTACAATTACATATACAATGCTGTAATATAAGCATTATAAGTAAAGGGAACAACAAAAAACACATTTGAGGGCTTTGGGATAAATATTTGACATTTTTCCAGCCTACTAAATTACATTTTAAACATCATGAGAACTCCATCCAAAGCAAAGAATATCCAGTATCTTTGCACACTTATGTAAGTTGTATTCCTGAAAAATTAATACACCTTTAGAACTACATGTTATTTAGGATTCCATTCATATTTGGTAGGATGAGCTGTATAGTAGTGCATTAAAATAAATCAAAATGCTGATTATCCCTCTAGAAGCACATAGAAATGGAAAGCAACTTATAATAAACATAGCTTTCTATAATCACATTCAGCATGAAAAAACACATTTAAGTATAATTCAAAGAAAAGACTAGATGAAATAGCTTAAAAACTCCACTAGAAGTAGGAAGTAACATGTAGACAAAAGATAAAATAATAGATAATTTTGAAAGATTAAAGAACAGATACACTAGAAACACTTTCTCAAAAATCTGACAAAAATTTGACCCACTAAAGTTATTACAAAGTGATTCTGTTCTCTCTTGCAAGTATCAAAATGATAATTAATGATAATATGCCATTATTCTATTTGTTGTTCAATGTAATACCAGAATAAAATTATGTTAGAGCTATTTATTATGTACTAAAAAAAGATTATACTACAGTGTTTTTAGATCATGGATGCTCTCTAAAGCAACATTACTTTCGTAGAAGTATAATGCTGTGGACTATTTGTGATCTTTCATCTTAAACTACCACACTTTTATTAATTTGTGAAGTTCTCTTTTATTTATAAATGATCAAATGACCAATAAACATACAGTAAATGCATGTACATTACCTCATTCTGAAAGAGTCAGACAGTAAAAACACTGAACAAAATAAGATGCATGTCATTGTGGTGAAAGAAAATTATGGTGGAAGGAAAAACAATAATAATAATCTCACCAACAAGCTGAAAAATTATAGAAGGTGGAACAGGAAGGGAAAAATAGGAAGTATAGGTGGAAACTTCCAGAAGGAGGGTGAAAAGGGGCAATAGGAATAATCTTACTGATTGGTTTAATAAATCTGAAAATTTGGGGGGAAGTTAGGATAAAAATATCTAATTTACAATTATTAATAAGAAAAGTTTGTAAGATGGAATGGATAAAGAGTATATAGACTGTAGATCTAATGCACCATAAGAATAGGAAACATTTTGATTACCTGAAATGTCATGATCACCTAATCTGTTGTAACATTATGTAATTTTTCATATTTTACATTAGGTGGTGTTTAACAAAGAGAAGTTTTACAGTGATTGGTTTATTAAATGAGTTTTTTTGAACTGGTGAAAATAATATTATAGAAACATCATCCACAAAAGAAGTAATGTAGAGTGATAGGTCACAGTTTAAAAACAAGTAAATAATCTGTTTCCTGAACAAGTTAACAAACATTAATATGTTAAAAATATTCTACGGAGATATTTTGCAACATCTAATGAATTAGTAAAATATTAAAGCTTAGTTTAAAAAGTGATGGTTCAGGAAACAAAACTATGTATTTTTTAGCCGTGACAATGTTTTGCCACTGTTTCTCAAATCTAATGATATAAAAATATATATTAAAGTGTCTCACATATGTAGTTAAATATTTTTACTTTGACACCCTTCTAATCCAAGTAATATGGCTGTACTGACTTCTAAATAAGTAAGTTATCAATGTAGTTCAACTTTTATTTAATGTTAGAACAATTTCTGAATTTGGTTTGAGTATAGCTGTGGCTGCATAAACACTTAAATGACTGAGATCTCAATGGTGTCAGTTTTATTTCACCTTCATGGAAAATAAAATAAAATAGAAATTAAAAGGTAAGATCATAATGGTATAAATCAAAATGTTTCTGCTACAACAGAAATGGTTAACCTTTATGTCTCTGTAATCACTTATTGTTTCAACCATTCAATGCACTTGAAAGACTGAATTTCTCTCTCAACTGCAGATTACACTTCTGTTCCAAAAAGAAAGACTTGGGAATTTTCATTCACAGTTCAAGAAAAAAACAAAATTATTCCTAGAACTTCTATCTACATCAACCAGATCACAGATGATACTAAGATAAACATTTTTAACACCACTGCAGACTGTGTGATAAGTATTAAATTATCACCTTACTAATAAGTAAGTTATAGATCAAAGATAGGCATAATGTACCTACCCACTGATACAACCATCACAAGTTCAAAAACTTGTCGCTGCTTGTGCATGCTCTTTGTCTCTGGAATACACACTTGGATATTTATGTACATACACAGATAGCATCTAACACTAGATTCAACAGTTATTTTAAGAAAACAAAAAGTCTAACATTTATAAAAGTTTTTTTTTTCCCACTGAAAATACATTTCTGAGAGGTACGTAACTCCCCTCATATGAAAGACTACCTCAACCATTGACTGTCCTCTTTGAATTACTAACAGTTTTAGTAATCAGTACCAGTCTCTATACTCACTAGTTTTGCAAAATTTCTGAACACATGCATATCACATGACTACTCTCCACCAACAGTATTGTGCAACCTAAAACAGCATAAACTAGCTCCCTCTGGTATTCCTGCTCAATTCCCACTTTTGAGAATTGTCAGGTACCAATAAAAACATCACTTTTAGTAGGGAGAAAAGATGGAAAGTGTCCAAAAGGAGGTAAAGTATCTATCAGAAATACATTTTCCAGTAAAAAAATGTTAATTTCTGAAACAAATTTACCTCCACTTCACACAAAAGCTAGAATCACATGCTGCAAATGTGTAGGACCAGTGTAAGTTCTCAAAGAACTAACATGGCAAAAAGAAACAAATGCTCAATGGATAGTTGTGCTCGAAGATAAAATTAAGTACATCTATGGGATACAGCACTACTTCTGGAACAGGATATCTCTTTGCACAAGAATTAAGAAAACAAAATTAGCAGAAAAGGTAATGCTTGCACAACTGTAAGAGTATTAAGAAAGTGCAAGCTGCATCACCATATAATAAGATAAAAAAATGTAACAACAATAGGTGGCTTCAGCATGTGACCCATTTTATTGATACCCAATAACCCCAACCACAAATAAACAGTGACCTAAGTAATCAGATTTAGGAAGAGGAAGTTAGCAAACAGTCATAACTAGACAAACTCCCAAAATTAGTATGGGAGCAAGAAGTATGACAAACCAAACCCAGCATTCTAGGGTCTTTGTATTGCCTCAATTCAATCATAAGAAAAAAGAAAACTTTAAGCAGTATTATCAGCAAAATCATACCTCAACCATAAATGCAGGGTAGAGACATCCTATATCCAGAAATACAAGGTATAAGGTATGAGTAACATTAATGACATAAAAACTAGAATGATGACATACATAGGCAAGGAAGAGATTTTGGTTTGGTTTGAAATTCGTGCAAAGCTACTCGAGGTATATCTGCACTAGCCATCCCTAATTTAGCAGTGTAAAGTTAGAGGGAAGGCAGCTAGTCATCACCATCCACCACCAACTCTTAGGGCTACTCTTTTACTAATGAATAGTGGGATTGACTGTCACATTATAATGCCCCCATGGCTAAGAAGGCAAGCATGTTTGGTGTGACAGGGATTCGAACCCTCAGATTACAAGTTGAATGCCTTAACCATCTGGCCATGCAGTAACGGCAAGGAAAGAAAATAGGTCTTAAGAAAAAGAAAGTACAAGGAATATGTAGCAAGTGATTCAAAGAGAGAATAATAAGGAGCATAAAGGACCACACTAAGATCCTAATCTAGTGCAACAAAGGGATGTGGATGATGAGCAATATGGAAGGAAAAGAAAGAGAGGGAAATAACAGTTGAGGAGAAAATGTCATGGAACCAGGAGAAATGAAAGATGTTCAATTGGGTCCCCTGAGAATAAAACACAGTTGAAACAGACAATTAGTGATCAAATAACCAGATGAAGAATTGGAAAAGCTGAAAAAGAAAAAGGCAGGAAAAATGGAAGCCATAGAGACCAAGGTTAGAAGGTGGACCAATGCTGTGGTTAATTGGTCAGGTTAAAAGGTCTAACGGTTCAGGAAAGGAAAGATGCTACACAAGGAGATTGCTCCTGTGCTGAAGCAAGGGACCAGACAAAAGCCAAATGTGAAGACAAATTTTGGTGACACCAGAATCTACTATATCTGATCAAAGTTGACAGAGGAGAGAACAAATCATAGGCAAGGGCATAAGATGTTGCATAAGTAAAGAAAAAAGCAGAGGGAATCAAAGTTGTGCAGGCCAATATAAAGCAACCAGCAAGACAAGACAAGGAGAAGCCTTAAGTGTTCCCAGTTGAGAACACACCTACCAATAAATGTAGAATATGGGAGGAACAAAATAAATAATCTGCAATCAGATTTGTGGCTCCAAGAACATGTTGTGATTGGTGACTCAAAAAAAGATCCAGTTATCTGAATTTGGTTTCACCTTGTCTGGTAATATAACTGATGACTGTGGAATTGTCAGGGTGTATCACAACCACTCACCCTCACAGGAGTAGAAAGAAGTGGGTCAAAGCCTGATGGACTGTCTAAAGCTTGAAGATGTTGATGTGGAGTGTAAGCTCCTCTAAAAACTACAGACCAAAAATCTCTTAAGCGTTGAGAAAAGCACATACCCCACCAAATACATACCAATGAACAGACAAAAATCTAGATGAGGTGGAACAACAGAACCCCCCTGTTGAGCTATGAAACTTGGTCTGCTTTGATCAAGGAGTGAAAGACAACAAGATGGTCCAAGAGATCCAAGAAGTATCCACTAAAATGAACACATATGAACTCACATCCCCAAAAGAGACAACCTTTTGAGTCATGAGAAAAGGAGAGGTAAGGGTTCCTGTGATTGTCCATTCCATATCCTGAAATGAAGAGAAGGTTGGGCCCTACTAAAATGTGAATTGAAGAAACACCCTCAAATGAACCAAGTATTGGGTGGAATAAAAATAGACTTCTCCAACATAGTAAGCAAACACACCCACTCTGCTTCCTATAGAAGCAAACATGTGATTTGCTGATTGAAAATGGGAATAGACAAGCAGGAGCCAGATGTATCTCTAATGATGAGTGCAAAAACCCAGTGAGTGAAGGTGATAATCAACTTAGTGAAACATGTGATACTCAGTAACATGTAAGGAGCTGAACTAGAACACTTGATCGTTGTGGATGAAATAATGAAAACAACATGGCTCTAGAACAGCAATAATGTGAAGACAGGCATCTGTCACATCATATTTGGTTATCCAAAGTCCCTGGAAAACACATACCAAAGTGAGAAAGCTCTAGAAAGAAATTCACCCAAAAAAGGTTTAATAATTGGTCTCCAACTGCTCATCTATCACAAAAAGACAGGAATAAAAATCCAGATGGGTGGGAATTAATTACTTGATAGCTCCTTTGCATAGGTCTTGAACAGTCTCAGCAAGTTGATTGAGGGAGAAAAGATCCTCATAAGGAAGGAAGAAAATTGGGAAAAGGGGATAGACACCAGAATAAAAGACAGAAACCTTTGAACAGAACATGTAAAACTCATGGATCTGTCATGAAGCACTGCGACACAGTTAAGAAACATAACAATCTGGCCCCCATGAGACAGGAACTACTCCCATGTCACCAATAACACTGGCATCTTTCCAAGTAAGTGTAGTTAAACAAAAATAGCGATGAGAAACCAGGATAGAGAAATCCTGGGTGGTAATGATAGGATGCAATGAACATATGGCTAGAAAAGATAAGGAGAGGGGTAGTCTAGCTACATCAATCCACAATTATATAGAACCTGAACAATCTCCATAGATGAAAATCAAGTAAAAAAGAGGTCTGTTGGAGATGCCATAGGGAACAAGGGAGGGGGGACCCTTCCATAAATGCATCTATCCCTAATAAGTCCTGGGAGCAAAGTAGCCAGGTATTGAAGGAAAGGACACAAACCAAAAAACGAGCCATGATGGCCGAAATGAGGGTCCCAAGTTTTTTTCAAAGACATCAGAAAATTAAAAAAAGGCCTCAGGGAGGGAGAAAAAATTGCACAAAAGTGAGGTCTGAGAAAGACTAATCCAGGAAAACTGCATATGACAGAAGCAGACAGAAGTCCCACAGGAAAAGGAGAGGATTTAAATGTTGAAAATCCAAAAAGGGATTTGAGACACGATAAGCCAAGACATACTGATTCACCAAATAAGTAGGATGGGCATTGACTGTAATTGTTCAGAAAATCTCAGAAAGCATATTAATCTTGGGAGGAGGAAAACAATAATTGTAAAGTGGACTTTTCCAATACACCAGGGGAGGAATCATAGGCTATAGGTGAAACATGAATATGACATACCTGATTGGCAATTTGTAAGAAGGGAGTGGGAGATCAAATGTCCTTAAATGAGTGTAGGCTATGATGGATCAAAAGAGGAATGTGTTAACAAGAGATTTCAAAATTTGTTCCTCACGATGATAGGCCTCCTCAGAAACATGGTCAAGCAAAGAAAGAGAAAAAAAATTGCCAACTGCATGTACCACCCTAACTTCTTACAAACCAAGGCTTGAACTTCCTCAGCAATTAAAGTTAATCCCATGCTCTAGAAAGTCATGACGTGATTTGTCACCTATGATGGGAATATCATCATCCTCCACATTAAATCTCAAATTTATATTAGAAACACAGAATTCAGAAATGAGACTAAGTGAATGCAAAATTTGTAAATTAATTTCTGTCAAAAATATGTTGCTGCTCCATGCTCCAGCAAAGATTATAATACCATGCATGATAGCAGTGAATGTGCTTTGGGCACATGGGACATTTGGCATAACTAATGCCTGTTGTTCAGTCATAAAAACTGGGGGATCAGACAAACTGATATGATTCCCAATTGGTAAGCTTTTCCTCTCAGTATCTTGCCATCTAAAATATCAAAGTCTGGGATTTTAAAATTTTAAATTATCCATATTGTAATTGTTACTGACACTTAATTTTTTCTGCCCTCCAACTCTTTACACCCATTATGCCCTACAAGTAAAAAAAACAAAATCCTACAAAATCTGTTGCTGTTTAGGATGCATCAAAAAAAGGAAAGCATAGCTGCAACCACTTATAATAAAAGTTTCAGTGTCATTTGGAGATGGATCATCAAATGAATCTGTAATAATAGCACAGTTCATAACACTTGACAATGTTTTGTGCTAAAAAATGGATGATAGCTGTCAGGTATTTTGTTTCTACAGTTGTAATTTTAATTCCTAAAAGGCTTTAACAATACTGAAAACAGATGTGTATCAAGTAACAAGGTGTCAAGTAACTGCCCACTCTCTCACGAAACAGAAGTAGTTTGACATGACAATGTAGTTATGCCATGGTTAAATATTTCAAAATAAATGTTAAAAGTATCAGTTAACATACTTATTATCCTAAAATCCAATAAAATATTTATACTGAACTATAGAAACCACAAATCATCTACAACCAACCAATGTATTGTGTGCACTTAACACAACAGGTTCACCAGAGGTTATAATTACATTATAGCTGGGAGATTAACCAACATAAATAACTTGTGAGCACCAGTTATATTGGCAAATATCATATAAAACAATTAATTAATCAAAATTGCAATTAATGTCATAAAAATAATCAAATAGATAAAATGTCTTCCCTTTTCAGTCATAGGAAAAATGGTATGTTTGAGTTATTTTTTTTAACTGCTGATCAAAATGAAGGCAATCAGCCAGCAGCATACAGTGCCAGCTCTTGAGCTACCTCAATGCAAAATAAACTATAAGTTCACTATTTGTTGTTTTTTATATTATGTTTAAAACTGGGCAACTCAATTATCTAAGAGGACAGATTTACTTTTTGATCAGTGTTATGTAAGTTATCAAATAATTGAAATTATGATTACATCAATTAATCAAAACTACGATTAAATCAACTGCCATAAAAATTTTGGTCTTGATTTTTTTTCCCAACTAATCAGAGGGTTTTCAATTTTTTTCTTCTTCTTGAACTGAACTACTCACTAGAGGAGAGGTAATTGCCTAGTATGTTTCAGGAATCTTGTACTAATGTTTAATTTAACCAATTAATGAGGCTATCAATTGGTCAGTTCATGGATAAATATTACTAATTTTCCAGTTGTACTTATGTTTTTAATTTATAATTGCATAACTGTACTCTACTATTGATTAACATCTACAACTATTTGTTACCTTGAAATTTATAATTTGCATAACTGTTGTCTTTAGGGTTAAATAAACTATAAATTTACTTTTTTGACAATGTGTGTATGTGTTATGTTTGTGACATTACACCTTTCACGTTCACAAGTTTGTACACCAGACAAAATAGTAACAGGCAGTAGCAAACTCAAATCTGTAACTCTCTGGTCATGAGGCAAATGCTCATGAAGCAATATTCTTTGTCTGCTCAGACATGCCAACCTTTTAACCCTTCATAAATGCAAACTAGATGTACTTGCACAGAATTCCCAGGCTTTTCTTTATCAAGTGTAAATAAAACCAAAATTAAGAGTAATACATTTTAATTATTACTTTTGAAGTTCATACATTATACTGTGTTGTAGCCTACAGAGTCCATAATTATCCTCATAATTTATGGCATATACATATTTTACTCACATCATGACATACAAATTGCAACATTAAGCATTCCTTATGAAATGTAACTTTAATGACTACTGACTGACTTACAAACAACACACTACTGTATAGTGGTGATAATGGTTAGAGTAGTTAATGAACAATAATAAAATGAACACATTAATATAATATTAAACTTTATATGTACCAATCATATTATTAAGGTAACTACACAAACACTCGAAATACATATTTTCATCTTCAAGTACTTTGTATCATATTGAACAATATCATAACAACATACTCTGTGATTGGTGATATATAACCAGGCCTGCAAGTACAACATAGTTTAATAAATATTTGTAATATATAAACATATTACTTATATATAAATATATATAATATTCAAAATTTTAAAGTACATTAAAATATTTAACATAACTTGTATTTTAAATATATGTATATACTACATGCAAATTTCAAGGTCATCAATACTAGTTATGCATTTCTTCAGTGTTAATTTAATACACATTTTCATCATTAAACAGTGATCTCATTTTATTTTGAATATTATTAAACAGTTTGGTTTTGATACAAAATAACTTTTGCTAAATACATTCTCTTACTAATTCAGAAATTTGAAATTCCCAAATTCTTCAGCTCTTGTTTCATGTATTAGTTTTATTTTTGTCTATTCCACATATTTTAGCTGAACATATATATAATTTACATAATATATCTAAATTTAAATATATTTGAGACAATTATATTTTTTATTCTATTATTATGCTAACTTTTGCTGATAAGTATAAGTGAATAATTTATTCAGCATTGACCTCCAATATTTTTGTAAAAATTTCATGATTTTGCTTTCCTAAGACATAGAATTTGAAACTTGTATTTTTATAACATGCTTGTTTCAGTTAAGTAGCAGAACTCATACAAATATCCTTTGCTGGGTAACAGTTTCTCAAAGTATCAATTTTTAACAATGCTATCCTTTATAAATTATTAGCAAGGGTTGTAGCATTTAGCTCATAATTTTTGGCAATGTCTTTTACTTGGTGTTATTTCCGAGTAATGAGTTAACTCATTCAGAGATATAATTTAAAATGTAGGTATTAAGAGGTCTTTTGTATCCATTCTTTTGCATGTTATGACTAGGAAGTGTTTTGTTCATTTCAAAAGTCTTGCAAATAGCCAAACACGTACTTTGAGTATATGCACAATTATCAATCTAAACTGTAGAAATTTCAACTGTGACATTTATAAGCACAAACTTTTAAAATACAATACTGTGCAAATGGTGTAACACCCAGAAATAACACATTGTTTACAAAAGGTTTGTAAAATTTAGGTTCATTTTCTTTAATTTTGTGGATAGTGTTATTAAAATGTGTTGTTTAAAGAAAGTTTGTTTGGAAAACTGGGATTTGTGTCATCATAATACTGAGATATTAAAAGTATATAATTGTATGTACAATTTACAATTCAAAAAAGTAACTTTCATTCACCACAACTTAAGTTTCACACTTCTACAATGTCTGCATATTACTGTGACACAGAAAAATTAAAATGTTATAATCTTCATATTTTTTAATATTTACATCAATTAATTTGAGTTTTAGATAACAAGTTATAACTTAGTGTATATAATTTAATAATAATTTTTTTAAAGAACTATCAAATGTACTTAAGTGAATTTGATGTGGTGCATATATAAAGAATAATTACTAATTCTCTAATGGATTACAAGACTACTCAGGAAATTGTGTATCAAAAATAAACTTTAGCCTATAGGCTTTATGCTAAGTAAATATACTCTAACAAGGGGAAAAACCATTTGTAATCGACCAGGTATAAAACTATACCATAAAAATAATAAAAATATTCTTTATTTTGATAATGGAATATTAAAGTGCAGTTTAATGTTTTTTTTCATTGAAAATATTTTGAAAACATCCTAATTTATTATCTTAATTGTTACCATAAACACTTCTTTAATATGCAATTACAAAAACATGTTGTAAACACAGAAGTGTGTGGAACTAGCATTTTGCTAATTCAGAATAACGACTAATTTGATATCTATGATACTCCTGTTCTCCTTTACCTCTAAAGAAGTTAAATGCACATGCTATGTTATTTATTGTTACTTTTTATAGTTAAGATGCACCTAAAATATACATATGCTTGACTGCCAAAATATAGTTGTATACATTCTGTTCATCATGTGATTCATTGCAATGACATAGTTGTGTTCATAAAAAATCAAAAAGTCAATCCCAAGAAATAAACATATGTAAGTTATGTTAACCTATACCTACTAGTAATCTCACTAGTTAGTGTTGCTTAGTATCTATCTTATTTATAATTAATGTCAATAAGTAGTTGAATTTTTCAATAACAAATATTCTAGTAATATTTCAGTGGAAAAACTAAAAGAATACAATCATATTTTCAGCTTGTTACTGGTGTTATGCTTTGCCACATGTATGGTGTATTTTAGGTACAACAGTTTACGATTAAAAATAACTTAATCCCAAGTTTGTACACCTAAAGACAGGATTTCCTTTACCCATTAATATTTTATTGTCATCACTTTCGGAATAAATTATTTTTAAGGCATTTCACATTTTTTAAGCCAGAAATTTTAAAGTTAATTGTACATGTTAATTCTACATCTTTTTTCAATAATTTTAACCCCAAAAGTTACATTACCCATGAAGAAAAAATTCAAAAAAAAAGTTTTAATTTCTGTACAACTTTAAAAGTGTTACCTATAACAACACACATTCATTATTTTTAAAGAATTTTTCTGTATATCTCTAAGAACAACTATGTTTTGTTGAGGAACTATCATATCTTTAAAATATATCATTCATTTCTTACTTTTAATGCATTTCTCCTTTTTGTCTTTTGAAGGTATAATCTTAGTTCACCATTAAATAGTCAAGATATCTTGCCTTCTTTCTTCAGGTTATACTTCACATGAAATGATGCCTGTATTCCTTCACATTAAATGAGTGACGTATTGTAAAAATATTTCAAGTTGAGTTATATAAACCATACAACATGCAATGTTCTCTCATGTCATTGGTTCCATAACTGTAACACTGTCTCAGTTTCACTAGATAATGCAATTTCTAATATATAACCTTGCAAATGGTTCTAATAAGCAAATTGCAATTTCACTTGTAAAATACAACTACTGAACAAATTATTCCTTAGACATCAACAAGTGAAATCATGTCTTACCTTGACACTTTAAAATGAATGGTTTTAACAACAAGACAACTAATACCAATTTTAAACAGTATCATACTTACCACATTTTGTAGTGATAAACAATACACTGATAACTGAAGCTATTTAAAGATGATGCCCTTACATTAAAAAAACTAGTGCATTGTTCAACAACTTACCTTAAATGTGAAAAATACATAAGAAATCCTATAAAGAATTCTATACATATGTAGAAAATATAGATGTGGCTATGCACAATCTAATCTCTTCAAATATACTTCAGTTATGGTAATTTCAACTTTTGTTAAAGGTAAGTATGCTTCAGCTATTACTTGGTAACAAACCTCTCATCTTATAGACCTTTGTCCTTTCTATTTTGCTATATGTGCATATTTTCAAATAATACTTGTTTACAATTTTTAAAATACTGAAACAACTGCAGTAGTAAGTATGTTTTGGTCATTACTTGAATGCAAATTTCCAAACTTATAATTATAGACTCTCATCCTAATTTATTTTATAGGTATTTAAAATGTTTTTTTTCAATTCTTGAAGTACTTTTAACAGATTTTCTTACAGCTATTCAACAATATACTAACAGCAACTTAATTTAATCAAATGTAAAAACTTATCAGTAGACAATGCTCTAAACTACAATAAGTGTATTACTAATAATAATACTATTTCAATACACTAAATAATTACACTAGTTTAAACGCATTTGAACTCTAGTGTTTGAGAATGTGGAGAGTAGAATATATTTATTTCCTGGCACTGTGACAGTAAACTTCATAGAAATAACGAAAGTGAATATAAATTGTAAGTAAAATAAAGGAACAAATCAGTTAAAAGTAAAACATTTGTATTCCATTTCGAGGATTTTTAATTTTATTGATTCTATTCCTTTACTGACTGATGAGTAATGGTACTGGTATACACACATTAGACATTTGATGCTTCATTTAAAGTCGCAACAAAAATGAAAACTCAAATTCAAAATGAAATGCTTCAAACTCAAGAGTTCAAATGGAATCATCTTGAAGTGGACGATAAGAAATAATCTTGTACTACATTTTCAGCAACGTTAGTGATAATGCTACTAGTAGTCAAGAGCAATAATGCGTGCTTAGGCCTATACAGAATGCTATAGTTAACGTTAAACGTATCGTTACTACTAGTACTACTCGTTTAAACACCTATGATTATACTCAACTTTCAAGATTTATCAATCAGTCTACACTAAAATTTATTTTTCAGTCTAAGAATTATCATCTTTATTTACTCACGTATAACAGAGAGCTTTTGACTTACTTAAAGCTCCAATATTCAAACTTGAAACGTTAACACGAATTTCACAAACAACTTATTACAAACCAAAAAGTTCAATTTTTTGACTTCGGTTCACTGAGATTTTTACTTATACTGATAGTTCAATAGTGCCATCTAGAATCACAAATTCTACACACAATATTATGCCAGAAAATCACTAGAATACAATTAGTAAAGCTAATTTAATGAACATAAACATTCCAATCTTCAGTTTATGTTGCGACAGTATATGATTGTTTCTAACGTTTGTTTGTTTTATTTCACGCAAGTTTGTATGAGAGCTGTACTTGTCTGACCGATAAATAAGGTTTGAGCTTCACTCTTATAATGCAACTATGATCTTAAAGTACTTTGTACAATTTTTTATACTTTTTTTGTCGATTGTGAGAAAAGATAATTGGAGCCTCAGGTCCACAATCCAAATTTCAAACCACAGGCTCATGATCGGGTTATTACCAACGTTAAAGATATAATATATAGGTATCACCTTTACATCCTGTCTTTTATTGGGACCAGGCGTGCCCTATTGTTGAATTGTGAATCGGAAGGTACAATACGCCAACCCTGATGTGCCCTCGAGAATGATCTACATTATCAGTTGTAGAAGTTTTGTAATTGTAGCAGTGTGGTAATTGTAGCTTTACATAAGACAGTTTCGTTTAAATTAGGTAAATATTTTGTAATGACAAAAAACAAACGTTTTCAATAAGATATAAACGCATATCTGTAAAAATTGCCTTTATTGGAGAATCAGATTAGATTAACGAAAACAAATTTGGCACAATTAACGAATAAAACTCTATTTTTATTGTGTTTACCGGAAATATATCTTTAAATGTGTTCAGAAAATAATTCGATATTAGACAAGAGTTGTAATTCATGCAACTTAATTGCAAATTTGAGAAGTTGTGATATGAAGAACATGGGTGCAAGGTTGAAGAAAATATTATTCACTTAAAGTGTTTTTAGAAAACGTTTTGATATACTTCCTTACAGTTTCGTCTGTTCTTTGTGGGCCGCTAACCATCACATAAGTAAGCGTTAAGTATTAGAAAATATAGATCATTGCAGTTAATTACTGAGATTTTGAAAATGGTGGATTTTTTTGGTTCACTTAATATTTCAGTCAGAGAAGTATAAATGCTAATGACTAGATTCCTCAATAGATGAAACTCTGTTCCACTCTTTTAACCATTTGATCATCTAAAAAGCTGTTCATTTCAAATATTCGTGTTATTTTGTAGGTAACCGTCAAAGGAGAGAAGTTAACCTGCTAAAAATTAGAGGTTCTCAGATCTCAGGCTTGGATGTAGATATTCATACGAGTTGCGACAGTTAAGCAGCAAAGAAGAAGACAAGACATAGAACAAATGTATAATGCTACTTTCACTATCATCACTACAAATAAACAATACAATAACTAAACAATAAACTATTGGTCAAGTGATAATTAAATGTGAGTGTATAACTGACGAGAGCCGAAGAAGGCATTATTAGAAAAACTCCTGTCAATGCGTGTGAAAAAAGTGAAAATGAAAATTTATTCTCAAGGCAACTGGTACAGGCATTAAAACTTTAATTAAAATAAAGTACAGAACAACTTTAGCCTGAGGATGGCCTAAGAAGGCCGACACATTATTCTGTACTATATTTACTTAAAGTTTTAATGCTCATACCAGCCATCTTGAGAAAACAGAAGTGAGATTAAGGAAACGAAAATATTAAGTGTCGTGTTGATTTAATTTATCTAAATACTCTATGTAAAACCCGAATAATAACTTGTATTTTATTAATTAAGTTTTAAAAACTTTAAACTTTGATCAGTGAAACCAATGCTACATCCTAAATCTGTTCACCCTTGATACCGTGAAGCAACAAAAACGTAAATTTAGAGTGAACAAAAGCGACAATAACACTTTAAATAGTGTTAGTAGCAAGCACGAGAATAATAACAACTTTAAGAGCGTAGTAAACTTACGAGTCGATCCGTCTGTTAGCTTAAGGTTATTATGAAAGTAAAAATATAAAGAATTTCTACTTGGTACTTATTGGTACAGCACTGCGAAAAACAGCTGAAAACTATGTCATCTATTTAGAAACCTGTGTAAATCCTTCGTGAAATCTATGCCATTTTCTGCAAAAGCTGTGTCATATATCTGCTCTTCAAAACCACCACTCTGTCATAAATTTGTCAATAAGCCCTTTAGTTTTTAACATACACACACAAAAGTGATTGATTCTTGTTAGAATAACTGGCCTATAGACATAGAATGTCAAGAGCGTCTATTTGAAACTATCGTTTGACTGACTGACAAACAATAAGTTAACTAGCTAATTAAAAATATTATTATAAGAGACTAGAACTATTAATACCCACATAACCTTGTTTACTTAAGGAAAGCTAAAGTTAGTAACTCATTTGAAAGTCTCTCTGAATCCAATCAGAGAATATGAAAAAAACACATAATTTTGAACCTTTGACTTCATAAATAAAAAAGGTGGAAAACATAAACATTTTTGTAGATTATCTAAATGTAGGCATGAAAATATAATCTTTGCATCTTAATTTCACTTGTTTCTGTATTTTTTGACGATTCCAGCTCCTTTTGTACAAAAAAATATCAAGTTTTATTAATCTTGTCGTATTTTAGTCCGGAAAATTATATAGAATGCTAAAATTTAAATCAAAAGTTACGCGATTTGAGAGGTGATGTTCTAGCTTCGAGACTTCATGACAACAAGATAAACTGTATCAATTAATGTTGTTCTATAAAAAGACAATGATTGTTTGTTGATACTAGATGATCACTTTGAAAAAATATGAAATTGTTATTTTTAGAATTGATATTGAGAATGACTGAGATAAAAAATAACGAACAAAACAAGATTTGCTAAATTTAAGCTAAAATATGTTTTCCTGGGTATGTATTTAAGTGGATTTTAAACTTTAATGTGGAGTTAAAGGTAACGTTTACGAAAACAAGTTATACGCATTAAAATATTTTGGTGTTAAAAGAAAATAGGCTTGGCTTTGCAACAATATTAGCGCTACTTTGTTGTTATTTTAAATGGTTTATTACAATCTGATTAGTTGTAGTGTTTCTGTTATTCAAAAATAGTTTAGCAGCTTTGTTCGAACGTAAAGATGCATTTTCACTGATCCTATTAACAGATCTTGTTACAAATCTAAATTTAACAAGTATTTTACATAACTCTCAACAATACTTAGTCAGTGGAACATCTTTGAAAGTGTTATAGTAAATAAGTGTGTGTGTTTTGTTATTGCAAAGCCACGTCGGGATTTCTGCTATGTCCATCGAGGAGAATCGTACTCTTGATTTTAGCGTTGTAAATCTCAAGATTTGACTCTGTACCCCCGCAGGACTGTGGTAAATAAATAACAATAGATGAAAATTAAAAAAGTATTTATTTTGGGTGATTATTCTGATAATACGAGGAATGAGGTATATATTTTGCAAACATTTAATTTTTGTTTAATGGTATTGTTTCGGCAAATCGTTTTAAAAGTATAACAACCATTATTTGACATTTTTACTTAAAAAGTGATGCAGCTGGTTAGATTTTTATTTTGCTGATAAGTTATCGGGTGGCGCAGAATTAAGTCTTAGGGATTACAGTGTTAAAATTTGTAATTTTATACTTGCAACATATATAGTGCAGTTAGCCATTGTATAGATTTGCTCTCAAAGAAACAAACTATCTTATCAATAAGTATGTTCAAAATTGATAAAATATAAATAGATAGACAGTACTTATGTATCGTAGATTTTAATTGAAACATTATAAATTCTAAATGCTCAAAACAACTCATACAGACTAAAATAACAACTCGTATATATTTGTCCAATCATAAGATACTTTCTGAGTTACTAGTCGATAACTAATCCATGCATGTAGACAATAATATAAATATAGAACAATGTGTAAACATTTTTGGTCAAGACTGCGTTGTTTCTATATCTCAACATGAGTTACAGTTATCGTTTTACCATAAGCCGTGCTAGAAAAGTAGAGTTTGTTTGTTACAAAGATACAAAACTGGCTGGCTATCAGTGCTGTGTCCATTGCGAGTATCGATACTCGATTTTTAGCGTTGTAAGCCTTTATATATTTGCCACTGAGCCACAAGGGGCAATAACACTGATATCGTTTTCTTTAATTTTTTATTTCATTATGTTTCTTAGTTAACGAAGTGTGCCTGCTGGATTATGGTTAATTTACTATAGTTACAAGTCAATAACCATGATATATTTTATTTCTCGCATAATTACAATTTGAAATGAATTATTAAAAATTAAAACACACAGATTAATTGAAACATTTCATTTCTTTGTGAATATAGAAGAATGCAGGATAAAATGTAAAGCGTAAAATAAACACACACTCATTAATTTTACTCAAAATAAACCTCTCAGTAAAAGTTTTGTGTGAATATCAAAACAGCTAAATAAACAGTAAAATATTATATAACTGATAAGTTAGCACTTAAAATATTTATAGTAAAGAAATATCATGAAAAAATTAATATATATATATATATATATATATGAAAATATAAAAGAAAACGTAATTTTTATTTAAAATAAGTACTAAGAAATACAGTTTACATATAGCTGCATCTTTTACCTATTCAAAAATTGTTTTGCACGTTATCACGAATTACTCTACTCAAAACTATTATGCCTGTTCTTGATGACGAGAAACCCACTTGAAATAAAAATGTATCTCAGAACGGCTGGTGTGTGTATTAACACTTTATTGATAAGCAGAGAACAACGTTTCGATCTTCCTATCCTACCTTATTAACCTTCAGGTTAATAAAAACCTGTTGTTCTCTGCTTATCAATAAAATTATTTGTTCTCATACCAGCCGTTCTGAAATACATTAATATGTCTATTGTCGGTTGATGTTTCGTGTTCTACGCGTGTATGGTTAGGGTTTGTTTTCGCGCCAATCTAAAACAATACGCTATCTGTGATCTGTTCACCAACTGGAATCGAATTTCGGATTTTAGCTGACTCACGTGAGGACTAGGATTAGGCTTAAGCACATATGTATGTTAATCATTTATACTTTGTAGTGCATTTGACAAGAAATTACACTTTTGAAACATGCATTAGTTGCCGATAAAAGTGCATATTTGAAATGTTCTGCACATTTTATTGTTACTTGATATCAATCCAACTAATTAAAGAAACACCGTATAAAGTTGTTTAAAAAATAGTTATAAAAGGCGTACAAACAATCCTAATCTGAGGTTTATAAAATCACAATTTGTTAGTAAAGGTTTTAATTATCTTATTAATATCATAACATAATTTAGTTAGTTTTTACATGCAACTTTGTGTTAATTCCATTAACTACTTGTATTTTTCACTTAATTTCTTCTACCTAAGACTAGAAACCGGGTTTCGAAAAACGTGGGCAGGTCACTGATAGCGTTTGTGTGGTTTTGTGTTTTAACTTCAAAACAAACAAACTTGCTACTTTAAGATAAAATATAATTTTTGTAACAGTTAATACAAAATTAACTCTACATTCTCGAAATATGTTGAATAAAAACGTTTTTATGTTTTTCATTCCATTCATTATCAGTCCAATGAAGTTAAACTTACAGGGTTACACATATAACTTCAATCTATTTTATTGGTTATGAATAAAGTAATACCCATATTTGCCCATGGAGACAATCTTTGAAACCACTGCGACTAATGTGAAAACAAAATGTTATCGCTTTTGCTGTATTTATGTGTTTTTAACAAAAGTAATTTGTTCTTCCAAATTAATCCCCATTTAATTTTAAATGTTAACTGAATAAAAACAAATAAATATTTTCATGTAGAAATTAAACTAATTGTAATATATGATGATCATATTGTCCTATGATTTTTTTTTGGTTAAAGAAAAATTCGTAAGACAGAAATTAATATAAACTAATTCGATTACGTTCAAATGAGAATAATGATTACTTAATAAGAAATAATGAAAAGCGGTAAGTTTAATACAACACCAAATGTAAATTTAATTAGAACATTGGAGTTCTTCTTACGTGAATTATCAATGATTAAAGTTCGTAGTATTTTTTGTTTCTTTTTATATGGAGAGCAGTATTATTAAATAAATATGGTATTTTAAAGTTTATTATTTACATATTTATGTCATATTTTTAGTAAAGAGATTTATTTTCTTAAAACCTCGGTGGATTTTATTTAAGAACCTTTTTTTTTTTCTAAAATAATATAACTTAAATTTTCTTATGATTACATTGCGTTGCAAAATAAAGAAAAGAAAAGTGTTTACGTTTGTTGTATAGTGTGTCGAAAATACTTAAAACTGGATACAACACTGCGATATGTTTGTAACACCGGAAATTGTTTCTTTTATAATTGTTGCACAACAGCGGTTTTCAACTCTGCTGCAGTGGAGGTTCACACAGAATTTTGAGTGTGGTCTCGATGACTAAAACTAGTCCTCAAATACTTTATTGGTATTAAACACTAAAGAAATAGGTAAAACCACCTGCCTGGTGGTTGGCAGGCCTGTCGGAACTGTCGCAAATGCCGCCAGTTAAATAACCTAGATGGACATAAGAAGACTACTAAATGCATTAACTGCAGCCATTGGTAGAAATAGACAATTTATAATTTCTTCTTTCATTTGGGAATGATCTGGGCAAATTCAGTGAATGACTAAGCATTGAAAAATGAGTTGTTTTAATGGAAAGAAGAAAACCATTCACATATGATAATATTTTTTGTATATATTTTCTTGATTGTTTGTTTGTTTTTGGAATTTCGCACAAAGCTACTCGAGGACTATCTGTGCTAGCCGTCCCTAATTTAGCAGTGTAAGACTAGAGGGAAGGCAGCTAGTCATCACCACCCACCGCCAACTCTTGGGCTACTCTTTTACCAACGAATAGTGGGATTGACCGTCACATTATACGCCCCCACGGCTGGGAGGGCGAGCATGTTTAGCGCGACGCGGGCGCGAACCCGCGACCCTCAGATTACGAGTCGCACGCCTTACGCGCTTGGCCATGCCAGGCCCATATTTTCTTGAACAGAAAATCAAACTTTTTTGTTTAGCCGTTAATTGTTATATGCAACTAAGAAAACCAAATATGGTACGATTTTAGTATAGGTTAGGGAGGCGGGTTTACTAAGCGACAGATACTCAGTACTTAGATAGTGGCTATAAAAAAAGTTCGGTTTCTTTTCAATTCTCTAATTCTTACCACAATTTTCATTTCTTCCTTTTTTTTAAAATAAAAGATAAGTGGAGTTAGTGTTTCGCCCCTATATTCGCAGAGTTCAACGACCTTTAGTCACACAGTCAACTATCACAGTATCATTAATGCATGATTCAGAAGAAATTTAGATGTTGAGGAGAGTAGTCATATCTAGGTTCAACAGATCATAATAATGGCATAAATTTATATTAATCTTGACACTAAATTCATAATGAAATAAATTTTACATCTAGGTTTAGTAAATGATGGTAATAACACTACAGGCAAAGCGTTTATGTATAACGAGTCATATTATACGAGTTCATATTTATATTTGATGGTAATTTTAACTTTTTCTTTCTTCACATAGAAACTGGTCTAATATGTAAATCCGAGATTATTTGACTGAAAGAGTACTCCATATCGTCGATATTTATTTAGTTGAGAGTTGTAATAATTTTAATGTTAGTTTCAAATAATTAAATAGTTCTGGTAGTGTTCAAATGAATTAAAACTTGACTATATTCGAGAACAGCTTAAACTCAAAGGTTAACTTGTAGTGACTTTTAAAATTCAGTTAATGGAAGTAAATGTAGGATTTAGTTGATGATGAGCGTAGCAGAGCGTTTGAAGCTGTTATTCCGAACCAGGTATGTAATTACAATACCAAGAGTTAATAACGAAACCCCTAAAACATTGATGACTAGTGCTTGTTCTGGCAGATCTTCATAGTTAGTTTTGTCGATGGTTCCACTGTAAAAAACACATAAAAAAGCAGAGGATTAGAAACAGAATGATACGACATTGTACTATAGAATATAATGAACTGACATATTTATGTCATATGTTTTTAATAGTTTTCCTCTACAGTAGGGTCCTGATTTAACACGCTGTGCTTAAACTTTGATGAACTAAAGATCTCTTTTGTTACCTCTGTAAGAGATGGGAACATTTTATTTAGATCATAAAACGTTGTATATAAAACTCTCAATAATCACACAATAAACGTTGCTTTGTGCTCGTGGCGCATGCACTAATGTCTACATTGCATTTTCTCATCTCACATCAATATATATTTTACACGATACATATTGTGATTTGTCTTTTTTTCTTATTACGCTACACCAAAAAACGTATTTGTAACACGTAGTTCTTATTATCTTACATTAATATATGTTTATCATATAACTTGTTTTTTTTCTTTCGACAATGTGTTTTACATGGTACGCGTTTGTTCATGTTTTGTTTCTTATTATAGGGCATCAATTCGTGTTTCACATGGTATACACTCTAAATTCCATCATGTTTATTTTTATCTTAAATCAATACACGTTTTTTACACGAAACGTTCTCTGATGTATTTTGTAGCTTTCAATCTCACAACAATGCTTGTCATAGATCAAACAAGTTCAGATTTTTGTGTTTTATACTATAATTCGACATCAATACATGTTTTGCATGAAAAACGTTCTGCTTTCTCTTCTTTATTTCATCATTTTACTCAACGCACATTTTACACAATATATAGTGTGTTCTCTGTTTTGTGTGTTGTTTATCACGACCTGTGGTTTGAAAAAGGTTCAACGCCAAATACTCGGGTTATCAGGCGTTAGTAAGGCCGCAGTCTTAATATCTGCTGGGTCACTAATTAAGCTATCGTAGGCCAGGAATCAAAAGGTTTCTATTATACTATCACATTATACTTGAGCGTTAGAAACCGGGTTTTGATACCCGTGGTGGATAGAGCACAGACAGCCCATTGTGAAACTTTGTGCTTAATTTCAAACAAACAAGCACTCATGATGAATGTACCTATTTACCGTACAAACACTATTTCATTTTATCATTCATGATGACTGTATATGTTTGTCGTACAAACACGACTTCATTTTATCGTTCATGATGTGTCTACCAGTTTGTCCTATAAACATTATTTCATTTCATCACTTAGACGAGTGTACCTGTTTGTCGCATAAACACTGTTTCGTTTCATCACCCATGATTAAACAGGTGTTCATTATTGCGTGACACTATTATATGTCATCTCTCGTGATTGACGCACGTGTTAATAATCACACACTGTGAAAAATAGGCCATGATCAACCGAATGAATGCCTTTATCGACAAAATATCATCCGCTCTAGTTATAGTTCATAAACAGTACTAGTAAATGTAGTAATCCTGTTTGAGGCAAAGTAAAAATTGTAGACAAGTAGTTAGAAAGAAGTGCGAAACAAGGGAACATACAAACTTGATTTTAATAATGACAACAACATGAACATAAAGGAAAGTTTAAACCGTATTACCTCAAACTTAATAGAGGTAAAGTACAAAAGGGTAAATAACAAATTCATACACATAAGTACTTAACAACACACACACTGGTTTATATATAAAGGTTAAAACCCTAGACGTTTGGACAGTTTTCACATTTATATGTCTAAAGCGTTAGGATTTAATCGTATTTTCGGTGACTTACTATTGGAAAACAAAGCAGCCGTATAACTACCAGTAAGAATAGTGTTAAGGAAATAGTCTATCAGAGACAAACTATATCAAAAAGAGAGAAACGAAAATTTACAGCGAAATAATGAAGTTACGTAGATGAATCGCATGTATGTAAATCAAACAGAGAAAAAAGTCAAAAAGGCAAAGTTATGAAGAGATAAAACAAATAAGGACAGTGAAAGTGTTTCACAGTATCTTGTCAGAAGAACGGTATTCAAACACTGAAATTACGAAGCAAAAATAAATTAACAGGACTCATGAAACAGGAAATAAAATAAAATACAGCAGCATAAAGATTAGAAAGAGGTAAAACATGGGTATTTTAGGTGAATTGAGTCACGAAAAGGAAAACATTGGTAAAACATTAGTAGGAAAACATTGGTAAAACATTAGTAGGAAAACAGTTTTCCGTCATATTTGGGTTAAAAGCCCTTTGCACCTTTTTTGTTTAATATCCACAGTTTCAGTGACTTTAAAGATTGACCGAGATCACGTAAATATAAAGAAAACTCAGAATTTACCAGTCGTAAAATATTTAATGAAGGCATTAACTCTTTTACTCATTCAATTTTGATGGGAAATAACTACGCATGAGCAAATATTAAGTTTTTTGTTTTTTTTGGAATTTCGCACAAAGCTATTCGAGGGCTATCTGTGCTAGCCGTCCCTAATTTAGCAGTGTAAGACTAGAGGGAAGGCAGCTAGTCATCACCACCCACCGCCAACTCTTGGGCTACTCTTTTACCAACGAATAGTGGGATTGACCGTAAGATTATAACGCCCCCACGGTTGGGAGGGCGAGCATGTATGGCGCGATGCGGATGTGAACCCGCGACCCTCAGATTACGAGTCGCACGCCTTAACGCGCTTGGCCATGCCGGGCCGCAAATATTAAGACTAGTCTTTAAACAATTTCAGAGCTTTTGTATGACACTTTTAAAATCCTGAGACACGATTTTAAATGAGCATACATCAATAAACTTTTTTCGGTTAATAACAAGAAAGACAGAGAAGCTGGAATCGTAGACAAGTGTAAAAAAAAACAACTCTTTACAAGGTAAAACATATTTCACCTTCAAAAGGTATATGATAAGAATCTTGTAGTTAAGGTTCTGACTATCAAGTATAAATTGCTATCATGGTTAGTAGCTTGTACGATCACATTAGTCCAGCTATTAATTTAATATCATTTTTCACTAAATTGTAATTACTAATTCTTCTACTACTCAAGTATTACTATTTTCATGGAAATCCTGAGAAATACTTGTCTTTCTAAGTGCAGACATGTATATGAGTATTGGTCCTCTTGTTAGCAAAGAAAGCTACTTTACTATTCAAATAATCCTCTGTGCTATACCCATTAATGGGATCAAACCATGGGTTTTAGCTGCTATAAGCCCTTAACGTTTAGACGAACCACGGAGGATCTCCAAAAATGGTAGTAGACTAGTAGTCGAAAGAGAGAATATAAAATAGCTAGTAGTCGGACAGTTAGTTAGGGACGAGCGTAGCCTATTGGATAGTGTGCACAAATTGTGCAGCTCAAGAGTTCAGGGTTTGTAACCTGTTGCCGCTAGAACGCGCTCCGTACTATAGAGATTAGTAAGTCCCACTGTTCAGTCAAATAGAAGAAGTCCAAGAGTTTGAGGTGGGTGATGTTGACTATCCGTCTACCTTCTAGTCTATCACGTCTAAATTAGGAGCAGTTATGCTCAGCATACCGTTGTGTGGCAAACATTTTCAATGAAGAGATAGGTTGTAAAAATTAAATAACTAATCAAACTTTGATCAGGCTAACAACTACAACAACAACGTGATAAGAAACTACGTTACCCAAACAAACGTACGAAAATAGAACGATGCAAAACAGAATTCGACAATTGAAGATTTTTTTGAAAATATATACAAAGGCTAATAGTTTTATTGGTGATATTACTATAATTAGATATAAAATAACAGCGCTTTTTTGTAAATATAAAATTGTGTTTCAGGAATCGTTTTGTAGTGTCATAAATAATTATGTTAAGTTATGATTAAGTCAGCGATGTAACTACTCCCTTCGTCGGGTCTTTTTCTGACTCGCCCGCCCCCGCACTTGTAATGGGGGGTACACTTACACCACTATATTTAGGGCAATAGTTAATTGGTTTAAACTTTGTTTTAGAATTTAAAGGTTTGTACAACTTTCAGGTTCTTCTCTTATAGAGTTTATGTCATATATAAAATATGTTGTGTTTTGTATGATTTGTGTTTTATCGTTTTTATATATATTTAAAACTGTCACCGTCTTTTATTTTTGTATCTAGAACACGATAGTGTAATAACGTGTGTGTGTTTTCTTATAACAAAGCAACATCTGCCCATCTACTGTATCCACTGAAGGGAAGCGAATCCCTAATTCTAGCGTTGTTAACCCGAAGACTTACTTCTGTCCTATCGATAGACGTGTAATAATAATCCGGATATAATTGTTTTCAAAACAGTTAATACCATGTGCGATTTATTTTTAAATATATGTTATTCTCATAAAGAAGATATGGAGACAAATTTAAAATAGGAACTATACCGCACAAATTTGCATCTCTGACCTTACTCAGGTGCTTCATATGCATCTTTCGTGTCGCATTATGATATTAATCTGATTCTAGTGACATCTATACGCTCTAAATATTAACGTAGAGTTATACCAAGCAAAATATAATTTTGCACTATGCGAAAAATTCTTTCGTATATCTTACACCTTGTCAATTCGTTAATAGTTGATTAAATCTTGTTTTGCTCGCAATTCTTCTATTGTTGTGACTAGTAGCTACTGTTTTTGTATTTTTAATAATCACAATCTTTGCAGTAAGTTGCGATCTAATTACTAAAAGAAATTGACACTTCTCACGAACGAATTGAGTTACCATACCACAGTCTTTCTGTAGAAAATGGTTCAAAAATTCAAACCCGTCCTTTCACTACTTGTTTTCTGTGCACAAACAATCAATTTAAATGATAAGCATAAGTTTTTATTACAGCAAGTTTTATTATATTTTAGTTATGGTCACATACGGATCCCTTATGTTATAGCCAATGTCATGTTAAGAAATCATTTACATTATAGCCATAGCATCATATTCTGCTGCTGGATTAATTTCACGAGTGATTTCATTGTTTCATAATTAATGACAAAAACTATTTTTGTAACAGAAATTTAAAAACTTCAAACTATCTTATTCGACATAATTGGTTCATGAGAATAAACGATTCTCCTCTAATAATTACTTATAATTCAAAACATAGACCTTCTAATCTGTTGTTGTTAAAAACAAAAACATTGGTATATGTTTTTAAGTAAATAATATTTAACTACATCATAATTAATACAAGGGTATTTATATTTCTGGTCGAGAGTTCCAAGAGGAACCGTACCTCATTCCCGTGCATTTATTGGTCACAATTGTGTAATATACTTCAGTTACTGTTTTGTTTCAAATCACAGTAAAATCCAAAAATGAACAAGGTAACTTGCATTATTTGAGTTAACTTATCTTCACAGAATTCTATCTGTGAAAAGATTTACGAGCACTTTTGGTGAGTTTTACATTTAATTATGAATAATAGGAATGTGAAACATTTATCTCTGATACATCTTACTTTGGTGACGTTCTACAAAAAATTCACGTGATATAAAAATATGTTTAACATAGAATATCTAACTTATGTAACCCAGCAGTGGCACAGCGAAATGTCTATGGACTTATACCGTTAGAAATTAGGTTTTGATACCCGTTGTGGGCAGAGCAAAGAGAGCCCTTTATGTAGCTCTATATTTATTTATAAACAACAACAACAAACAACAATTTACTTCTGTAATGTATATTACATTTAAAGTTCACACGAAATACAGTGTAAAAAAAACTTTTATGTTAATTTATTGTTGATATACCTCAGCCTGTGTCGAGCTGTCTGCATCAGGCCCGTTAGGCAAGTGGCTACAGCCATTTCGAAGATGACAAGTCCTAAAGTAACGTGTGTCGGTAACAGACGCTGTCTCAGCTTCACAGTAGCGGTGTCACAACATAAGAATATCAGAAAAGATACAAACCCCACAAGGAACTGTAGAAGTTAAAAATAAAGTTGAAAAACATGTATCCTTTTTAGATGAGCTTTAACAAAGTTTTACTTATCAAGAGTTGAAACACGTAATTACTAAATATCGTTTTCACAGGTTTAAATACACAAGCAATAATGAAAAATTGCATTCTAACTTCGTGTTTTTATTTTCTGTGTTAATACATTTAATTACGAAAACGCGTTTAAAATATGTTGTTAATTCTAAAGGAAGATGGAAAACATACAGAGTATGAAACTATGTATCAAAGTTGAACTACTTTTATTTAAATAAAAACAAAACTAATTTTAACAAAAGTTGCAAAAAGACAATATAGCTATCGCCTTTAAACACAATTTTAAACTGTAAAGAGCTCTAAAATACAAGAAGACGTAATAAATAACGCTTTTAACAGAAACTGTAATAACCATTCATACAAGAAGTAAAAATTGTCAGCATCTTTAAAGAAAAATGTAAACATCTTAGTTAGCACACTTGAAGTAAAAGCAACCATCACCTTTAAGAAAAGCTGTAAACATTTTAGCATACATGAAGTAAAAGTAACCTACAATTTTAACTGAAAATAAAATCCTTAGGAAGCAAATATAACATTTAATATATATTAACAGAAACTGTAGAAATTATATTATATTAAAGTTTCAGCTTATATGAAGTAAACGAAATCATCGCTTTTCACAAAAAGATGTTAAAATAGAAGCATACGTTATAAGTAACCATCAATCTTAATTGAAAACGTGAAGAAAAACAACAAAAACAATTGGCTAACACAAATGTAAAACTAACGATCTCATTTTTACGTTATGTTTTAGAATTAAAATGCAATAAGCCAATGATATATTTTATTAATTTATTTTAAAATTTCTTACTTCTTGACACTATGAATGGTCATGTTCCATTCATTATCAGTCCAATGAAGTTAAACTTACAGGGTTACACATATAATTATAACTTCAATCTATTTTATTGGTTATGAATAAAGTAATACCCATATTTGCCCATGGAGACAATCTTTGAAACCACTGCGACTAAAATAAAACCAACCAGTGCATATCATGAAATAATATGATTAATAATAGTCTTATTAAATTTAACGAATATTCATGCATATTTTGACAAATAAAAACAAAGAGTTACATATCACATAAATAACAAAGGAACATTATAATTCCGTTTATTAAAAAATGTTAATTACACAATGAATTCTAGTTTTGTTTTGTTTGTTTTTGGAATTTCGCACAAAGCTACTCGAGGGGTAGCTGTGCTAGCCGTCCCTAATTTAGCAGTGTAACACTAGAGGGAAGGCAGCTAGTCATCACCATCCACCGCCAACTCTTGGGCTACTCTTTTGCCAACGAATAGTTGGATTGACCGTTATGTTATAACGTTCCCACAGCTGAAATGGCGAGCATGTTTGGTGTGACGGGGATTCGAACCCGTGACCCTCAAATTACGAGTCGCACGCCTTAACGCGCTTGGCCATGCCAGGCCCATGAATTCTAGTACAAGTTATTGTTAAATGGACAACAATAAAAACTTTTAAGTTTAACAGCTTTTGAATTATTGAAAGTTTTTCTATGCTTTCTTAGAAAATTGCCATTACAAGAAAAAACAGTTGCCTAAATACGGCCTTTCACTGACTAAGCGGTAAACTTGAGGTAATTTAAACTCGGAGTTTGATTCCTTTAGTAGGTACATCGCAGAGAGCCCATTGTGCATATTTGTACTTAACCCCTTCATTTCCATATTTATAAATAAATAATTCTCACAGTACCAGGTTTATAGTTGGATACACACACATAAAAATTAAGTGATATGTTGTACCATTTCATTGGTTATCTGAAACTGGAAAACTTTAGTAGGATTGAAATGAAATACTCTTTCTTCAGTGCGGTACAAAATTCAAATTAACCACAAGTGGTTAATATCACACTTTAAGTCTACAACAAATATTATGTAGTGTGTTCCATATATTTGACCTATAGGCGTGATCCAAAGGGAATATATATATATATATAAATTGGTTAAATATGAGGCCGAAAGATATTGCACTATTCATAAAATTAAATTTAATGTAGTTGTTATACAGCGCTTTGAAATTCGTGACGTAAGACCTGTGGTGTTAACTGTGTTAAAAACCCTCAAAGGAAAAGGAAGATGTACTCATGTCTAATTATTTAGCTTAAACAAACATTAAGATGCACATAAACGTGAGGTACAAGCAAGTAAAGTTTTCTGTTATTAACCCATACACTGCAATAGAGGCAAAAAGAATCAGATAATTCATTTAAAGTTGACTCATCGGCAGAAACATGATATTAACTAGTAAGACTTAATTTGAGTGGTTAGTGTCGTCAACTGCAGGCATGAAGAAAGTAATATATTTATAATTAACCTGATGAATCGTTCAGTTGGTGGCTGTCAGATATCGGTTTCCAGTGTCTATTGTGGAACGTAATCAAAATGAAAGATAAAACTTGAATAGTTAATAATTTAATAAATTAGTTTTTTCGCTAGATTATACATATATAAGATTATTTTTAAAGAACCATGACTGAAGTTAATTCCACAGTTTCTGGAATATCTGACTACTTTTTACTGTTACTATGATAACATTGTCCGAAATTAAGCATAAATACACAATGGGCTATTTATGCTCTGCCCATCACAGGTATCGAAACTCGATTTCTTGAGATTTGAGTCCGCACACATTTCACTGTGCCACCGGGGGAGCGTTACTGTGATATAAAGGATTTTAAAATGAAGTGGAAACTACTTCGAATAAAAATAAAACTTTTGGACATTTCAATTGTAAACAGTGAAGTGTAACTGATTTGGGAATTCTCAACCTGATGCATGGATTAAACGGTAAGGTCAGACACACTTAGGGATGAGATGTTACCGTATTTAATTTAAACTATTTGTCAGAGCGAGATTAAATTAATTTGTTAACAGTATCCACTGCTTACACGGATACTCTCTTAAATAGCGAGACTGACTGTCACTTTTAATATTAGTGTTCATCGTTTAGCGTTTCAATTCTTAGATCATTCAGTATCCAGTCTAGTGTTCTAACAATTTAACCATATATTTTTTTGGATTTCCTTTTGTAGTATTTTTTTGATTTTTTTTATCTAAAGCAGTGAAACTTAATGCCAGATGGTATTCGATTCATTTGTTTACCAACTAAAGATTAGCGTTTTATAAGCCTTAAACTCTCAGTTTTCATTCTTTGTTCATAACGAAGGAATTTAACAGAACTCTTGATCTATGCTACTTGGTGTAAAGCTCCTGATACATTCATGACATGAAGAGTAAGAGTCCCGACAAAAAAGTTGTGTATAATTAGTAAAGTAAGTACTGGTGTACGATATATGACAGTTTAGTTGATTAAAGCATATTTAAAAGCGCAGACTTTTATATATACTAACACCGAATCATAGCGATAAATATGATGGCTAACAACGCAAGAACAACAACAACTGGGTTTTGATACTTGCAGTTGACAAAGCAGTGTTAGCCAGTTGTGTAACTTTGTGTTTAACAACAAACAAACACTTCTGCAAGAAAGACAGCGTGTTATGTCAGTGGTTTTAAAATATTCATCAGTTTGTTGAATAGAAATTAGATATTGAAGATTTTACAGGCGGTTCTATTACACTCCTTTTTTTGGTTTAAAATTAGTATATTGTGTAAATAATAAAACACATTTAATAGAAAAATAAAAAATAAACATAAGAAAATATCGCAAAAATAATATTATGTACTCCATACACTTCCGGCCCGGCATGGCCATGAGGGTTAAGTCGTTCGACTCGTAATCTGAGGGTCACAGGTTCGAATCCCTGTCGCACCAAACATGCTTGCCCTTTCAGCCGTGGAGATGTTATAACGTGACGATCACTCTCACTATTCGTTGGTAAAAGAGTTGCTCAAGTGTTGGCGGTGGATGGTGATGACCAGCTGCCTTACCTTTAGTCTTACACTGTTAACTTAAGGACGGCTAGTGCAGATAGCCCTCGAGTAGCTTTGCGCGAAATCCAAAAACAAAGAAACAAACCATACACTTCTGTGATACTACTTTAGTGTTAGGCCTGGCATGGCCAGGTGGTTAGGGCGCACGACTCGTAATCTGAGGATCGTGGGTTGGAATCCCCGTCACACCAAACATGCTTACTCTTTCAGCCTTGGGGCATTATAATATTATAATCAATCCCACTATTCGTTTGGTAAAAGAGTAGCCCAAGAGATGGCGGTGAATGGTAATGACTAGCTACCTTCTCTCTCGTCTTACCCTGCTAACTTATGGACAGCTAGCGTAGATACGTCTCATGTAGCTTCACGCGAATTTCAAAAACAAACAATTACTATTTAAAAGATGTTAAACACAACATATAAACCTTTTGATTTTAATTAGGCCCCCCAATGGCTCAGCGGTATGTCTGCGGACTTACAACGCTAAGAACCGGGTTTCGATACTCGTGGTGGGCAGAGCACAGATAGCCCATTGAGCAGCTTTGTGTTTAATTGAAAACAACAACAACTTGTTTTTAATTACGTCCCATTCCTATAATTCTTGTGTTTTAACTCTAGTTGAACAGCTTCATTACATTATGTATCACAAATTGTGTTCCTGGATAGTATGTGTTATTTCTTAATTGCTTATGTTGTAAAAATACAGAAAATAGCCACTATTCCCTTCAAACTTTGCTTTTGTGACTTGGATAATGAAATTTAGAAATTAACCTATTTTCTATGTAAAAACGGGCAAATTTGCACATTTTCATTTACATAAGGTATTTACATAAATACATGTAAATCTTGATTCTTATGTATTTACACTAAAGTTATACAAAAATGAACAAAAATGTTTAGAAGTGAGTAATTTTTCGAGATTTACGACTGTAATGTAGTGTAAGTCACTTTCACGTATCAGCCCCCAAATATAGTTTCCCATCACGTTTTTGTTACACGCTCTCAGGGCACAAAAGAAAAGTTTGAAGAGAAAAATAGGTCTTTTCCATTTACTTTAGGCATAAGCAACTGGGAAATAACACTTTCTGCTCAGGAACAAGAAAAAGAAAAATATTTGTTAAATAGTGTTATTTATATAATTTCGTGTTGGTCTTGCTTCTCAAGCGACACTAGTAGCAACAAATGAAACAAGTATAGTTAGGTTTGTTCTGAATTTCGCGCAAAGCTACTCGACGGTTATCTGCGCTAGCCGTCCCTAATTTAGCAGTGTATGACTAGAGGAAAAGCAGCTAGTCCTCACCATCCACCGCTAACTCTTCGGTTACTCTTTTACCAACGAATAGTGGGATTGACGGTACATTATAATACCCCACAGTTGAAAGGACGAGCATGCTTGTTTGGTGTGACGGAGATTCGAGCCCGCGACCTTCAGATTACGAGTCAAGTGCTTTAACCACCTGGTCATGCCGGGCATAACAAATATAGTAAAAAAGATGTTGTTATGCGAGGTATTCTTTGTACTGACTCTGCTCTTCCTGCATAATGTTTCAGAAATGTTACTTTTTTTCTGTATGTGAACTGACTAACTGTACGTTTCTAAATGCACCTTACAGAATATTCGACAAGAGGAAACTCTCAGTAGCCGCAGCACTAGAAATTCTTTTAAGCAGGATTAGAGTAAATTAATCCATGAGATCTTTTTTCCCCTTTCTATTTGCTATATTTTTTGCACTAACATTATCTAGCGTGGGGTAGCGGGCATATCTGATTTAGTTTTATTACTCATCAGGATCTCTACTAAATTACCCTCAAATTGAAAATCTTTTAAGCAGGATTAGAGTAAATTAAGCTATGAGACTTTGGGAATGATCAAATGCATCAATTATAAACACTGGACCTCCTGAGTTCAAAATTCTAATTAGATCTCAAATCAATCAACAGATAACGGAGCAATGAAATAATGAGCAACATATTTGCATTTGAGGAATAAAAACATCAACTACAACAACAGCACAAAATCAGAGCCATTCTACGAACCGCTATGTCACAACTAAAAATGATCCTTTGATGCCTTTAAGTAGGCTTATTATAATCTTTATTATAAAGTACACACTTTTTAATAGTGAAATACCTTGGTTAAAACTGAAGAATGTTTTATCTTGACCTTGGATAATCCAAACATTGCAAATTACGACAGATAACATCATGTTTTACGAGGAATGTCACGTAAAAAAAATGTATACAACTTCGGGTGTGTAAGTTTTACTTTTACGCCTACTTTAACCCCTTTCATTTGGGAAATGAAGGTCTTTAAGTAAAGGTTACACAAGAACATTTTCATATCTTCATTTGGATAAATCTTCTTTAGAATAACTTTGTTTTTCAATGACTTTGCTGGACGCACAAAATATGATATACCTGAAAACTACAAATCTCAGTTATTCGTGTTATTGTGTTTTTTTTTTATAGCAAAGTCACATCTGGCTATCTGCTGAGTCCACCGAGGCGAATCGAACTCCTGATTTTAGCATTGTAATTCAGTAGACTTATCGTTGTTCCAACGAGGACTTTCGGTTATTCATTTGTGAATAGTGAATTCAATTTGTTGCTTAACGCATTTTATGTTCCCTGCTGGTACAGCGGTAAGTCTACGGATTTACAATGCTAAAATCAGGAGTTCGATTCCCCTCTGTAGACTCAGCAGATAGACAGATGTGGCTTTGTTATAAGGAAAACACCAGCACTCAAACTCGTTTTATTGCAATATCGTGTGTCTGCAATCTCTTGTAATGATACATGGATACATTAACTTGTAGGAAGATAAATATTTTATACGGAAGTGCATTCACGACACGAAGGATCGAAAGGGTAATTGAATATACAATTGAAATTCAACTTATAATCTAAGTTATGACCCTAAAATTTGAGTGATAAGTACCTCGGAATAAACCTTTTATTTATATAAGTGCAAAAAATTCATACAAAATTCATGTTAGTAGAGTCAATCAACTTATGGATCAAATTAAAACTACAATTCTTGAATGAACATTGTCATGAAATTGACGTTAAAGTCAAAATTCAGAAGATTGTAGTTGTTAAACATCAAGCTGTACAATGGGCACGGATATCAAAACTCAGGTTTCAGCGTTATAAACCTTCAGAATTATTTCTAAGTCAATGGAGGGGGCTATCCAAGAGGCAAAATTATACATTTAGAACAGATGAAAATACCCTACGTTAAAATGGCCAATGAACTCACCTGTAAAGCAAACATTCCTATTGTTGCAAGACCGATCCACGAATGCAAACTGTAGAAATGCTTGGGATCTTGGGCGATATTACGACCTTGAATTGCTGACACCAAGCCAACCGTGATTGATGACAAGGCAAAGACGAAAAACGAGGTGTGAATTACCTTGGTGTATATCTTCTTATAGCAAGAGAAACATCTATATGCAAGAATTGCTGTCAAAGGCAGCATTTTATGAAAATATTGGAATTAAATCAATATTTGATTTTAATTTCACTTTTAAAAATAGCTTAAGATAGTATTACTTTCAAAGAGTACCAATAAGAAATTTAAAGTTTATGAAGTAAATGAAAAAACAACATTGGTTTGTTTTTATCCTTTCACTTCAGCAGCTATTCCAGCTTATAATTAAAACTAGAACGTTATTACGTATCTTTTTAATTCAATAATAAAATTATTTTCTTTTTATTTTCATAGTATCGTCTGAGTGTACGATGTATCTTCGTTTTCTTTTGACATAAGACAACTTCTAATTCTGTGTTAGTTTGTTTTTGAATTTTGTGCAAAGATATACGAGGCTATCTGCGCTGACCATCCCTAATTTAGAAGTGTAAGACTAGAGGGAAGGCAGTTAGTCATCACCACCCATCGCCAACTCTTGGGCTACTTTTTTACCAACGAATAGTGGGATTAATCGTCATATATAACGTTCCACGGTTGAAAGGGCGAGCATGTTTAGTGTGACGGTGATTCGAACCCGCGACCCTCGGATTACAAGTCGAGCGCCTCATCCGCCTGGCCATGTTGGGCTATAATCTGTATTTATTTGAAAAAAAATAGCAATGTAGATTGGGTATCATAACAAATTAATAACACTATGTAACAAAATTTTTACTTTTTCTTGTTCCTGGGCAGAAAGTGTTATTTCCCAATTGCTTATGCATAAAGTAAATGGAAAATACTTATTTTTTTCTTCAAACTTTGCTTTTGTGACCTGGGTAATGAAATTTTTAAATTTACCCATTTTCCAGAACATTCTAGATAGATTCAGCGCAAAGTAACTGATAGAGAATTTCTCGAACTAACAAGAATTTTCAAGAATGAAAGTGTGCAAGTCACAAGTCAGAGGAAGCATCACCGACATTTTTCAAGCTTCTTCACTCTGCTTCTGCCACAATGTATCCAGTCTGTGCGAGGCAATTGGAATTGCCTGTAACCCGAACGACTGGCGCCTCTTCATTGATAGCTCATCCAGAAGCCTTAAAGCTGTGCTGCTCCATAACGGGAATAAGTATCCGTCTCTTCCCCTGGCTCATTCGGTGCACCTCAAAGAGGAATACAACAGCGTCAAGACCTTGCTAGAAGCTTTACCAACTTTCTCTGTTATCTTTGCCTTTGGGACAGCAGAGACACCGCAGCGCACTACAATAGGAAACACTGGCCACAACGGACCGCGTTCTCTGCGGGGAGGCACAATGTCAAGTGTGATCCACTAGTTGACCTCCAGAAGGTGTTGTTCCCACCATTGCACATAAAATTGGGTCTTACGAAACAATTTATCACAGCTCTTGATAAGGAGTCTGCAGCCTTCATGTACCTTCGAGACTTCTTTCCTAAGCTGTCTGAGGCAAAGGTCAAAGTTGGTCTCTTCGTTCGACCACAAATAAAGAAGATCCTGGAGTGCACAGAATTTCCCAAGAAGCTCAGTAGGAAGGAATAAAAAAAGCTTGGGGCAGCTTTGTCGCAGTGGTTCATGGATTCTTGGGCAATCACATGGCCGAAAATTATGTGGAACTGGTTGAGGCTCTGGTGAAGAACTACGGCAAAATGGGCTGCAGGATGTCCCTGAAAGTTCATACCCTTGACGCTCATCTTGATAAATTCAAGGAGAATGTGGGAGCATATTCAGAGGAGCAAGGCGAGCGCTTTCACCAAGATGTATTGGACTTTGAACGCCGCTACCAAGGAGGGCTAATACGTGAAAGTGATTTACATTACAGTCGAAAATCTCGAAAAACTACTCACTTCTAAACATTTTTGTATAACGTTAGTATAAACACATGTAAATCTTTATTCATATGTTGTTTTATTCAGACCTTATGAAATGAAAATGTGCAAATTTGCCTGTTTCTACACAGAAAATAGGTTAATTTCTAAATTTCATTATCCAGGTCACAAAAGTAAAGTTTGAAGGGAAAAATGGTCACTTTCTGTATTTTTACAACATAAGCAATTAAGAAATAACACATACTATCCAGGAACAAAATTTGTGTTACGTAATGTAATCAATTAAGCTTGTAAAACAGAAAATATAAATAACCCCACAGCTAAAAATGACCAAAATAACAAGAAAAAATATTTCCAGTATTTAGTCTATTATAATAAATTAAGAAGTTCCACTAATATCACTTAAATACACTCTTTGTTTTACATAGTGGTAAATAAGAACATTTCAACTATTTCTCGGTGGACTGAGCAGATAGTCAATGTAGCTTTGCTATAAGAAAACACACACACACATTTCAACTATTTAACATTTTAATTTTTTTGACTAAAATTATTTAATAAATTTTGTCTGTGAAAGATGTTACAGTTATTTTTAACATATTTGTTGCTAAAATAAAAACCCTTTTAAGTTCATTCACGTCATCAATACACATTTTTACCAAATCTTTAGATTAATTATATTAAATCTTTATACATATATATATATTACTAACCTTGACCGTTGAAGAATATAAAACCCCCAATCATGAGAACATAATGAAGGTTAAGTTGTCTAGTGGCGTCATTGGTCCAAGTAACACCACCCCCATAATAAAATATCCAGAAGAGGCAAAGACCAAGGGCTCCAAACAGCATAACTTCAGCAATGAAAATCCAAAGGGCAAACCCATACTTGACCATTGCAGACATTTTTCCCTCGTATGTAGAGGTTCTACTGGACCTGTTGAGGAAAAAATAAAAAGGTTTGACAGAAATCAGAAATAAATATCACTTAGAATGTCTAATTCTGAAATAAAAGAAAAATTAGAAAAGCAGATACTGATAAATGATATACTTATTTGGGTTCCTAAATGATATTTATCATATGCTAGATTTTCATATTTTTATAACTTTTAGATTTTCTAGAGCGGTATATCTCCAGATTTATAACGCTAAAAGCAGGAGACCGATTCCCTTCGTTGTACTCTGACCCGAAATGGCGAAGTGTGTTGAGGCGTTCGACTCGTAATCCGAGGTTCGCGGGTTTGAATCCCGGTCGCACCAAACATGCTCGCCCTTTCAGCCGTGGGGGCGTTATAATGTGACGGTCAACCCCGTTATTCGTTGGTAAAAAGAGTAGCCCAAGAGTTGGCGGTGGGTGGTGATGACTAGCTGCCTTCCCTGTAGTCTTACACTGCTAGATTAGGGACGGCTAGTGCAAATAATCCTCGAGTAGCTTTGCGCGAATTTCAAAAAAACAAACAAACAATCGTTGGACTCAGCAAATAGCCCAACGTGGCTTTGCTGTAAAAAAAAAACACATACATACACCTTTCGGTAGACACAGCTTATAGCGCAATATGGTTTGCTATAAAAAATACACTAGTTAAAAAAATATTTCTTTATTAACCAAACAGAAAACAAGAAGAAGATCAAGTTTCCGTATTTTGTTTACGATCATTAATTACAGCATTTCTTTTGTTAGATATTAGTGTATCTCAAGCATTAAAATGTCAAATTTACAAGTTATGATTTGCGCTGTTACGTTTATAGCTCTTGCTAAAGACCAAAGTTTCGAAAAACAGTAAATCAGCCATTAGTTTTATGAAATGACAGCGAACTTGGGAAGGTATATTAATATATACCTGACAACAGAAAAGGAAAATTAAAACAATGTTTAATCCAAAAGTAATATACCTATTGTAGTTTGGTTGTTTTGGAATGTCGGGGTCCTCAGCCCCTTTACATTTCAACCAGTTATTTCTCCCTTAATTGTTTCTTCATCATACTCTCCATCCAGTGACAATGATCGTTTTATTAATAATTGTCTTATCAGTTAAACTAAAAATATACTTTAACTAATGCATGAGGTGGTCACTCCTGGTATCATTTTGATCACAAAGGGGTATAGTTTCCTTATTTCTTTGAAGTACAGCAAAGTTGAATTTTACCTTGAAATACATATTGAATACGATTTTGGATTCATAGTTTCATTTTCATCGTATATGACACTGCAAAAACACGGTGCTATTTTCACACTTCAATGGAAAGCACCTGTACATTATTTTCAGGTGTCACAATTATTAATATATATATATATCACTCAGAACATAATACATAAAACAAATAAGTAGTGCGTGACTATGTGGATCGGAACAACACGAGTAGTTTCGTAAATTGGCTTTAGTTTGAATTTCGCGCAAAGATATACACGCATAATAACGACTGACAGCACATTAATTTTAATTTATAATTAGCTTTCACTTCATCCTTTGTTCTTTGATAACGTCAAAGCCAGTTAATCAATAGGTTATATTTCATAAAGTATAGTATTTACAAGATATGCAAGTTGTAGCCTAATACTGTGACTTGCAATAATTCTATTTAATTACTTCCATTAAGTTAGGACCGGTATGACCAGGTGGGTTAAGGCTTTCGACTCTTAACCTGAGAGTAGTGGGTTCGTATCCACATCGCACCCAACATGCTCGCCCTTTCAGTCGTGAGGACGTTATATGTGACGGTCAATCCCATAAATCCCACTTTTCGTTAGTATTAGAGTAGCACAAGAGTTGGCGGTAAGCGGTGATGACTAGTTCCTTTCCTTCTAGTCTTACACTGCTAAATTAGGGACGGCTAGCGCAGGTAGCCCTCGTGTAGCTTTGCGCAAAATTCAAAAAATAAACCAACTTCCATAGATACTCCAACTCACCAATTTTTTAAACTGATTTGTCTGTTGCCAGTTCTTGAATTTAATTCAATTCTTTTTAGAATGAAATATTTTTTCAGTTTTTTATATTTGTTTTTTCTCTGTATTTGTATTTAAATGTTTTTCATTCTCTGAATTCTCCAGTATTTTTATGCATATTTTAATTCCTATTGTTTATTGTCGTTTCTCAAGTTCAATTCAATCTTTTTAATTATCAGTTTTATAATTTTCTTCCCGTGTTTATGTTTTGTTTGATATCATTTCCCTAACTTTATTTATTTAAATCTGTTCTAGTATTCTGAGTGTCTGTTCCATGGGTCCTGGGAGGTTTTAATGATTTTGTTTCCCTCCCTGTTGCCTTTGACTGGCAGAGAAATGTTTGGGCTCATATCCTATTAAATACTGTTAATTTTTGGTAAAATATGTCTATTTATTTCCCAATTTTTGTCCATTTTATTCTTTTCTTCAGCAAATGTCACATATTGTTCATTCAGTAAGTGAGAATTAGACAAAATTACAACACTTCACTACAGACATTCGTGAAGCAACATTATTGGGCTTAAATATTACAGGGCAAAAAACTGGCCAACTTTTTTTGAGTCACATTTAAAAAAAATATTACGCAGGTGTACACCCTCAAAATCCATTTGGTATGAGTGAAAAGTTTCAGGTCTCTAGGTTTTTTTTCCCTCTTGAAACCATGGCGGTCACACACAGGGAGACAGGCTAATTATTGTTATAGATGTCGTTGTTTACTTACTGATAGTTATTTGGTCGTAAAGTAACGTACTTACTAAAGAAGTTTTCAGAAAATACGAAAATGACTATACACCAAAACACCATAGCTGACTAATTCTCTGCTATGCGAAGTAGAGTGAACGGTGCTATAGTAACAAATAATTATCAAGGTGACCACATTAAGTTGGAAACAGAAGTGTTTTGTTTTGCAACCTAAATGGCACTGCATGCCATAGATAAACAAACGACCAGGTCAGAGACCTCAAGGTTCAGACGGGGTTAATTCTAATTTCGAACTCGTAGACAGAGAATGGGCGATTACTCATTAGCATCCATTGCATGAAGCTATCCTTATTAAAATAGCTGGATTGTCTGTCACTCTTATAACCTGTACATAGCTAAAAGTGTGAAGCATGTTCAGTGGCTCGATCCTTCAATTTTTGTTATCTATAGCCAAGTGCACGAAATCACTATGATACGCTCTGTCCATGAAATAGAGTGAAGACAAGTGAATTCTAACAATAGTATGATATTGGGTGGGTGGGCTTGGCGTTTTATGGCGCAAGACAACTAGGCTATCTGCGCCGAGTGATATTGGAAAAAAACACATTAAGATCTTTGAAAGAGTAAATTGTATTAAAGTACGTACATATATCAACAATCTATTTAGTTGGAGAGAAACTAAAAAAAATGACCTGGTAACGAGTATAGCTAATTAAATATATATATTGTTAAGTTCTCACTTGTAATTATCAGAATGCATTGTTTCACCAATTGCACACGATCGTTGTTAATGATGACTGAGGTTTAGGTGTTAAACAAAAATGCTTATCTATTACAAATACACGCAAACAACTTGTACAGAGTTTCTTCGGAGATTAAATTATTTAGAAGTAGATTGCGGAGAAATCTTTTGAAATAATTTTGGTTTCATTTAAAAAAAAACTGGATAAACTCTAATTTAATATGCGCTTTTATTAGATATATTTTGCCCCACTAAAATTTTGAATCAGCCTATTATGTTGGATAAATTGGACACAAAAGTAATGTAGCAGCGTCTACAAGGCTAAACTGATTTAAGAAAATAAAATGGAAAGAAACTTGATATTGTATGGTGGTTACATTTGTATCATATTATATAATAATTAAATTGGGTAAAGAGAACAGAATGGGAAGGAACTTGATGCCATATGATTCGTGTGATAGTAAGAAGGTTGATTTAAATAGTTATGTCTCTCTCAGTTTTCATTTTAATATGATTATTGTCCAAAATTTTAAATTTATCTGTCCTTCGGTGAGACAACGGTAAGTTTACGGACGTACAACTCTAATATTCTGATTTAGATTTCCACAGCGAACATAGCAGATAGCCTAATGTGAGTTTGCCCTTAAACAAGCAAGCAATCAGACTTTAATTACCATATTTTTTTCTGTATGTGGCCCGAGGGTTGGATATTTTGAGAAGAAATCATCTGAGGAGACGTAGCATTTCGAAAGCTAAGGTTCATGTTAACAATGGCAGTGGAAAGAAATAACTGTCAGTTTTCAAATCCGTATAGAACATTATATACGTTTCTTATCAAGATTTCGAACGAAGCGTAACTCATCAAGTTGTGTTCATTTCCATCCTAGTAAAATGTAAGCTAACATAATATCGGTATGGCCACCACCGCTTAGACTTCACCTTGTCTTCCGCTAATCTACGGCTGTAATTATAAGTTTGAACGACAGCTTTGTCGCAAGGATAACATAAAATTATCTCTGATGTTCTCATCTTACTGACCAGTTTTGTTTATTGTAGGATACTTTTTGTGTAGGTTATCAGATACTGTACGCTAAAATGCTACAAGTAAACTACTGACAAGGTGAAGGCAACCAGTTAGCAGTATTCGCCGCCACAAGTTCTTTGTAATCTCTTTAAACGGAATAACAGAGACTGACTGTTATTTTTATAGCGTGATCATAGCACCATTCAGGATCGAGCCTTGGACTTTCAATATACAGTTCGACAATTTGTTCACTATCAGCTCTTTTTTTCTTAACAGCGAACATGGCTAAATGGTTAACGTGCATGAATGTAAATCTACGGCTGTATCGTTAACGCCCAGTTATCAAGAAAAAAAACCGGAAAGGATTATGTTTGTGTTTTCTCATAGAAAAGCCACAGCGGGCTCTCTGCTGAGCCCAACGAGGGAAATCTACTCCCTGAGTGTAGGGTTGTAAATCCGTCAAATTACCACTGTACTAGCGGGGACCGATAAAAGAAAGAGTAGAAAAATGAATAAGAAAAATCGCGTACAACACTAGTTGTGTTGTAGTTTCACAAGAGTTAGCAGTCAAAGATGTTGACAAGATGCTTTTCTTATAGCTTATAACATAAAGCGATAGTACGTAGCAAATAACGACAAAAACAATCAACGTTCTTGTAGTTTCAGTGGACTTAACAGCGATAGTACGTAGCATACCTTCTTATTTACAGCTCAGCTTACTCTTGCTCAAGCAAAGCTTTCTGGGAAGAAACAAATGTTTACACTGGAAGAAAACAAATTTTGAAAGAACCTAACCGGAAAATATCGGGTTAAATGGGTATTATTTACAAGGCTGTTTATTTGGACATAATACCCTGAAATGTTTTTTTCTTTTTTATGTAATACAAGTAAGAATTTTTTTATACATCTTGGAGTGGAAAGATACGTAAGTTTATTCATTGAAGTATTCAACATATGAGTCTAGGAAAAGAGGAATTATAAAATCCATTAACATTTATTCCACCAGACCTGTCATAAATCGGTCTGGATAATCGAGGCTATTGTCATCTCTATAGTATACTGTAAAAGCAGGTGATCTCACCAGTTGCTGAATTACTTCATTTTCTATTATTTTAGATCACATTTGAATGAAACCATTACAAGGAAGTCAAATATTTGTGAGCTGATATGTTTCAGAATTACAGAAAGGTTGAAAGGTCAAGTGCACCTTTACATCAAAGTCGTTTAGAATAAAGTATCTGGTTTGTTTGACCAGAGGTAACTCAAGAGTTTACGGTACGCATTTTTGACTACTTTCCTTCTTTCTAGTCTATCAGTTCGATAATTGGGACGGATATTACAGGTAGCTCTTGTAGCTTTGCGTTAATTCCGTAACAAGCAAACAATCCATTTTGTTTGATGTGGCAATTTTTACTCACGCATTTCCACATGTACACTGTATTTGCTTTATTTGTTACTAGCAGATGTTTGTCAAATCACTTCAATAGTATTTTTCTTCCTATAGAATTGCACGTTTGTTTTTACGAAAAGGAGACTGAATATAATTTACTGTTGGAAAAACCTGTGATTTTCAATGCAGTCTTGCTAAATAGCCGTTGAGAATTTTTCCGCTGGGTGACACTGTTCCTTATCATTTTACTGAACGCAAAGAAATACTGCTACGGAATTGAGAGCTTTGTGACAGTTGTCATTTCTAAAAGAAGTGTGAAAGGAAAGATATTCAATTTAACGCAAATAAATTTGTTTGACATGGTACAATAAAATCATGCATCTATATGATACCAATATAAAAAACAAAATAAAGAACGAACAACAACAAATATACACTCAAACAAGCTCCTCTTTTTATAAGATTTCTCTATTTGTGCTCCTATCTTTAAAATATTTCTTTCAATGAGTTGATGGAGAAAACCCCTCTTTTGTGTGAAATTTCCTCACAAAAAGAAATATGTTTGTTCTTAATTTTCTTTACTTTCAGATTAATCGTTCAGCACATATGAAGATTGACAAACAGATGTTAATATAGATAAGAAGTTTTAAGAATTACAAAAAAATGAATAATTTTCCTGTATATACTCTTGAAAATAGGCCTTTTGATAAATATATATTTATACAATTAACTGTTCAGGAGACAGAATGTGACAGACATTTGCCTATTATATATATAGATATAGAAAGATAGATTGCACTTCTAGCTTATACTATAAACTTTGGTAGAACCTTTACAATGCTGATATGTCGTTTTGTATTTTTGTTTACACTATTCGTCCTTAATTTAGCAGTGACAAACTAGATGGAAGTCAGCACTACCGACCGCCAACTCTTGGGCTACACTTCTACCCACAAATAGTAAGATTGACCGTTTATTATAATGCTCCCACATATGAAAGGGTTTCAAATCCCCGTCCCACAGATTGCGAGTCAAGTGCCCCAACCACTTGGCCATGAATTAACTGACGTTGCAAAAACAAAAGATTCTATAATTGCTTTCTGTTAATTTAGTAACTACAGAGTCAACAAAGTAACAGAATTTCGTTGAACGAAGCTACAATTCGTCTAACAAAGTTAACACAATATATGTACGGTACATACACATGCATATTATATATTCGAAACGTTCGAAGTATCGTATCCTTTTATTTATATTTTTGTTGTTGTCAAACACAAACCCATGCAAAGAACTATCTATGCTGTACCAACACGGGTATCGAAACCCGATTTTTAGCGTCATAAGCCCTCAGACTTGCTGTTAAACTACTAGGGACATCTGTTGGAACAATGGTTTTGGTGCGTTTGATTTAGGGCAAAGCCACACTAGGTTATATGCCATGTCCACTATGGAGGATCAAATCCCCGTAATTCTGTACTGTAAGTCTGTAAACTTATCGCTGGCTCACCGAAGGATGTTCTAATGTGATAACATTACTAACTTGTCTCATCAATTTTCAATACAAATGTTAATAGCAATATTTTATAAGCCATATTTCTACAGTTATGTGGCTAAAGTTTAGATAATTTAAGAAATCAAGTCTCGAAATAGTTTAATGTGTTATTTGAAAAAATTCACGTTTTCCACATAAAGGCAACTTTACACTATATGGTCAAAATGTAACCTATAACTTACGATTACAGCTAAGATCTCACAATAACAACTGATGACATATAAAAACAATAATTTACTCCCACAATGTCACTATAAATATAATTGTAAGCTCAAAAATGAATTACACATGTTTATGAGAAACTAGAACATATAAATTTTTACGATAATTATTTATAAATAATTTTGAGTTATTACTTTATGGTCTAAATACTTGACAAATAATGCTTATTTATTTGTTCTAACAATGTTAAAAATATAGTTGTTAATGTTGCTTACTTTACTTTATATTAATACAATAAAATCATGGTTTAACTGTTGAGAACGAATGACAATGGAATACGACTTATGTTAACCGTATCGAAAAGCTAAGTAGTTGTAACTTTATACAACAGCTGTAATAAAGGGAAATAATATATTATTTATGTTGAAATTTGTTCTTATGATTAGACATAAGCATCGATTTTGGGAGACACTTGCCTGTCAGTGGCATTGTCCGAACTCTCAGACTCCAAAGTTCTCGAATCACGAAGTTCAAACATTTTCCATGCTAACTAGCTATACCAACTGGCACCAAGGGTATCCGAAACATGATATATTAAACGTAGATATTTTGCACGCCCCTTGAAGTCGTATGCCAGCACGTGTGATCACGATTCATACCCATAAGTAACGTCATTTCTACTCAATTACACTACTTTAAAACGCCACGACTAATTAGCGAAAACAAACTTTAATATAAAAACCATGAACTTCAACAAATGAATGAATTTATACATTTAAACTGTGCACATTGTCAGCAGAACAAAATTTAATATTTCAAAACAAATTAATCTAAGAGTAAACTGCCTATATTAATCCTAGAAAAAACTGATAAATCACTGATATGCAACAGTTAAACCACACAATATACATAAAAATATCTTTAACGAAGAGAAATTTTAAACAGAGCAGTAAAAAATAACAACAAAGAAAAACAAATTTAACAGCATCCACAATTTTTCTCGAAAGGGTGTTTTTCTAAATAGTATTTGTATTCATAGTAAAGCGACTATCTGCTGCTATTTATTTTGAACTACTGTCCAAATGGAAAGTAGCCAGTTAACAGCACCCTATCGCCCACCACACACAGTAAGAGATAGACTGTCACTCTTGTAACCCAAACCTTAAAGTACAAAAGAATGGTCTGTGTAATAGCACGCATTTGAACTCAGATCGCCAGTTTCAAAATCAATTGCTCTACTAAAGGGCAGATTCTTGCACTTTCTAAAAAAACCAACTTTCTTAAAATTCAGTTTTCTGTTAGTAGACATTGCAACACATAAATAATTAAGTTTAACATGAGAAAAAACGAAAGGTGATTCCTTAAGAATTGACTCTGGTTGATCAAACAAAAATAGTACAGAAATTGGCGGTAGGTGCTGTTGATGAGATGCTTTCCATTTAGTCTATAAACTAACCATTTCTATGAAAATTCTGAAGCACCAACAACGAAACATAGAAATCAAAAGATTACGAAAAACTTAATAATTTCACCACAAAAAACACGAAGTATATAATACACTAGATCTAAGGCAACATATTTTAGTATAAAACAATACTGGAAGGAAAGGTCAAAATGTTATTATAAATAGATCATATATCATGAACTTTGTGAAAATGTATTGTTCAATAAAACAAACAGTATGCTCTTAAAAATATATTTTCCTCAGGTCTGAGTTCATTGATTTTAGGAAAACATTTTGATTTATCTGTTCTTTAGAGTATCCGAAAAACCTCAGTAGTATCATAGCAATAAAGTAAGCAAAATATAATATTGGATGTGTAAAATAAGTTTTAGCATGTTATGTCTGAGCTGTATTATTGAGTACTTGTAGCACTAAGGTCTGAGAGTTGATCCATGCAGTGGAAATAGCAGAGAAATTCTATTATGTAACTTTGTGCTTAACAACAATCAATCATTGTGGCATTCCAGATCGTCTGGTTTAATTACTTTGAAACTATGTACTGCGACATTACGGTCCAATAAATGAATTAATACTGTATCAGTTTATTAAATGATATCGTAACAGTTTTCGTATTATGTGTATTATTAATACGTGTGCATTAGTTTTTGCATCTGTAGACTGAACTGCAGTACTAAAAACTAGGATAAAAGAGGTAAAAAGAAATTTACAAATTTTGTTTGTTTTATTTTAATTATCGCGCCATGAATGTTATTTTATATCACGCCTTCATCAGGTTATTTTTAGTATTAAAAAAAAAGCTTTGTTTTGTAATGATTTCCATATTACACAAATAATTTCATGGCCAGTTAAACACTGCAAGAATTTTACGCACCCATAATCTTGTGATATACAAATAATATAAAACTGTTTGATGACAAAGAAGAAACTTAGAGATTATTGGATATGTAAAGAAAGAAATTTATATACAAGTTTCACACGATTAACAAATATTCAATGTTTTCATAAGACTTCTTCATCACCAGGTATAAGTAATGTGTACGTTTTTTTGAATTTCGCGCAAAGCTACACGAGGGTCATCTGCGTTAGCAGTCCCTAATTTAGCCCTGTAAGACGAGAGGGAAGGCAGCTAGTCATCGCCACCCACCGCCAACTCTTGGGCTACTATTTTACCAACGCATAGTGGAATTGACCGTAACGTTATAACGCTCCCATGGCTGAAGGGGCGAGCACGTTTGGTGCTACGGGGGTTCGAACCCGCGCCCCTCAGATTACGAGTTGAGTACCCCTAACCATCTGACCATGCCAAACCTTAAGAAGTTTAGCAGGACAAAATAGGCCCGGCATGGTCAAATGTGTTAAGGCGTTCGACTCGTAATCTGAGGGTCGCGGGGTCGAATCCGGGTCGCACCAAACATGCTTGCCCTTTCAGCCGTGGGGGCGTTATAATGTCACGGTCAATCCCACTATTTGTTGGTAAAAGAGTAGCCCAAGAGTTGGTGGTAGGTGGTGATGACAAGCTGCCTTCCCTCTAGTCTTGCACTACTAAATTAGGGATGGCTAGCGCAGATAGCCCTCGAGTAGCTTTGCGCGGAATTCAAAAACAAACAAACTTAGACAAAGTAAAATACATGCAGAGTGATGAAACAAAAAAATAAAGTGACCAGAAATTATTTAATGGTTTAGTAAAAGTTCCTTACAATTAGAGAATGCTGGTTGGAGCAGGGTTGTATCGTTCTATTAAAATTGTCTGTTTGGTTTGTTTGATTTTGAACTTCCCTCAAAGCTAGACAAAGGCTATTTGTGCTAGACGTTCCCAATTTTGCAGTGTAAGACTAGAGGGAAAGCAGCTATTCATCACCACCCACCCCCAACTCTTGGGCTACTCTTTTACCAACGAATAGTGGGATTGACCGTCAATTATAACGCATCCATGGCTGAAATGACGAGAACATTTGGTGTGACGGGGATTAAAACCCGCGACCCTCAGATTTTGAATCGAACGCCTTAACACATTTGACCATGCCGGGCCTTATCTGCGCTTTTATGTTTGGTTCTTTGCTAAAAAAAGTACAACGTTTTAATAGATATGCTATGTTTTTTGAGTTACAGTGGTTGTAAATATGGGATTTATTTTATTGTGTTCAGTAGCTATAGAATCTGGATTATAATTTGCTTTTGCTAAGAATTATGGATAGTTATTTTGTCTAGCAACTGTTGATCAAATCTCACACATTTACCACAGGAAAAACCTTAAACCCAACTTACGAACAAAATTGACACTAATGAATCAAGGCTCCCTCCCCCAGTAGCTCAGCGGTATGTGTGCGGAATTACAACGCTAAAAACCGGGTTTTGATGCCCGTGGTGGACAGAGCACAGATAGCCCATTGTGTAGCTTTGTGCTTAATTAAAAAAACAACAACAACAACAACTAATGTGTTAAACAACAAAACATTACACTTTCATTGACCATTTTATCCCCTGCCAAAGAAATCAGTTCAAAAATAATTCACATTTGGACAAAACTTCCTGCTAAACATGAAATTCTTATTAATTTTAAATTCACCCAGCACCTGACACTAAACAAAAACCATAATTGAATAAAAATTACGCAAAAGCACACAATAAGAATATCATTTATAAAAACAGAACCAAACATAAACATACATAAAATAAAAAGAGCCATTTTAATAATACACTCCTACTCTAAACAAGCACCCTGGAATATCTAAGTACCTTTACTAAGCCCTTATATAATTTCCAGTAAGTTGACCTCTGTTTTATCACTTTGTATATATTTTGTGTCTATGTAAACTACTTGTCCTGTGTTGTACATTTGTCACTATGTTAAATATGTAAATAGTTTTTCGTTACTTACTCAAGCTGTCTCTAACTTTATATACAAACAAATTTCTTTCAAACAGTTTCGCATAGGTATACTGGATTTGACCTTCAATCGTGGGGGCGTTATAATGATACGGTAAATACCACTATTCGTTGATAAAAGAGTAGCCCAAGAGTTGGCGGTGGGCGGTGATGACTAGCTGCCTTTCTTCTAGTTTTACACTTCCAAATCAGGGACGGCTAGCTCAGACAATCTTCGCGTAGCTTTGCGCAAAATTCCAAAAGTAAACAAACCGTCTCCAATCTTTTAAAATATAACATTGCCTGAAAAACTTTTCAGCACAAGGGATAATTAGCATCTCTGAGAGAAAAACTCTACATACGTTTCTGTTAAAATAACGTGAAATTATTTTTATATCAGCAAGTTAAACGTGTCATAGAAGTTAAGGGCCGATGGATATCATTAGACAACGACTGTATCCGTACTTTATGCCCACAGACATGTATATCTGTATGACACATTTCTGCGTTTATATCAACCAGATAAATAAACTTAAAATAATTCGTATTTACGTTGTTCTATACACAGTTTAATATTCTTGTGTTTCTGATAATTAAACATTTATTTCTTTACACCAAAAATTTACTGAACAACCAACCCTCATCCTCACCTCCACAGGTCTTTTAGCTGTATCAATTATTGTCATTATGTTTTTAATTGTGCTCAAAGAGTAGAAATTTGTTTAAATTGTAGTGGCTTAAAAATCAAACACGTTTCACATCATGGCTTAGTTTAATACTAATAAACATCTTAGCATAATCAACATCTGATTTTATAATTTTTCAGTGCTAACAGATACATGTTAAAGTTCCGAATAATTTTACACCTGCATTTTCATCAAGAATATTTATTAAGGCGTAATTAAATTATTTAGTAAAGAATATAGTAATTAGAAAACAGAGGCCACTTGATATTTCTCAAACCTTTTCAAACTAATGATCGTATGTTTATTATTTATTATTTTTGGTTGCATTTTGTAACTACCGTTTAAGACATTCACTGAATATAATAAAACCAAGATAAAAGTAAAAGTACGTTTACAACACCAACTGTTTTCACGTCAAAAACTGGTCATTTTTATGAATTTCAGCATCATTATTACAATCAAAGATAATTGTTGATAATCAAAGAATTGCCCTCAATAAGAGTCGTCATTATTAGTTTTGTATGGGACGTGTGCATCAAATTCAAAGAGAACACAGCACATCGTGTAGCTTTTTGCTTAACTTCAAACAAATCATTTTGTATTCACAATGTAACTTTACATTCAAATTTTTATTGATGTTCTATTCTAAGTATCACTATAACAGGCTGCGGGTTGCTATACTATTATTGTCAAAGAATGATAATAACTTTTGACATAAAGTGCACATTCTACTCTAAAACTTCGAGTTGATAGGAAATCGCAAAACTCAAACCCAAGGTCAGTAAACGACATTATCTATCTATATTATTATTATTAGCGTGGATATATATTTATATACATTTACACGCACTAATCTTTATAACCAAGACATTGATGGTAGAATATCAATTGTACTGTTTTACAGCAACTATAACATCAGCGAAACTGTATCGAAATATAACCTCTAAAATAAAAGGTGACTCCTATAGGCCTATCACAAATTAAACTTTTCGGTCTCAAGACTTCATAATTCAGAAATAGAAGGAAATAAAATAATTTCTAATATTAAAGATAGGTATTTCATACTTACAAATTTCTGTTGTTTCTTTGCCAAAAAGAAAAAAAAAAAGAGTCCAAATGCCGGTTAAAGCTTTCAAAGTCAACAGGTAGCAAGCAGTTGTTAAAGTTATAGAAGTTATAATTACGTTCGTTTGTGATTAGTATGTTTCTGGATAAGATACTTTGCGATATACGAAACTTCGACTACAGAAAAGTAAACGTTTTTGTAACGGAATTTGAATCAACAGTGAGCAACAGGGTAATTGGAAAAGTTAGAAATTGATACTGGTGCTACAAGTCGCATGCTAAACAAAGTTCATAAGGACATTGTATTTCGTTGGTTCTTCTTCACCTAACTCAAGCGTTGGCGAGGCATACCACGTCTGACCTAGAAGTTTACAAGCGGATTGGCTTTCTTCGCTCCACTTACCATTCACCCCCAGACACGCTTCTCCGCCATTAACTCAGGCCAAAATAGCATTACAACTAAACATCCTCGGGGATTTCTATATTTGAAATAAGGAAGTATACTCTCGGTACCATATAGACGAGACTAATAATACATCATCTCATACACGGGATTAACTTCAGCTCATGGATACACTGAATCCTCAGGATCTCTTCAAGCGTATAAAATGTAATCAAAGTGTTAGTAAACTTAACCGCAAGTTTTAGTTTGTTAGCAAACTTGCTACTATATCCTGCTATCAGGTTAATCCAAAGAAAAAAAAGTTATAAATAAATGGACTGGGAGAGAGGAGGTGTGTATTACATCAACCTGAATATCTTCTTATGGGATCTTTCCTTAATTTAGTTTAATGTGCTCTTAATTTCATCATCGTATAAGACAGGATTTTTCTAATAGGAGGTTCTATATTTGTTAATGTTAAGCTGCTTTACAAACATTAAACTTAAGAACGAAAACAAAAAAGTTGTGGATAAACACCAACAAATTTATTATGCTTTCAATTTGGTGATAAAAAGCTCCTAGTGTTACGTATGTTACAAAAGGCTTATATGATAACTAGCAGCTAATCAATGTTCCTACGTTTGTATTCATTTTACGTATTAAAAGTCTAAATTTTATCACAAATTTCTTGTTATTTCAATTAATAATAGTGAGTTAGTTAGTTAGTTATCACTATTAGATTCCATCAAGGAACATAGGGCCGCAATCGCTTGTGGATTCTTCAACAGGTATTTAAGTGAGTAGGTTGTTAGCCCACTGCACCGAGCCGTCCCTAATTTAGTAGTGTAAGACTAGATGGAAGGCAGCTAGTCATCACCACCCACCGCCAACTCTTGGGCTACTCTTTTACCAACGAATAGTGGGATTGACCGCAGATTATAACGCCCCCACGGCTGGGAGGGCGAGCATGTTTGGCGCGACTCGGGCGCAACCCGCGACCCTCAGATTACGAGGCGCACGCCTTAACGCGCTAGGCCATGCCAGGCCCATTTATGAAAACGAGCAAGAATAAGATTAAAAAGCTGAGAAACTCACGTGATTGATATACAAAAACCGACGCGCCGATAAATGTGGTATTATTGTTCGTTAACTACAGTCAGTGTTGTTTAGGCGTAGAAAGCAAAAATTGTGACTAACACCTATTAATCGGAAAACTACAGAATTTGACCAGAAACATTTATAGGTTTCGAACATTGCAAATTGTTCAACTTCAGTGAATTACTTCGGACGTTATTATTCTACGGGGACATTAAACAACTTTGCTGGAAGAAATTAACTTGTATCCGGTGTGAGGCCAGCAAAGAAAAAGACAACGTTAACTTTAGCAAGGCGTAACAATGTCAATCCAGAATTAATTTGCTTGGTGTGGACCAAGATCATCGATGAAATGCTCAGTTCTAGACTGGATATAAGACTTATAATAGTCTGTAATTTGTAAAACTTTCGTATATAAATTGTCATTTGTAATAACCGTTATTGTAGTTCGTATTATTTTTATGTTTGTATATTAAAATAGACTTGAATTAAAAAGAAAAATATATGTGTCAGTCTTGTTGGCAAGTAACATAAATTTACTACATATTAACATTTAATTAACTATTGAATTCAAATTTCTGATTATTTAAAACAGTGATACATTAACATACGTAACATAATAAATCGGAAACTCGTCCGAAGTAAATTATAATACGTAATAGGTTTCATTCGGATACTTAAGTCCGAATTTATTTCTACCTCGTTAGTAAAATATCACGCCCTTTACACAACAAGACTAATTGAATTTATTCATTTTGCTTTCTCTGTTTAAAAAAGATTTCACCACATTTTCACAATTTTTTTCTCATAAGAATACACGAATGGTGTTATGAATTTATCTGCAGGCTGAACATGATTTTACAGCTGACAAAATATTTACAAATTAATAAGTGAGCTGAAGGAAAAGACTGATCATTCTCACTAAGTTTTACGTGAATGATGTTGAGAGATACGCTTTCTCAACTATTTTGGAGAACTAGATATTAATCGTATACGTCTTAGTCTGGCATTTGTCCAGTCCTCACAAACACTTTTGACTTCTAAGTAATAAATTTATGTTCAGATATGATTGGTTGGTATTTTTTTAACATTTAAACGTTTTTAATGAACAAAGTCCATTGTTTGGGCAACGTTCTCAAAATGTTGGAAATATTTACGAACTTCATTATCAGTAAATGGTGGTACTTTAACATATCAAGTGAGTTCAAAGTTGTCGTTTTGTCTCATATGCTCATCCACTTTTATATTTATGAAATGGTCAAAAGCTGACGAATTCGTTATTTCTTGGAGAATATGGAAAAAACAAATGTAAAAACTTCAGAAATATTATTAAGATTGACTAGGTTCTTCTATTTTTTCGTTGTTTTATTTCTCAACCTTACTTTAGAATCTTTCTCGTGTAACACTCCAAATCTGTTGATGAGTGGGCGCTAAATTTTGAGAGTCGTTTAGGCTTTTAGATGGAAGTTTATATAATGTGCTGTAATATGACTAGCTTCCTTTCACCAGTTCATTTGCCTCGGGCATTACTCCAAAATACGTCTAATATACATCCTATAACACTTTTTCATTATATGTTTTTGTTTTGGAATTTCGCACAAAGCTACTCGAGGGCTATCTGTGCTAGCCGTCCCTAATTTAGCAGTGTAAGACTAGAGGGAAGGCAGCTAGTCATCACCACCCACTGCCAACTTTTGGGCTACTCTTTTACCAACGAATAGTGGGATTGACCGTCACATTATACACCCCACGGCTGGGAGAGCGAGCATGTTTAGCGCGACGCGGGCGCGAACCCGCGACCCTCGGATTACGAGTCGCACGCCTTACGCGACTTAGGAAGTTGTATATATGAAACACACCAGGAACCTTATGCAGTATTAGATGGAACACCTATGGTATTGTTAGAATTAAGGAAAATGGATTTTCTTATTATATATTGCATAGTTGTTTATGTCTGACGTTACAATTATTGAGAAGATGTGCACAGAAGAGTAACTAGTTTGATTATTGATCGTATTAATTTAGTTTGTAATGTTTATTCTTAACATTGATGACTTTTGGTATTTCATCGAATTTGTTGTTACAGTCAGTTTTGTTGTTCTTCAGTTATATGTTCACAGTTTATTTTTTGCTTCATTTATGCCTTTTGTATTTTCTTTTTACTTTGTTGATGTCTCTTTTTCACATTGCAGTTGTTATTTGTTCTTCTAGTTTTACTTTGCTGTTGGTTTTCATAATTTCCTCCTGTAGCTCCTCAGTCTTGCCTCTGATAAATTGATTTGTATTTCTTTTTTACATTTTACATCTCTTACTTCTTACTTTAATTTAAATTTATTTACCTCTTTCTTTATCTCATTTCTACTGTTTCGTTATTTCAACTAAATTTTAGTCGTTTCAAGCATGTGTCATCATCTTGAAATTGATACTTGATTAAATTTCATTTGTTTCAAAATTATCTCACTTTGATGCCATTATTGTGATGGGTTCTATTGTTGGGTGGGCTCATTTAATGGCCACGTAAAAAATATTATTTTATCCATTGAAGATGTATCTTTATTTCTTCTTTTGTTTCTTAAACTTTAAAGAAGTTTATAGTCATTAAGGCTACACTCACTAGTTTAAGATAAACTTCATTCCTTCTGAACAACAATACAAATTTCTGGAAAGGTTTAGTTTAAATATATATATGCGAAAACAACATGCTCATAACATTTCTAACATTCGTATTTCACGTATATACCGATTTTCCTGATACAACACGAAAAGAACAATATAAGTAAGACAATTTAGAACACATTTTTATATTTGGAATACAGTTAATTGTGAAACAACATCAACAAAATAAGTAAGAACAACAATAAAAACATTCAAACCAGTCAAAAATTCTCGATTGCTTTAAATGTTATGTAAGTGATTTCAGTTTAATTTCAAACAACAAATGTATTTAGTTCATGATTTTTTGAACATACAAAGGCCTTTCATAGAGTTAATATAAAAGTAATTACAAAACGCCCATTGTAGTAAAGCTATGGATTTTGATGCTGGTGAGTATGGTTCTAATATTCTAATTGTTCTTTCAAAGCGCAAAGTTGCATAATAGGATTTCAATGCTTTGTTTATTTCAGGAAATCCAACCTCGGATTTTAGCATTATACATTCGGAAACTTTTCGCTGACACACCGAGTACAGTTTGAATCTGTATGATACAACAAAATACAAAATATTCCTCTCACATTAATTAATGGGGGTATTATAGGAATGACAGTCAATCCTTTAGTGTGAATACTGGATGTTAAGGTATTTACGATTGGCTGCCATCTTTCAGATCAGTAGTTCAAAATTGGGGACGATAACTTAGTAGCTTTGCAATAAAAAAATCTTTGTTATAAAACCTTTTGTGTTTTGCTTATAAACATTCAATACTTCGTATAATTAAGTATTTTTATAAAACTATACAATTCAAAATGTTAACAAGATAATACATACACATTTATTCAGTTCTTGTACTAAAGTACGAAATTTTTGACATTTCTTTACACTTAATTTTAGTGCTTCTATACTACTAATCGTTAGGCGGCTTATAGTAGCTACAGTCTACAGATGTGAATTTGAGAGAGTTCGTTCGTGTGAAATAATCGTAGAATAGTTTAACTATTTAGCAACAAAACAGTGTTTTATTATTACTATCAGTAAACTTTCAGTTAAAGTGTAATGGGTAAAAAAGGTATGAATCATACGTTATTTAAAATAACCAAATGGGATTTGTTTTTATTTATTAGAACTTACTCAAAAGTTAATGAAATACAAGTTGAATTACATACAGTATACATAAGTTGAAAGTATGCTATAGTATATAGTTTAGGTTCGATCTTTATTCTAATGCTTGATATTAGAAAAATAATAATACTAACATTGAGTAACAACGCATTTAAGTCAGAAAGGCAAAAGCGAATCATGCAAAAGTTAAAGTTAAAACTGAAATTTAATGAAAATAAGTTTGATCTTTACAGTTTCAGGCGTATTCAATTAAACATTTTAACGTGTTGGAAGTTAAATAATAGTGATATTGATCGAATAGAGTTGACAGTGTTGCATGCATTGTTTTAGTTTGCTAGAGTCAAAGTTTGATCAGAGAACCTCTTTCTGACAGTTTTCTTACATTCCTTACTTAAAAATATCAGAACTTTTAATATTAACAGGCATGTAGAATGTATTGTAAGGTGTCTCATGATGTTTATTAAGTGTGCTGGACTATGTGTTTGTACTTTACAGTATTTGTGCAACATCTTAATAAAATATGTTATGAAATGATATTTTAGAAGTAAATATAAGTAGTTATGATATTCATTATGTTCAGTGTTGTAAAATACAGTTTTACAGCTACTTTTTTTTTTAGGAAAGTGTATATGTAACTGTTGTTTGCCAGTCAACAAGTGGCACTTTAAAAAGAAAATATAGCATGATTCACTAGTTGGTCTTACTGTTAAATTATCCTAATCCACTCATGGGTTGTGTGGGAACCAATATGTTATAAAGTATTTCAGCCAAAATTTTTAAAGTGAGGAGGGTGTCATTTTTAACAGGGAACTGTGAAATTAATATACATATATATGTATGTGTTCTCCAAATCTGTAAAAAATATGTGTTTTGTCATGTTTTATACATAGGTTGTAATGTAAAGTTATAGGCTAATATATCAAAAGTAAAATTTTCATTGCACCTTACTACTGTTAACTGATACACAACTAGCACTGACAAAAAAAGGTATATATGACTTATTTCAGTAGTAACTTGTTATTGTAAGAATATATTAAAATCTTGTATTAATTTAAGAAGTGGGAAAATTGATGAAAGTACTGCTGGGTTTTTAAACATAAGGTAATTACTTGTGTTTTATTTTGTATTTTCCATATGTGTTTAAGTAACAAACAGATTCTTGTTAAAGTATTTCCTTTCCCTTACAAAAAAATAAAAACAATTATTCACCAACTCATTATATTGGAGAAAAAATTATGGGTAATAAAATGCATGATGAATGTGATACATATTCTATGTACTTGACATTTAGACATAAGAGTTATTATAATTTTATTGCAGTATTATGGTTTGGTAATATAAAAGTTCACATTTTGGTACTTTAATCATATCCATACAAAAGATATGCCATGCAACTTGGGTAAGGTTCTGTCAGAGCTTCCACTAGGTTCAACCGAAAGTTATAAAAATGTTCAGTAGTAAAGTTAAGACTTCTGAGTTGAATTATTTAGAAAGTGTTACACTGATTAAATGCCCATTAATTATTAAGCTGAGTAGTTAGCAGAATTTGATAAGTAATGGTTGGGTTCATTAATCACTTATATTCAACTGATTAGTTATTCTCACAAGACTATTAGTTGGAATAATTGAAAAACATTAATAATTAGAAACCCAGTTTTGATTATTAATTGATGAGTTTGGTGAGTCACAACACTTATTGATAAAGCAGATATGGTGTATCTGATCGAAACTACAAAGGGGTTAGAATTACCTTATAAACAGCTAAAATAAATACACACTAAAGGTGTACACCACCTTGGTAAACCATTCCATAAATTCATTAACTAACCAACAGATTTCTTGTCTTACAAGTTTGTTTGCACTTTTTATGGGATTTCTGGAATTTGGATGAAGACATCTTGTTCAAGAGAAAGCTTAGGTAAAAGAGTTTGTACTTAATTGGAAAATTCTGTAGATTGCATCTAACTTAAGTATAACCAGTCCAAAGAAGTCACAATCAAAATGGCATCCTGGCTTTATTGAATATCCTGACTTGCATAAAGTCTTTGATATAGCACTTTACAAGAGAATAATTGGTGAGGTTGTTGCCAGTGATAAATTTAGAAAATATGAGAAGTGTATATAATATTTGCTTAATGGCAGAAGGAAAGAAGTTATAAATGGGCATTTCTTCAGTTGGATAATTGGCATTCTTGCTGGTTTTGTTTTAGAACCATTGCTTATTACTTATCTTAATGATTCAGATAATTTCTTGAAAAGTAATTAGTAATATTTCTAAATTTGCTGAAGATTATAAAATGCCAAGAAAAAATTATTCTGTTGAGAATTCTTTTATCCAAAAAAGCTTTAACAATTTTTGATATATAGGTCAAAATGTGGAAGGTGAATTTCATATAACAAGCATTTACCTGTGTTTTGCTAATTATTAGTAAAACACCAAAGTGAGTCAAACTAAATCATCTGTGTATGTGTTTAATGAGCAGTGGCATTTTGGGTGTGTTCTCAATTTGTATAGAAACCTAAGTTTAAAGTAAACCTAAAGTTCTCAGTTATATTTTGAATATATGATATCTTAACCCTTAAACAGCGAGAATGTTGTAGGTAGCAACTCACCATAGATGTAAAAAATTGGGAAATAAAATTTTTTAAACATAATCTCTAGCATTTTTATTATGAATTTTTAACAAAATATGAAAGAAAATGTAAAGAAAAGCATAATAAAGACTTGTTTGTCACAAGTTTAAATGCCTTTGATGATATGAAAATCAAGAAAACATTCTTCAATGCACAGTGCTACTCTACATTCTTTACAACAGTTAGTCATCATCATTTGCTTCTTTTCTTTTCTTGTATGCATACATACCTGACATTGTCCACTTTTTCTAGCACCTGAGGATAGAATGCTTTTTAAAAAGTGCCAATAAGTCTAGTGGGAACAGTACAGCTATATCTTCTTGGGAAAGATCTTATCACCCTTCCATACCTTTCAGTAATTGGAAAATTACATTGTAACTAAACTGCCTTAGTGATGGCTTCTTGCTAGTTTTTACTCGATACATGTTATAAAAATTCAGAATTGAGATATCAATTCGGTGAAAATAGAGCCTCCTGTACCACTTCACACATTTATGAAGGCAATCAATTTGAGCAATTTGCATGTCACTTTTGACAATTTGTCTCATGGATAGTGTAATCTAAAACCATATTGGGTTTGGTTATTGATTGTTCAGATTTGTAATAATCCTTTCCACTGTATTTTATTTCACTTTGTGCACTGTTCTCAGCAAAGTAATGGGATGTTTGTCTTTCCATTGAAGTGCTAAAATATTCCCTTGCTTTTTTGTCTCAACATCTCCCTTCTTCAGAGGTGCAAATTTAGATATATTCTTTCAATTAGTTTTAACTCTTCCACAAAAACAGTCAGTAATTACTTTCAAAGAGAATGTTGCATAATTTCAAATTTGTATTATAATTATCAGTATATATTACCTTTTCCAAGGTAGTATTTCTGCAATTGTTTGACAACTGATCCTGAAAATCCTAATCAGGGATTTTTGGGGACATCTACATCACTTGCAGAATAGATAATCATTTCTATTACAGTTTTTTTCCCCTCAGTGTCAATTTATGTATATGGTGAGGGGACCTTCCAGAGAAGGTTCTGTTCTTTCACTTTACTTCCTCTGGGATCTAAACATCCACCTATGTGTTTGCTCTGTGTGGCAGCCTGTGAAGGGGAGGAGAAGATCCTGGTGGTTGAGGGGTCCAACCCAAACATACCACTTTGTCCTTGAATTCCTGTACATGGATGGCCTTGGGATGGCTCCCTAGGGTCAATCAGCTAGTCAACCAAGTACCAGTGTTGGATATTCTCAATGGGTGTTGTGGACATTGTATCTGATGCTGGTATTTAGGTGTAGTGCTCATGAAACCCTGGCATTGCTGCAGTGTTCTTGTTTGGCACTGTAGTGCATCCTCTCACAGGGCTCCATGATGGGTGGGGTCAGTGGGCACTGAAATGTAGCTTCTTTTTTATGGATACCTCTTTTTCTAACAAAGTAAATAAAAATGAAAAAAACAACAACAACAAAAACAGATCATTGGAAAATGACCATGCATGGATGACTTTGCACCTTGATTTCTGATTATCCATTTCTTATCTGAGAAATCCTTGGGGCAGATGTATCCACATTTTATTCAAAAAGGGATTAGAGGAACTTGCTGTCTCTCCAAAGTCAGTAAAGAAGTGCTATGGAGACATTTTGGTGGAAACATTTTCACCACAACATACTAAACTCATCTTGAAAACAAAAGCCATTGGGGGATATACTCATTGAGGTTACTCCCCATGCAACTTCCAATTCTTCCAGAGGAGTTATAGTTAAGAGGGGTTTAAAGAACATTCATGAGTTGAGATCCTCACTGATTACTCTAGCCAAGGCGTTACTGTGGTGCATCGAATCTTCACTGATAAAGATGGAATTATGTACCCTACCAATGTTCTGATATTAACTTTTATCTCACCTTGTCCTCCTGCCACAGTCAAAGCAGGTTATATGAATTGCAAGGTATGGCCTTACATTCTTAACCATCTCAGATGTTTCCAGTGTTGGCAATTTGGTTACTCATAAACATCATGTTGTGGTTCTTTGATATGTGCTCTTTGTGGTAGTAAAGACCATGATGCTTACAAGTGCAATTTGGAACCACACTGTGTTAACTGTAGTCACTCACACTCCTCTTACTCTATTTCTTGCCCAAAATGGATAAAAGAGAAAGAAGTGCAAAGCTTAAAGAGTGTTAATAATATCTCCTGCCCAGAGGATTGAAAATTATTGTCACTAACTCCATCTCGGACATATGCTGCTGCACTCCATTCCACTGCCACAGTGGGAACACAGAGAGATCTTTCTGTGTCTTTAACAGAGTCATTTGTAAAACATCTTAAGAATCTTGCACTCTTCATAATTAAAAAGTTGATGCATTTATGTGTATTTCTAACTTTGTCCCTACCACTCCTAGTGACTGCCCAGTTCCACTTCTTTCAGGTTTAAGTGTTTCTTCAGGTCCATCCTCTTCTGTTCTGAGAAGTAAATTGACCATTTGTTCATGCTCTTAGTCATTGGAATCTTTGTCCACAGACAGATATCTGCTTACTCAACCCAGGGCAGGGTCCATGGAGTTTGATAGATCTTCATCCAATAAATAAAAAAACATGGTCACAAACAGGTTTTCCTCCACATAAATAAAAATGGCCACTCTGATCCAGTGAAACTGTTGAGGTTGTCAGTCAAATATGGATAACTTCAAGGATTTGATTGATTCTTATTAGCCTGTGTGTCTCTCCTTACAGGAAGTGTTTCAGAAACCTGCTGATACAGTCACCCTTTGGCAGTTTTCATTGTACAGAAATGGCAGGTCCTGTGATGGACGAGTGCATGGTGGGGTGTTATTGCTGGTTGATCAGTGTGTGCCCACCCTCTCTTTGTCACATGATACACTCTTGGAGGCTGTATCCATCTGTGTTTCCTTGGGTTGTACCGTCACTATTTGTTCTCACTACCTGAATCTTGAAGAGATCTATAATCAGCCAGACCTTGATGCCCTCACTGAGCAGTTATCGTCCCCCTTTTTACAATTGGGGGAGTGGTGCTAATACTAATTGGAGGGGTTGTGCTATAGAGCATATGCTCTTGGACTGCAAACTATCTCTCTTCAATACTGGTTCTTATACTTATTTTCATGCACCTAGCCGGTCTTTTACTGCTATAGATCTTTCTGTCTGCTCTCCTTCATTTTTCACTTACTTTTCTTGGAGGGTGGACAGTAATCCATGAGGCAGTGATAATTTTTCTGTCATTTTGAGGAAGACTTGCTGTGGTTGATGCCATCTAACCTGTGTCTTGATGGAAGTTGGACCAGGCTAACCAGCCTTTTTTCACCACTCTCTCGGAACAGGATTCTGCCATCGTGTGTAAGCCATTGATAGATGATTGTGTGACAGCAGTGACTGACTGTATTGACTAGGCCGCTGCTCAGTGTATTCTTAAAACCTCAACAGGTTTTCCACAGTATCCTCGTTCTTGGTGAAATTCTGCTTGCTACCTGACAAGAAAAGCTTAAAAACGGGCTTTTACCACTTTACCACTTTAGGTCCATTTCATTCATTTGATCCTATAAGCCACACTGTATGCCATGTTGATTGATGTGCTCTATCCATGGCTCCACACACTTATCTCTGAGATGAGGTGTTTCATAAAGTCACTGGTAGGGCCATTAACCTTGTGATATATGCTTCATGAATAGGCATCCCAGACTATAACATCCATGAATGGCATGGATAAAGCAGAAGAGGATAGCAGACCATCCTTGTAATGCCTTTATTAAATAAATCTATGGTCTGCTTTTCAAAATAGGGTTTCATGACCACTTATTGCACTGTCTCAGGCGTAGCTGTCCTTCTGGATGCTGCAACACTCTTTTACTTTCCTTTTTTACAGTGGAGTATGGGAGTCGTACCATTTACCAGTTTGAAGCCATTGGGGTTGTTGACCATGAATGCTGCTGGATGGATTCCACACAGATTGCTATAACCATTCAGTTCAGATGGATCAGTAGTGTTCTGCTGGTGTGGAAGGTGTATCATTCTCTGGATTTAATGACACATCCAAAAGAGTGAGATGTTTCAATCCAGTTTTGGATATTGAATGAATCAGTCAGTACACAATACAAGTCCTCGCACAGATTTGGAGTTGTCCATCTTCCTTTCTCTATTCTTTCCTGTGTGTCATGGGTCACAGAAGGTATACATGAGTTGTTTCCATCTCTATTCTAGGCATTTTCTCATTTTATTTTGGGATTGTGAAATTATTGACCATTGGATATTTCCTACTAAGCTCATAATTATTGAAGTTGGTTGCATGTGATGGAATTTCTGTGTATACCATATGTCATATTTCCAAGATCTCTGGTTCAGTATTACTCCTGTGTCTTGCTCTGGAGTTGGTCATTTTTTTACCTCCATGATTTTAGAGCTTAAGGTGAAGACAATGTGTATGATCCTCATCCTAGCCAGTTATAATAATTAAAACCCATCCATTATTTATTTGTCCAACTCACCAAAGGATATAAATCCTTTTTTAAAGCAGCAGCATGCTCTTCACAGTCCGCAACACTTAAGACCTTGATATCATTGGCAAATTTAAGTGATTTAGTGACTATTCCTTCATCTATGTTATTAATATAATTAAAAAGAGCAATGATCCTAAGGCTGAGCCCTGAGGTACACTACTTGCAACATTGACCCAGTTTGAAATCCATTTGTAATGACCCTCAACTTTCTTCCATAAAACCACTCTTCTGTCCAATTAGTTAACTTTATTCCCAACAGCTATAGAAATAAGTTTATTTACAAGCATCTTGTCAATGCTTTCAGAAAATACACATGTAAAATCTGGCACCCTCATGTACATAAGCAGTAACTTTTTCAAAGAATTTCGAAAGGTTTGTAAGACAAAATTTTCTCTTAGTGAAACCATGTTGACTATCTGATAAAATTCTAAACTTTGTAAAATGGCTTTGCAAAGAATCTTTTATCAGACTTTCCAAAAATGTTCCCACAACCGATGTAAGAATAATAGCCCTGTAATTACTGGGAAAATTTTTATCTCCCTTGAAAGAGAAGCAACATTTGCTAACTTCTAATCTTTAGGCATTTGCCCACCATTCAAGGACTTGTTAAAAAAAAAAAAAGTAGCAATTGGCTCACATATCGAACTTTTAACCTTCTTCAAACCCCTTGAGGAAATACTTGTCTGGCTCAGGATCTTTATTGTTCTTTAATTTTCTCAAATTGTTTTTGTACCATGCTGAGGATTGATGCAGTCATTTTATTTTCATCTATTAACTACCCAATATATGGAATACTGCATAAATCATTGTGTGTAAAAACTGAAGAAAAGTCAATTTAATAACCCAACCATCTCATAATCATTTAGATATAAGCCTTCTTTTATCATCTCTCAAGGGCCTTATCACCATTCTAACATTTTGTTTACATTTTATAGTTAAAGAAATCCTTATTGTTAATTTTTACATTTTCAGCCAGGATGTCCTAATTTTCTATTTCATCAACTTTCTTGATCTTCTATAATATTTCAAATCTCTTGTCATACTATTAAATTTAAATTTCTAAAATTTATGATGCTTTTCTTTAATGTTATTGTTCATACTCTTTTTGAGCCAATCTTGGTTTTTACTTGCATCTACCCTTTTCTTTCTGTAAGGAATATGCTTGATATGAATATTTAAAAATGCATCATTAAAAATGTTTTCACATCAGAGTGTGTCCAAATAACTCAGTAGCCCAATTCACATTAGATTTTTTGTTGCATCTTTTGAAAATGTGCTTTTTTAAATTTGTAACCATTATTCCATATTTCCATATGCAGCAAAACATTGAAACTAATAGAACAATGATCACTTGAGCCTGCATACATTGTATTGTCTAGTATTCTCTACTCATAGAGAAGGAAAATGCTGTTTTTCAGTTTGATGTCATGTTAGTGTTTTGGATGCGGACATAAGTTGCTTGAGATCAAGTCTTTCTGAATAGAGGAAAAGAATGATAGGATATAGTGTTTTGTTTAAAGGAAGAGTGCTGCTCATGGATTACTTAAAGAAAGTTAACTGTAATGTGAAATTGGATTAACATCATAAAAAAAGAAAGAATGAGTAAATGTAGAGAAAATACATCATTTGAACATTTGAATTTTTTAAAGCAGTTGAAATTAATTGGAAAAGCATTAAAACCTCTGAATATCTAGTAGTTGATTTTTAGGATTTAGTTAGTAAACCAGGCTTTTACAAAGATATTTTATATTTTACATCAGATTCCAAAAAATACAAGAGGAAATATGAGGCTTCTGAAATCAAGGCAGATGATTTTGGAGATGATGATATAGAAACAGGTAAGCTATGAATATTTTCAATAACAAGACATTTATAGCTAATTATTAGCTATTTCATACACAGTTTAGTGCTCTGTTACTGATTGTGACCATCATATGTTCGTATAATAATGGTTGGTTTTCATTGGCTGTGTCAATGAGGCACTAACTATATTTCCCTTACAGTAAATATTTTATAAACTGTTATTCTCTTGTACTGACAAAGAAATCCCTTAAAATTTAGTTTATTTGATTGCTTGTACTTTTGAAGTAAATGAATGAATGTTTGAAACAGTTTCACTTACAAAAAAAAGCTTCATAAAACTCTTGTAACATACATCTTGTACAACATTAACAAAATTTTAAAAATTCTTTTCTTCAAGAAATTAGTCAGTTGGGAATTTCATTTGTAAAAAAAAAGAAAAAAAATTTTCTATTATTGTCCATAATAATAATTTCCCCTAAAATTTCTGAAGAACAATGTTTTCCATGACTTTTTTTTTGTTATTCATGTAAGCATGAACCCTTTAAGGTTTGTTTTTCTGTCATAAATCAAGGTTGTGTAAAGTTAGGTACAAAGTTGCTTTGAGTTTCATTGATTAACTTAAGAAAATAAACTTATATTTCAATAGATATAATTCCAGCTGTGGCTAACCAGCAGTTGGCTGATGAAAGTGTGGAGGATGACTTCGGAGCAAAAGATTATCGGTCTCAGATGATTTTGCGTACTGATCATGTATCCCGCCCACTGTGGGTGGTAAGTTTGAATCATATTTTTTTTCTGTAATTGTGTATTTGTTTCTCCTTTTTAGTGGTTTAAATAAAATTGTCTTGTTTGCAAATGTCCCTTTTTATCACTTAGAGTGAAACATTTAAGGAGTGAAATATTTGCTTTATATATATATATATACATATATTTTATAATTGTGTATTCTCTTGTTTTGATAAATTTATCAACCTTTTCTGTTTAGAAAGTTACACTTTTAATTTGGTAAAGCTGTAAAAGTCCTTAAGTTTTGTCTTTTAAATACATATGTAAAATTTGGACAGTATCTTCAATTTTTTAATACTCAAATGTCTGAAAAAGTTAACAACATGCACATTTTGAGTGTTGTCTATAAAGTTTTGTAATCTGTACAAGATGGTCTAGTCTTTAAAATACATACTTGGAAAGACATTGACTAAAGTATTTTTAAAAGCTAACACTGGCACTTTATTTAAGCATGTGTCCAATGGCATATTGAACATGTACAAAATTAAAGATTTGTTTTTGCATTTAAACAGTAAAAAAAGTAGTATGAGTGTAAATAGTTATGAAGTTTAGATTAAAAATATACCTTAATAATTTATCACACTTGAATAGCACAAATTGTATGTCACAAAAGTGAAATCAACATTTTAACTGATACTGATAAGATATTGTATTTAATGAAACTTCATTGTTAGTTACACATATTTTAAGTATTGGTCCTGTATATAGTCATTTGTTTAGGATGCTTCACTTGCAATTTCTGGTTTCCTGTGAAGGCACTATAATAACAAGATGGTCAGTCCCAATGTTTGTTGATAAAGGGTAGCCCAAATTTTGGTAGAAGGTTCTGCCAGCTGATTTCATTTCCTGTTGATGGCAGTTTGGAATTAGGAACAGCAGCAGAGAGCATTAGTGGCTTTGCCATAAAGAACCAAACAAGTTCTTAGATACTAAACTTTGTATATATTTAGTGTTTTTTTCATCTTTTATGTTTTCAGGTAATGTATATTACCATTGAAAATAAAGTATTGGTAATTTACTAAAATTTGTTTGGATAATTTGCTGGGTAGTTTATAGTTGAATGGAATTCCAGTTTATTAATTGAAGGTATTTTATTAGTAGTTGTAGAGTAAACTTTAATTCCTTGCCTAAAATTTTCTTATATAATTTTTTTTACAAAAGGCAACAAAAGTATTACTAACTTCATTGGCAGGGTGGTAATGCTTTTATTAAATAATTATATGCATTCAATAATTTCTTTTGTTTTGTAACTTGTTCATATATCATAGTTATAAAATAGTCATCTTTTCTATTTCTTTTGATAAATTATCTATTCAGCTTTGTTTTCCTGTTTATCTTGTTTTACTTTTTTCTTCATTTATCATCTGTTTGAAACAGAACAGATATTCACAGAAGTATAAATATATTTATGGTTCTGCATGGATATGATATTTCACTCATCTATGTATCTAGTTTATTGAGCTTAACTTATCACTTCAATATTCAGCATGCAAATGTTCGTACTGTAAGTGAGAACTAAGTTTTTATTAAAAGGTGATAGTGCAATAATTTGAAGTAAGCAAAAGTGTGTAAAATAAAACTTTAATGTAAAGTAAATGTATACCTCTTGTATAATTTTAGAATTTACGTCTGTTGTGTATAAATTATGGTAACATAAAAATTGTTGCATTTATTTGTTTCTTTAATATACTAAGTTAATTTAAAATACACTAAATTTACATAAGACTTGAAAAGGGTGATGTGGGGTAGATATTACAAGATAAAGCTGAAGAAGTGTTTCTTACTACAAGCAATAGTGGCATATTAACAATAATGTTGTTGTTTATTAAAATTCAGAATTTTTTTAGGATAATGACCATATTTTGTTTTTGAGAGAAATCTTGGTCGATTGTATAAGTTTTTGGTTGAGTGTTGTGTACTTGTACAAAGTGTTTCTGCAGCCCTGCCCATCAGTTATACTAATGTAAATATGAGTTCTTAAACTCTGTCTCATTTTTAGCACAGAGCTTTAACTTGCTAGGCAGCTTAATCTTAAGAAATTCCTTTACAGTTATTGATCATGTATTTATGTATTAGTACATAGTTATCCTAATGGAAATATGTCTTACAGACATGTAAACAGAAATGATAATAATGTTGTACCAATATGTTTTGTCAGTGTGACATTTAATTTAACATATTGCTTTAAAAAAAGTTTGTATTTGGTTTCACAATATTCTTAAAATGTTAAATTCTTCATAAATTTTTTCTGACAATCTGTGTATTACTTTTAACAGTATCACAAACTTATAAACAATAGATTCTAGTTTTTTTGAGCTGGGATATTCCACAACACTTGGTGATAGATAACATAATACTTTAATGATTTGACTGATATAAAATAAGAGACAAAAATGTAAAACATTTCAGATAATCAGGTTATCAAGAAGCATTCTTGAGTTCTGTCAACTCTGCTTGTGTGATAAGATTGAATTGTTGTTTTTTCAAATTATATGCATTTTTGGAACTTATTACAGGCAGTTCATCAAAGTTTTTACCTTGAAATCAGCTTATTTTTCACAGGCAAATGTTTAAAAATTTTGATTGAATGATCAGTTGTATCTAGCTTGAAAAACCAAGGGGCTTTGAGTGAGGGCACTAAACATAAGTATTCTGTGTTAAAACAAATTCTAATTAATATTTATGAAATAGAAACCCTATAACCCAAGTGCTTTCAAAAGGTCCACTTTTCAAAAATGCTTGGGTTATAGGGTTTCTTTTTCATTTTTGTCAAGATTTCTTGGACCTACATGTTTTTAGAACATCATGAGTAATTAATATTTATACTGCCTGCCGCTGGTACAGGGTAAGCCTACTCATTTACAATGCTGAAATTAGGTTTGATTCCCCTCATTGGACTCAGCAGATAGCCCAGTGTGGCTGTGCTATAAAAATCAAATTAATATTTATAGTATGGGATAATACTGCCTTAGAATATTAAACCTTTCCTTGATTTTATTGTGGAAGCTATGCTCCAGTGAGTACCATACACAGTTGCATTTTGAATATACATCTTGATTTTTAAGGTTCTGTGAAATAATTCTAAGAATCCATAAGTGAAAGTAGAAGAAAATATGCCAACCACACTGTATCCACCATATCCAATGGTGATGAGGGTTTTTGCCAAGTAGCACAGTTTGTGTGGGTGATTGTAATATGACTGACATCATTGTGGTTTGGATATTATATATATCACCAATTTTCATAAACAATGAGTGTTATGGTGTGAACCAGATCAAGCAAGGGAATTGAATATTAACATTTTTATTTTAGTCACTTACAAATCAGACAGTTATGATAAGTATTAATAACACAATATTGTTTTCTTTGAATTAACCTTACTATCATTCACAAGAACTGGCAAACCATCAAATGTCAAATTAATACCATGCTTTTAAGAGCTTACTCATGATCTTTTTTACATTGTTATTTTAAGAACATGCTGATGGAATTATTAGGAATAAAATTACCATACCATAATTAGAGTAAGATTTCTTAATTACCTCTTTGTATGGATTCCTGTACATTGTGAGGGAACCTCCCAGTGAAGGTTCTGTTCTTTCAGTTTACCTCTTCTGGGATCTAAACATCTACTCACGTGTTTGCCATGCATGATGACCAATGAAGGGGAGGAGAGGATTCTGGTGGTTGAGGGGTCCAACCCTAACACACCACTTTGGCTTCGAATTCCTATAGATGGGCGGCCTTGGGGTGGCCCCCCTTGGGTCAATCGGCTGGTCCACTTGGGCTAGGGTCAACCAAGTACCAGTGTTGGATGCTCTCAAGAGGTGTCGTGTACATTGTGTCTGATGCTGGTGTTTGGGTATAGTGCCCATGAAATCCTGGCATTGCTGCAGTGTCCTTGTTTTACATTGTAGTGCATTCCCTTGTAGGGCTCCATGGTGAGTGGGGTCAGTGGGCACTGAAATATTCCTTTTTTATTATGGATCCTCCAAATAAAATAATGAAAAAACAGTCCATAGATAAACGACCATGTCTTGAAGATTCTGAGCAGCAATCTTCAACGTCTGTAACACCTGTTGTACCTCATTTTCTTATGCCACATTCTCTTTCAGACAAACCTTTAGGGCAAATGTGTCCCTTTTTTATTCAGAAGGGACTTGCTAGCTCTCCAAAGTCAGTAAAGAAGTTTCGATCTGGTGGCATATTGGTGGAAACATTCACATCTCAACCCAGTGAACTCCTTTTGCATGAGTGATTGGGGATATACCTGTTGAGGTTACACCTCATGCTACTTTGAATTCATCACTTGGAGTTATTGTTGGGAGGGATTTGAAGAACGTTCCCGAGTCAGAGATACTCGCTGGTTTCTTCACTCAAGGAGTTTATGCAGTGAGACGTATCTCCACTTGCAAAGATGGAATTACGATGCTGAGCAATATCCTCATTCTGACATTTGCAGCACCATGTCCACCTGCCACCATCAAGGCAGGTTATCTTAATTGCAGGGTACGGCCATACATTCCAAGGTTTCCAGTGTCAGCAGTTCGGTCACTCAAAGACATGTTTCAGGGTTTCTTGATTTGTGCTTGTTGCGGTGGCAAGGAACACGATGCCTATGAATGTGAAATGGACCCTCATTGCATCAGTATCAATGGCTTTCACACATCCTACTTTTGTGCTTGCTCTTAATGGTTGGAGGAAAAAGAGGTGCAGCATTTGAAAACAATTCATAACATTACTTACCCTGAGGCTCGAAAGTTGCTGTCTACCACTTGATCTCGCATGTATGCTGCTGCACTTCGTTCCACTACTATATTGGGAGTGCAGACGGATCTATCTGTGCCTCCAAAAGAATTGTTCTCAAAACAAATGAAAAATCTCTTGACCTCCATGGTTAAAAAAGTTGATGAATCAACTTCAACACCCATTTGTTCCTTACATGCATTCAAACAAATCCTAAGATGCATTTCCTTTGGTTCCAGGTACAGGCATTTCCTCGGATACATCTTCTTCTCCCACCCCAAGATGCAAAACAATCATTCGTTCATGACCTCAGTCACTGGAATCCTCTTCCAACAGCGAAGATCTGCCCAATTGACCCAGGGCAGGATCCATGGAGGTTGATGTACCTCCCTTGAATAAAGACAGTGAAGAAAAAAAGATGTAGTTGTAAACAGAATGGTTCTCCACCCAAATTGGCTACACATAAATAAAAATGGTCATCTTGATACAATGGAACTGTCGATGTTTACGTCCTAATTTGGATGGCATCAAAACACTGATTGCTGATTGCTTCCTACCATGTTGTATGTCTTTCCTTACAGGAAACATTTCTGAAACTGGCTGATACAGTCACCTTTTTGTAGTTTTCTTTGTACAACAATGACAGGCTGTGTGATGGAGGAGTGTGGAGGGGTGGCACTGTTGGTTGATCAGCATGTGCCCACCCTGTCTTTGCCATTCAACACACCCTTAGAGGCTGTAGCCATCTGTATTTCCTTGGGTCATACTATCACTGTTTGTTCTCTTTACCTGTTGCCTGGAGAGACCTATGATCAATCAGACCTTGATGCTCTCATTGAACTGTTGCCATCTCCCTTTTTAATTCTGGGGGACTTTAATGGACATCATCCCCTCTGGGGAAGTGCTGATATTGATAGGAGGGGTTGCACTGTAGAGAGTGTTCTCTCTGATCACAACCTTTCTCTTTTCAGTACTAGTTCTTCTACTTATTTTTGTGCACCTAGTCAATTCTCTACTCTTATTGATCTCTCAGTTTGCTCTTCTTTACTATTCTCCCATTTTTCATGGAGGGTTGACAATAATCTACGAGACAGTGATCATTTTCCTATAATTTTGAAAGAGACTGGCTGTGGTCAATACCACCTGACACACATGCCCTGCTGGAAGCTGGATCACACAAACTGGCCCTCTTTCACTGCTCTTACAGAACTTGATCCTGCTATTGTCTGTAAGCCATCAATAGATCACTGTGTGGCAGTAGTAACTAACTGTATTATACAAGCAGCTGCTCAATATATTCCTAAAACCTCAGCATGTTTTCCACAATATCCTTGTCCGTGGTGGAATCCTGCCTGCCACATGGCACGGAAGGCTCAAAATGGGCCTGGGATACTTTCTGTAGATATTCCACACTCTTGAACCACATTGCTTTCTAGCAGGCCCATGCACATGCTCAGTGGGTAAGACATCAAAGCCAAAAGGAATCTTGGATTAAGTTCACAACCAGCATATCTTCTACCACCAGTTCTGAAGTCATATGGGACAAGATTCAAAAGATCAGTTGGCAATATAATTCTGTTCCCCTCTCGATTTTGCTCTGTGATGGCCAGGAAGTAGCTGATACCTGGAGCATTGCTGATATTCTAGGTGAAAGCTTTTTCTGGGTATCTAGTACTTCTGCTTCTTCCTTCACCTTCTTAGCCATCAAGACTCAGGCAAAGCAAACACCTCTATCCTTTTGAGTTGATTGTCTCTATAATTATAATCGTCCCTTTACACTGGTGGAATTCAAACTGGCCCTTCATCAGCCTGGCAGTACATAGGTTAGAGCTGATGATGTACACTATGAAATGCTGTGCCATCTATCTCCTGCTTCTCTTATTATTCTTCTGCTTGTTTCTAACCAGATCTGGCAGGAGAATGTTTTTTCTGATGCCTGGCATGAGGCTATTGTCCTACCTTTGTCTTAGCCTGGGAAAGACCCCAAGATTCCTTCAAACTACCGTCCTGTTGCTTTGACGTGCTGTCTCTGTAAGTCCTTAGAGAGGATGGTTAATGCTCATCTCATGTGGTTCCTTGAATCAAACAACCTCCTCTCATCCACCCAGTGTGCGTTCCGATGACAGCGCTCCACCAGGGACCACCTGATTCGACTTGAAATGTCCATTATAGATGCCTTTCTCAAACAACATCTTGTATCAGTATTCTTTGATATTGAGAAGGCTTATGATAAAACAAGGAGGCATGGCATTTTGTGAGACCTCCATGTATATGGGTTATGTGGCCATTTGTCCATTTTTATTAAAAATTTTTTAATGGACAGGAGATTCCATGTTGGTGTAAGTGTCACACTTTCCATGTTCTTTTCTACAGGAACTTGGAGCCCCTCAGGGCTGTGTTTTGAGTTTCACACTTTTCAGTATAAAGATTAATGCCATCACTGAACAGTTACCTCTTTCTATTGCAAATGAGCTCTATGTCGATGACTTTCACATCTCCTGTCAGTCGTTGAACATGAGTTATATTGAGCAACAGCTATAGACTGCCCCCATTCGTTTACTGAAGTGGACCATGGCAAATGGCTTTACCTTCTCTCTCTCTAAAACCACTTGTATGCATTTTTGCTGTCAACGGGGTATTCACCCTGATCCTGAACTCTGTATTGGCAAAGCTGTGCTGCCTGTGTTCCCTGAGACAAAGTTCTTGGGGAGTATCTTTGACCATAAGCTGACCTTCATACCAAACATCAAGCAGCTTTGGATCAAATGTACAAGAGCACTGGACATCTCCATGCTCTCTCTTCCACCACCTGGGGAGCAATCAATGTTTTATGCTAAAGATATATCGTGCTCTTATTTGTTCGAAACTCGACTATGGATTACTGGTCTATGGCTCTGCCAGGACTTTGGTCTTAAAGATGCTGGTCACCGTTCATCATCAAGGACTGGGGCTTTCTGCACTTCCCCACTTAAGAGCTTATACATAGTTTCATGAACCTTCTTTGCACGTCTGTCGTTTGCAACTCTCTTTACTATATGCTTTGAAACTTCATTTCTTACCAAAGCATCCCACCTGGGATTGTGTTTTTCTTCCTCAGTGGGCCATACTTTTTCAGAATAGATGATTTGTCATAGCTTCTTCTGGCCTTTGTATCCAGGCTCAGTTGGAAGAATTGGGTCTGTCCTTGTATAACATTGCTCTATCCATTGATCATCCCATCCCACTGTGGCTTTTTACAGTCCCCAAATGTGACTTATCTTTGTCATCTGAGAAAAGCAGACACTCCGGATTGGAAATACTGTCTGTTATTTGCTGAACATCTTTTGAACCATCTTTCCACTCCTGTTTATACATATGGTTCGAAATAAAGTGACTGTGTGAGCCTTGCCATGGTTTGTTGTTCTGTGGTTGCACACAGAATCCTCTCTACAGCTTCTGTGTTCACTGCTGAACTGTATACCATTTCTCTTGCCCTGGATTACATAGAAGCTGAGCAGAACTCAAACTGCACTATTTATACTGACTCACTTAGTTCTTTACTGACCCTGGGATTGCTTCACTTTGTTCTCACTGATATTCAAAACCAACTGGCCCAGTTATCGTTAACATCTACTTTTATCCAATTTATCTGGTCTGGCACTATCACTGCTGTACCTGTTCCATACATGGACTATGGTCCTGTATTCAAAGCTCTGCTCCATGCCAGGTGGCAGTTGACTTGGAGTGAGCAACGTGAAAACAAGCTTTTCCAAATAAAACCCTGTATTGGACTTTGGCTGTTTTGCTTCCATAAGGATCAGAAAAAGAAAGTTGTTTTAACTGGACTTCGAGTTGGTCACAGTTTTTTATCTCATCATTTTCTTTTATTTGGAACTGATGCATCAATGTGTAGTCTGTGTAACATTCGGGTCACAATAAGCCACATTTTACTTTCTTGCTGTCATTATGACTCTCAAAGATAGCATTATTTTAAACATGTTCTGTCCCAAGGTTTGTCCATAACGTTAGACAGTGTTATTGGTGATGATGACACTGTCCATCTTGGAAATGTTTTTAGTTTTTTAAAGGCCATTAATCTTTTTAATGCCATTTAAGTTTTTTAATTTATAAGTTAGACATTTTTTTTAATGTGATTCCTTTTAAGGATCACTGTCCATCTAGTTTGATTTGAAATTAGAAAATGGCCCAAATGTCAAAACCCTTGAAACCAGGACTGGAAAGGCCAATTTAGGTGACTAATGCTGCTGTTTGAACTACCTGTTAGTCATCCTGGTGAGTTATTATGAACATTTTGCTAAAAGTCTTTCAAAACTTTTATTACTTTTTGAAAATGGCCATAACGTTAAATAACTCAGAACCAGGACTGGAAAGGCCAACTTCAGGTGACTGAAGGTGGTTTTTGTACTTATCTGTTAGTCTTCCTGGCAATTATGCTGCAGAAAGTCCTCTACAACTTGTATTACTGTAGTTTTTCTCTTAACATTGTAGACTAGCTGTAAACATTGGTTTTGTGCTATTTATGTTTTTATTTGTTAAACTTTATTTTGTTTTACCTTAATTTCCTTTTATGAATTTTACTAAATTTACTTTAACTTTTTACAAGATGTTTTGCACAGATAGCCTAGCTGCTTTGTTCCATAAAACACCAAATTCACCAACCAACTAACCAACTTCTTAATTACTGGTAGCTAGTGCATGGTTTTTGTTACTTCATATGTGGTTGAAATTCTGTTATCTAACTGTTATTTGTAGATTTGTGGACAAAATTGTCTGTCAGGATCTTACAAGATTTTGAACATATTTTAATAAATCTCATAATAATTATTGAGAATTTAAAAAAAATATGATTGAAGATCAGTAATGGTTTAGTCAAAATTACAGTGAGTTTTCATTTTTTTGTCATAGCAGGGTGGCTGTAACTACAGTTTCATTATTTTGTAGCAGGGATTGACAGTTTTTTTCTATTGGATGCCATTTATTGATATTCAAAACTTAAGACTGCATGTGCCATCATATTTTTTAATGTAGGCTACAATATTATAATTTTTTTAAGTGTATTATGATTACCTAGTTATTAGATTGTAATAATAAGTAAATATAGTACATTACTACTCTAATAAAGTAATTTTCAGAGGTGTTTTACGACTTTCTTTTTCTATCAAGTATATAATGTTTGTATTTTTCTTCTGTGAATTTGCATGCATTAAAAATGTGAGGTGTTTATGTTTGTATTAATTACTAATAAAGCTGAAAAATAGGTCAGATTACTATGTTTTAAGTGATTGGTAGCAAAATTACAAAATTAGTGGCTGAAAAATTAGGATATACTCAAGTGTATGAATTTGTTTTAAAAATTGTAAGAAAGTGAAAGCTTATAGCACTTCAAAATTTACTATGAATTTAAAAAAAAATTAAAATGGAGTTACTTTTGCTAATTAAGTTATTAATATGACAAATAACAAGTTACAGTGACTACTATAATTACGAATGTAATTCAAGGTGTGTTTTAAGATATTATATTTGTTTTTCAGTGATGTTGAGAAAACCCACTTGTAGAGAAATATATGTAAAAATGGCTCATTTGTGTTGAGAAAATATTTTACGTAGAGGGGCGGTCATTGAAGAAGGTCGAAACATTGTTCGCTCCTCTATGAAGAATATTTTCTCAACCCAAATGAGCCGTTTTTACATATATATATATTTGTTTTTCATCAAGTACTTTGTAAATAATATTGAACTTAATTGATTTCTTTTTATATTAAATAATTGTTTTTTATTCTTGGTATCCTAATTATTGAAGTGAAAAAATATTGGTTGTATTATTGGGAGAGTTTTCAATTAATTTTGTTATTTTTAATAGGCTCCAGATGGACATATTTTCCTTGAGTCATTCTCACCTGTATACAAGCATACTCATGATTTTTTGATAGCAATAGCTGAGGTGAGGAGAATATTTATTTTCTTTAAGTAGGACAGATACATGATTTCTGTTTTAAGACCTTTATAGAGATGGAATTTTGATATTTTTAATCTCATACACAAGAATTATGAAAAGTGTTCCTTGCTTAAGTTTGAAACATTTCTGATCTTTTCTGTTTTGTATTGCTTCACTGTCTCCTCAGCTTTTGGAATTAATTTGCCTCTTATGATGATACTCTAAGTAAGTTTGATTACATCTAAAAAAAATATCATCCTTCTTCTTATGTAAAAGTTTTCATAGGTGGTTTCATTCATGTCTTTACCCCAGCAGTTGTCCTAAATATCATTCTACACTCTGTGTTAAGCCTCTGTGAGAAAGTAATGTTGTGTGGAAGTAAATAGTGTATATACCACCATATAAGTAAATACCACCATTAGGTGGTAGATGATGCCTCGACAGATTTGTTTTCCCACATTTACACACGCCTTTGTTCAGCATTTTGAGACATTCGAGATGTGATGTTCATTTTCTAACCTGTCTCTCATAGGTCCGACCTGGATGAAGCATGTTGTACAGTGTCATTTTTACCTTCTCTTACTACCTTATATGGCTATTTCCATTGCATTGTCCTCAAGTTGTTCATTCTATCTGCAGGACCACTTTTCTCTTTATAACAGTATTTATGATAAATAGGTAATCTGTTGAGAAGAATGCCTTTGCATTTTGATGTCAACATTTCTGATCCTTTTCACTCAGTTTTCCCAGATGAATTTAGTCCAGTGCTTATTGCTTTGGTTTTATATTTTTTTTATTATGACACTCTTTGGTTCATTGCTCCATATTAGTGTAGGTATCTCGTCTGATAATATTTCGGAGTTAAGTCTATCATTTTTGAATTTTACATATTTAGAATGAAAATTAATTCCAAGCAAGTACATTATTACCCACCTTCTCATAACTGGGAGATATGTGTTATGGTATCATGTGATGCTGCAACTGAGAGCAACTGGCCAACATAGTTTCATGTAGAGAATATTTATATTAAGGGCAAAACATTGATTTAAAGTAATGCTCTGTAATTCCAAATTATAACTTTAAAAATCATTACATGTTTAAATGTTTCATATTTTGAATAACAGAACAAAAAATTGTGCAATATTTTATTTTAATATAAAATTTCAATGTTAAAGCTGCAATTAATTTTTTAGAAAATTTGATGTTTATGAACCCTCAACGTACTGTGAAGAACAAGATAGAAATGAATTTCATTAACTATTATTCAGTTTACATAAAGAAACATATGTATGTTTAAAACTGTTCTAATATGAAATCATATATTCAGCAATATAGCATTATCATTGAAATGTTTTGTTTTTGTTTGTTCTATAAAATACCATATCATTTTACTTTTGAGTTTATATAGATAGTAAGAATTGTTTATAATACTGCAGTTATACAAATGAAAAGTAGGATTCCACAATGGTCAAGAACTTGATAATATGATATTTTGCAAGACAATAACTAATTTCTCAGGTGGAAGTACTACTTTTCACATGCTTCTGTTTATGATATTTGCAAGCTGCTACCCTTGAGCTAACTCTCACCTACATTTACATGTTTAACATGAACTGCCCTGGTACATGATAGTGTCACTATATATCAATAGCCTTCTATCAATACAAGGGAGACAAACCACCATGTATTGTGGATGTTCTCACTTTCACTCATGATAACTTCATTCTTATATTCAGTACTGCATTCAACAGAAATCTTCAAATTTCTCATTTGAATTCAACTTGATGAGATTTGCATTTGTTAACAAAATTTTGGTTTTCAAATCTTTAGCTTTTGTTTCAGAAATTTAATTTTTTTTTATCATGAATTTTCAAATGACAGTGACTTATTCTTAGTCCTATGTAAGTAAAAGTGTTCTGCATTCAAGCCTTATTTATACTATGACTTCTGGAAGCTCATTAGCCTGTTGGAGAAATTACAGCCTTTGCCTAATGTGTTATAGATTAACACATGCTTATAGGGCTATAGGAACTTTCCCATTAGCTATTGTTTTTCTTCTCAATTGGGAATGATTTATTGCTCTATGAATGTAACCTGATATGCTTTAGGTGATGTCTTATTTGAGAAATGACCCTAACCTTCCAATCTTTTTCTGGATTTTATTCCCAGGTACATTACTTTCCTTATATTTCACCTGTGTTTTTTTGTATTGCTTTATCTTCACTCCATAAACCACATTCTTGGGGCTTACCTTATGTTTTCTCTTTGTTTGTTATTAAGGTTTATACTGTTTCCTTTTTCTGAATCTTCCCTCTCACACTCAAATGTGTTGTGTCCCTCAAGTTGAGACTTTTTTTGTACTGACATGTAGACATTCTGTTTCCTTTCATGATTTCCTGTCTTTAGTGTATATTTGGCCTGTTTGGGGGATTGTACCCCTTGCCTTCTATTTTGTTTACTGGTTCCAAATGTTTGTCTTTTCCCCACTATTCTTCTCTATTCCTTGTCCTCCCTCCACCTTTTGTTTGAAATACTTTATTGTGCTCCATAGAGGTTTTCTGCAGAAGTTCATTCCATATTCTTTGCCAACTTAGCTATTTCACTTATGCTTTATCACTCCTTACTTTTCATCCAACTGTTGGATCACATTGCATTTCTTTTTATTGTATGCCTTACTTGTATACATGGTTTTTGTCAGGCTCCATTTTTTTGCTCAGAGGTCCGTGATGGTGTTCATTTCTTGCTGGAGACCTGGACTTGAACTGTATGATGCCATTCATCCCTGATTATCTTTCCAGGTTTTTCTTCTTTCTTGACCTTTTTCTCTGACTTATATTCCATGTCTAAATCTTTCTATGCCTAACATTTCCATTCTAGGTTTCAGGACTTACTTTTTATCTCATCGTTTCTCTATCTGACATCTTTTTTATCTTTATTCTTATCATTTACTATCCTGTCACATATGACCTTGTGGCTACTTGTTTCTTTATTGTTTGCAGTTGGTTTTATTTTATGCTGACAGTTTTTTTTTATTTTCTTCCCCTTTCACATTGCATCTCTCCCCATTTTCTTTTCTCCTTCAGCTGTCTCCATTTAGGTTTTTTTTTACTATTTTTTTATGATTGATGTATTGAACATTTTCCTCGCCTGTTAGACTTTGTACAATACAGTGAGAAACAAAGCAGTGATGGTTCTCTCAGTGTAGTATGGGTCATCCATTAAATAGTTACTTTGCTTTTCTTCTGCAGGAAGAATTTATCCAGTAGAATTGAGATGAGCATACATCATATGGCCTGATTGAGTCCCAGTTACACTACACATACTGGCTCTCGTTTTTTTGTGTGCAGGCATTCAGATGGCCATGATTACATTCTGACCATTCCTGTAATAATTCAGGCTCATTTTCCTTTTTCCTTCATGAGTTTTTCATCAAGTGTTTCACACTATGGACTTTCGTTTGGGCACTTTCTATAGATAGCTCATCTAGGTAAAGTTTGCACTTGCTCCTTCACCACTTCAGTGTGGAATTCCAGCATTTCTATGTGAGAGGTGAGTTTTGTTTTGGAAGTTAACATTTTCCTAAGCTGCAAGTGTATGTGATATACACTCACCTTTTTACATATTCCCACCTGACCTCCACACTTCTTGTGAATTTTTTTCCTTGCCTCATATAAGAACGGGTTTGTTCCTAATGGAAGTGCAGAGAGGGAGTTACTGTGCATAAAGTCTGTCATCTTTTTGTTGGTGAAGAGCTGTTGTTTCACAATGACATCATCACTTCCCAGTACAGTTTACATAAAACACATGAATTGAGGCAAGAGTTAACTCAAGCTTAGTGGCATGCAAATCTTGTAGGCAGATGCATAAGGAAATATTTCTCTCTGTGGAAGTGAATATTGGAAATACATTTTCTAGGTTAGGAAAATGTTAACTTTGTTTTTTAATAACACAGTTAATAGTAAAGATATAGGATGATCCATATCTTGTTAGTATGATATTGTCTTAACTACTGTTAAAGAAAGAAATGCTGCAGAAATACACATTATTTGTGTGTGTAATAATTCTATGTATTGTAAGAAAAGTGTAAAAATATAATAACAAAATGGCATTAGTATACTTCATGAAATATGAATGTATTCGTTACATATAAAGTTAAAAAAAGATGTAACATTCTGTTACAAAATTCTTTTATACTAATCAACCACAAATATTGTTAGCTAAAACTAAAATTGGTATAATAAGTAAGTCTTTTTTTATCCATTTTTTCCTGAGTCTGTAATACTTTTCAAAACTGGAGAACTAATTGATAAAGAAGAAAGTCCTAAGATTTTCAGGCAACAAAATGTTTCTGTAGTTTGTATAGTTAAGTTATTAGAAAGGTCAGAAATCAATTAAATGCTTAAGTATTTCCCATCTAACATTTTCTTGGTATAGACAACAGTTAGTTTCAAGTGTGATTTTAATACTTTTAGCAAGATATTTTAGAGCTTTAACAGATTTAATCTAGTTTTTTTAATATTTTAAGATTAGTCTCATAATTTGTCTATTCTTATCTTTGTAGCCAGTGTGCCGACCAGAACACATCCATGAATACAAACTTACAGCCTACTCTCTCTATGCTGCAGTGTCTGTGGGCCTGCAAACTAATGACATCATTGAATATTTAAAAAGGCTGAGTAAGACATCCATTCCAGAGGGAATTATTGAGTTTATCAAGGTAGGAATTATTTTTGTGCTTTGTGCATATTAACAGAAAGAATAATTATCAGTTTTTTTTTCTCAGCTGTTATTAGAAGGAACTATTTAAAAGGTTTGTGCATTTTTATAAAAATATTACTTTATCCTTGTGCAAGATACTTAATATAGTTTAGTTATTTCCATCCATAGTAATTAAATAAAATAAGTATAATCCTCTTACTCACTTGTTTACAAACATTTCTACACAACAAAATTATGTACTTGTGTGTGGTTTAAAGAAAAATTTCCATTATATTTAATATCATCACAACTGTAAACATACACACATTGTAAGTTTAGTAAATTTTCTTAATGGTAATATTCATTCATCATGGAACCAATATTATCTAATGCTTTTTAGCTGGGGTGTTGTAATTGAAATATAAAAATAATTTTAATTTTTTGTCATTATTTGTGACCAGTTCCTCTACTTACATAATGGTGTATTTATTATACTGTAAATTTCCATGGCTTCTTATGTTTTATTAAAAAATTCGTGCCAGAAGAATCGGGCAAGTATATCACTTTCATTATTCCAAAAGCTGTAGTGCTGTGACATCTGTTTGAAAAATATAGTTGTGGTCTGTGTATAACTATTACAGTAATTTGTTTAAAAGTATATTATTTTCAGTAAATTATTTCTCCTTTCTACATGCATAGCATCTTCGGGGCTTGAAATTTAGCACTAGCTGTTTGAATAAAAGTTCAGTTATTTCTGATGTTTAGCCCGTAGATATAAGGAGACATCTTAGAACAACTTGGCTGGAAGCACAAATTCTGTATGAAAAGTTGCAATTCAATATTATATTAATAAGGTTTTTATGTAGCTTGCTGCATACCTTTTGTATTCACCTTTTGATGAGTTTTTTCCAGAATTTAAAATAACATATAAAAGATGGTATATTTAAGTGGTATTTCATTTTTTTGTGTTGTATATATATATATATATATATATATATGAGAAAATGTAATTACTATAATCAAAGATCTAAAACTTGAAAAGAATATTTATTAAAGGAAATTTATTTTCAAATGCATTTTTTTTTTTCTTTTATTGCTAGTGAGGCTGATGCTTCTGCAATAATCTTTCAAAGTAATAGCAAACTTCTGAAATGGTACTACCTTGATTTACCATCTTAGCATTGCTAAAATTTTTCTTCAGTGCGACCCTTAATTTTTTGTGCATTTGCAGCAACACTTACTGAGCATATACAGAGATGCCAACCATTAAGATTTGAGTGTAATCATTACGATTTTGGTGTATACATTATGACTATATGCTCATATAGACAAATATTATGACTTGTTGCAACTCCCAAATTATTATATATTATATTGACCTATACAATAAAGTGATAAATTGATCCCAGGGCTTGAAAGGGGTGAAAATTTCTAGTGAGATACAAATAAATTTTGATAATAAATAAAAGACATAGTCCAAATGGCTACTTGCGATAATCATGTTTGTGCTTGAAATAATAAAAAATATATATATCTCTGACGTCTACTAATAGTTTGAGTGCGGTGCTTCTCCATACTGTGTATGTGGGGGAATCCATAGTTATGTCATCAGAACTTGTCAGCCAATAGAGGCATAGAAATACCAATGCAATCATTCACAAGATGGAAAAAAAGAGGCCTCATTCACCAGATTGTCTTGTTTCTGGCAAATCTAAAAGGACTAAAACTGTGAATCAAAAATTTAGGAAAGAGTATAGTGCAAAATATCTGGTCATTGCATCAAAAGTCAGTGAAAGTCATGCGTTTTGTACAGTTTGTCACATCGATTTTTCTGTGGCACGTGGCGGGATAAACGATTGTTCCAGATATACAAAATTGGCATCTCACCAACAAAAGGCTGAGGCGAAGACAGAAACGATGCAGATAATGACATTTATGAGTAAGAATTCAGAATATAAAATCATAAATGCAGAAGTAATGTTCACGCAATTCGTCATTGCTCATAATTTACCCCTAGTTGTAGCTGATCATGCAGGACATCTATTCAGAAAAATGTTCCCAGACTCTGATATAGCAAAAACATATGGCTGTGCTAGAATCAAAACTACAGCTTATAGACATTGGTCAGGCCTAGTAGCTGCAAATGATAAAGGGCTCTGTCTACAGTCATTACGCTCAGTCATTTGAAATAGTTGGCATCTCTGCATATAACTACTCTTCACCAATCATGCTGTGCCATCTATAACAGCAGAGGTAACTCCCTCCATCATTGCAACACAATCCTCAATTTCTTGATTGGCATTTTAGTATATTGATATGCTTTAACTTTCCCCATGAAACTAAAAGATTTTGATTATGCTTTATCCCAGTTTTATATCAGTTTCAACCTCTAATGTATGATTTCCATTGTTTTTATTTGTTTGTGTTAGAAATGCTTTTTTCCAAATTCTGCTTTGTTCATATAAATTGTAGACTTGATTGATGGATGTTGAAATTTCCATCATAAGTAGAATACTAGTCTCTAGGTTTTAGAGTTCACAATGTCTGATGGGGGAGTATAGGCTTTAGTTTGCATCTTATGCTTGCCTGACAATTTATGCCGTTCGTGCTTTCCTCATCCTTTACTATTTTTCATGTGTTATCTGCTATCCTGGCTGAGCCTTCCTTTTCAGGACGTCAGTTGCCTGGGAAGGTTGTTAGGCCTCTTCTCTTCTTTCCTTGCCTTTCTTTCTTGCCTGTTTTCCTGTTTGGGTCCAGATCATCTGCATTTTTCAGTTTATTTGCCATGTTATATGGCTTGTATTGTATCCTTTTGTGGCTCTTGCTCCTATCTTTTTGTTCCTTTGAAGTTTTCTGTTTCCTATGATCTTTTCACCTGTTTTGCTCAATGGATGGGCTTGTCAGCCACTCCAACTGGTGGATTCTGACTTGATTGTGGATGGTTGCTTCCTACATTACATTTATTTATGCCAAATATTTCATCTAAATATGTCTTTAGCTGCTCACAACCTCTGTATTTTAGAGGAGATTGTTAAGGCTGGCATGTGGACAACTCCCTGTACATCTGTCACTCTTTTTCTGCATTGTGTCTTCCTATGATGGCAATTCTACACACACCTGTTCACCTTTGCCTGAGGTAGATTGACATATTTTTTATCTTTACCTTCAATAATTGATATATATCATATTTCAGAATACCACCTGCTAATGGATGCTGCTTTGTTATGTATGCTGAATATTATATCTTGGCACAAAATCCATATATTTCCATAATGCTCACTGTGAAGATTGAGTGTCTCCATAATACCACTAGCGATTTATCTGGTAGTGTATATATATATCTATATAGTTTTTCTGTATCGCTGTTTCATATATAAAAGACCATCACTAATGGACTTTGTGAGTAAAACAGATAGAGATTTCTGCCCACCTCTACTAATCATGATTCTTACAAATGGGGCACTTCTGCTTTTCAAAATAAAGAGTCACAGACACCTGTTGCACTGTTTCCAGTGCATCATTTCTCTGGATTCCATAATGAGTACTTCCCCTTTTCTACTTGTGGAGCACAGGAGTTCTTGCCACTTCCAATTTGTCTGCTGATGAGACACTGGTAACTCTTCAGATTTACAAATCTAAAGCTAAGAGTTTGATTCCCCTCAGTGGACACAGCAGATAGCCTGATGTGGCTTTGCTCTAAAAAACATACCCAAATCACAAATGCTTTTGGTTCCAAGTTGCTGGTGTGGTGGGCCATAGATGTTTCCTTTGGAGTGGGTTTTCTATGATAAAACAAACTTCATAGTTATAGGTACCCATTCTATGAGAAGAGGGCTATTGTCATTATTTATCATATTATACATTATTATAATATGCTCCATTCAGGGTGTTTATCAAATGCATCAGTCTTGTGCATGTTGCTTCTACTGGGTGTTTTCTGCCAGGATGGATCACATTTGACATACTCCATACTTTTACAAGGTATTTCCCCTGGATATTTTTGCTCAGGCTGACTGAACTTGTTGATCACACAGTCTGTTGTGCACAACATATGAAATGAAAACTATTGTGCAATACTCTTGCACTAGATGTTTTTTGCCCAAATTGACTGCACTTGACATAATCTGATGTATATATCATATAATCCTTTTGTTAAATAATGGGCTACATTTATAATGTGTATGTAAAATAAGTTATATGTTCTGTAACATATATTTAAGGTATGTGCAATTTCAAAGTTGTAGGGTTAACTGATGAGCACTACTTGATAAAATTGAATAAACTAAGAAAAAGTAATTATTTTAGTTTATCTTATGTGTGCAAAATTACAGTTTAATTGAAAAATAATGAAGTTTATAATTTTGAGTTATTTTAGGGTATTTTGGTTATCTTTTTGTAGCATTTAATGTGTAATGTTTGGACTTTATTTATAATAGTTAGTATCCTTGTAATACAAAACAATATTAAGGTGACTATGTGAATTTAGTTCTACGTGTTCATTTATTTCCTCAGATGTGTACTGTAAGTTATGGGAAGATAAAACTTGTGTTGAAACACAATCGTTACTATGTGGAGAGTCCTTTCCCAGTAAGTGTATTTTTTCATTCTGGCTAATTTCAGTTTAAACATTTTTCAACACATTTACTCTAACACAGATTTATTTCAAAGTGTTTTAAGCTTAATTTAAATTCACATGCCCTTGTTTATGGAAAATAAAATTGTGACTAGGAAATCTTAACTGCCACATCTACTTACAAAGTTGCAGCTTTAAGCTTCAAATATTGGTCAAAGTATTTGTTAAATATAATCAAACATAAGTGATAGCTTATGGTATCATATTGTCTGTAGAGTTTAAACATAATCTTTAATAGCAAAGTATAGAATTAAATATATCTATAACTAGTATAAAATATTAAATAAACTACAGTAAGGGAAATATAATAAACAAGGAACAAAAAGAAATACACTACTTAGGTATCAGATTTTAAGTTGTTTGAGGAAGTAATTTCAGTTGTTTACTCAGTGCAATACCTCACATCCATTATTTCTCAGTGTTTTGTACAGAATAGTTATAGGTTATTAATTTTAGCTGAAAAGTAACAATTTCAGTATAACTTGCATCATTTTAAATAAAATCAGATTTACTTGTTATCAAACATTAACTTTTATAAATATATGATGTATAAACACACACATGCACACATGATGCAAAATGAATTTTAATATGAAAAGAATATTATTTCTAGACTGGTTTAAAATTAAATGTCTTTAGCACTTCAAAGGTACATGGATATGTAATAACAAAACTGTAAGGCAGGAAATTGCGATACCAAAAATAACACGTGTATATTAAATTGTTGCTTACATAATAAACAATTATAATAAGAAAACAGGCTTGAAAATAGTTTTACTACTCATCCATTTTTTTGAAAAATAAATCTTCTATTTGTAATTTTCCAGGATGTCCTTCAGAAGCTGTTAAAAGACCCAGTGATTCAACAGTGTCGTCTTAGACGTGAACTAGATGACGAAGGTCTCTCAGTTACTCAAGAAAAACGGTTAGAAGTACCTCAGGTGAATAAAACATTTTTATTTTGTTTTTCATGGTGTTAATAAAGAAGATGAGGTTAATTGTAGCAGATTTTCTTTTAAAGGTTTGTTATTATAAGCCTAATATTTTATCACTTTATCAATATTTGTTGTAAAGCAGTCACACATACATACTTGCTATGCTTTAAAATTCATTTTTCATTTTTTAAATAAATTTCTTGATGTTTGAGTTTTATCTATCAGTGCTTTAAAATAACCAACAGGTAACAAATGGTACAGAAAATAAACAACTTTTACTTTACTAATAAAAGTTCTAACATTCTAAGTTATAAAACTTAGTTTAGTAAAAGCAAGCCTGCTTTGGCATCGACCAGTCTGGAAAGTCAAGACAAGCTTCCTAATGATGAAAAGACCACTGTTCCTGATGACATTTACAACTACTATGAAAAGATGGAGCAGGATGAAGATGAAGTGGAGGATCTGCAACTTGTTTCTTTTGAAGTGGATCAGGAAAAGATAGAAAACTTACAGAAGAGGTATGATAACATTTTTGAGTGAAAAACTGTGTAAAGTTTGTAGTTGATGATGTTGCGTTATTATAATTGTAAAATAACTGCTTTGTAAAATTTGAAGAATTGAACTATTGGTATCAGTATGCATAAGTTTAAACAATATATGGCAAATGTTCTAATCCTACTAGCTATCAAAAACTGAAAGTCCTTAATTGGTAGCAAGACATTTTTCAATGCTATATTAAATGGCAAGTTATACAGTGTCACTGATGTAACTGTATTAACTATTCCATGCTTTGATGGGTATATCTCATCACAATAGCAAAATAATATCATTGAATTAAAACATTACAGAAAATAAATATGTAGTTGTTCTTCCACACATGAATAAAACTTTCAATTTGAAATTTATTTAATGAAAAATTCTTTTAATTTAATGTTATACGTAAGCAATTTTAAATATGCAAATTATGATCTTGGATTAATTTTAGTTCACTTTGAATGAAATTATTGAAGTTTTTGACTTTCCTAAATTTTTGGTGTTAATACTGCATGCATAGTATAGCTATAGGAAATTAAATAATTTGGAACGAAATAGAATAAACTTGATCTTGTACCTTCAATACAAATATAGTATTTGTCAATTTTAGTAAGTTATTGTTTGCCCATATTAGTTGCCATAGTGTGATGCAACTATCTGTACCTCAGTTTTGAGAAATCACGGGCTACTAATCTAAACACATTATGAAATATCTTTTATTTTCTGGTAAACTGTATAAGTGTATTGCTTTTAGGTCAATAGATTCATGCTAGAGATCAGAACAAAGTGATAAAAACTGAACTTGATAATATGTTGATAGAAGCAAAGATAACCATGACTAATTTCTGTGACAATTGTAGCTTTTGTCTTTGCAGTTTCTGAAAAGTGTGATTTATCATCTTATACTTCATTTGAATTATGACATTGCAGTGAAACAAGAAAGTTTTTTGTTAAACAAAAATGAAGTGGGCTCATTTAAGTGCTTTTACACTATACCTATTAAGTTTCATTTCACTATCAAGGCTGTTGGTTAAGCAGTTTTTATATTAGACCTTAACTAATTGTTTGAATGGTCAAAGAAAGTCATTGAGAAGAAATTAAGCACTTATGTAAATAAGTATAAAACAGCTTAAAAATTTAGTATATTTGATAAAACTTTCTAATTAAGAAGTTTTAAGCTTTATTGATAAGGTTATTTTTAGTGTAGACTAGTGATTGTAAAAAAGGTGAAGCTACTTTTGGTGCCTTTTGAATTTAAAAAGAGATCAAATTTATATTTTTATAAAAATGAAAACTAAGTTTTAGAAATATAGGAAGCCATACAAATTAATAAGTAAAATCTATTATAAAAAATGCAAGCATTTTTAATTGTTTGTTAAATCATATCACAATTTAATCCTTTTGAATTTTGAAAGTTATGAATTCATTCTAATATCACATATAAAATTAAGGTGTTTTTATAAGGTATATAATTTGTAGAAAGTACATCTTAAATTTTAAACTGTTTCATCCTTTTTTTTTCCAATGCAATAAAATATAGCATTTAAAAGGTGTGCCAAGGTGGACATTTTGACCATTAAATAAATGTATTTTAATGAGAATTCATATGATATGCGTATCTTCTCTCTATTTACCACCATTTTAATTGTATTTATAGTATGAGAAATATTAATAGCTTTAAAAGTGTGATAAAGGAGTTACATACTGAATTTCAACTTCTCCATGTATTTTGTAAATTATTTAATTGGCTCATACTAACAAATGTGGAGTAATATAGTAAAATGTAACAGCAGCTGTTTTATAAAACAAGGGTCAGTGTTTGAATACTTGTGTAATGTTAGTATATTTCACTTTCTGTTACTGTAAGCAAATATCAAATGTAGTTTTTTTGTATTAGCTTTTCATAACACTTTTAAAGTGTTAATGATTAAGTTTTATGTGTAGGCTAAATAATACCCACAGAGTGTGACTTAATAGTTAGTATGCTGAACTGTGCATCTAAGAGTACAGTATTTGTATCTTATTACAATAAAATTGTGCTGTGCAATCAGGGTTGTGGGTATATTATAGGAATGATGATTAAATCCAAGAGCCCAAGAGTTAACAGTAGGTGCTTTAGTGTCTCAGTTCAAAATTAAGGATGACTAATGTAAATGGACCTTATGTATCTTTATGTGAATATTCAACATCAACAAACTTGTTAATTATTAATGATTAATATAATTTGAAACATCAACATGCTTCAGAAGTTTGTATTGAATTAATTATTAATAAATTTGTTATTGTAGTTTTGTAGCTTTATTCAAGTGATTTCAAGAATATATAAAATAAAGTATTTTAATTAAAGGTGAAGGGAGCAGTTGCAATTGTATTCAAGATGATCTTAGTTAAGGTGTAAAGTTATGTGATTGGCATTTTTCAGATGTTCTTAGATGTAGATCTACACTTTGTAGCCATCTTTAAGTTGCTTTGAATGTATAAAATTGCAAAATAACATGTATCAGAAGAATAGTTTTTTTTCAGACTTGGAAGTTTCTGCTGTAGCTGATAATATTGGAGCAATTATTGGAATTACATTAGAATGTTAATCTTTAATTACTGTAAGTGATTCTACTTATGCTTGATATTCATATAATTAGAATTTCACAATTTTAGGAAAACTACAAAAGTGACACCAGCACAAGAAAGGCAAGTCTTGTGTAGCTATTAATTAATGTTGGTTACTGTGAGCCTGGAAAAATAATTCGTGTACTAGTGACAATACTTAAACTACTAATATGAAAATAACCCTACAGATAAATTATATGATTTTCTGGTATTTAATTCATGATGTTCTAAAACATGTAGGTTCAAGAAGTTAAATATGAAATATAAGTCCTATAAAGTGAACACTTTTGAAAGATGGACCTTTTTTCCCAATTTTGCCCCTGAAGAATAAATAGTTATTTAATTAATAATTATCTAATTTAAAGAATAAATAAATAAATAGTTATTTAATTGCAATCTTTAATATGTCGAGAAGAAATGCTACAATATTTGTTCCTTAGCATTATATGCCACTGTTTCTAAGTGTGTATTTGAGATTAATGGCTTTAATAGTGAAGCATGACAGCTTGGTTTAATGTTACTAACTTGTTCATGGTATCTTTACATATTATACTGATTTCATTGTTTTAAGGTAAGGAAAATAAAGAATTATTTGGTACTTAGACTGTCTCTGCAATCCTATAACAACAAAAGAAATTAAAATGAAACCCATAATTTATTTCTCAGGAAATAATGTTCCCGTCTTAAAGTATTATGAAGTGCTAGCTTTGACTATTACCAGTGGAAATTCATTCCATCAGCTGGTAACCCTGCTATAAAAATAGAATAGTTAATTGGAGCCTAACCTTTCTTTTTCCAAATGTTGAACTTGTGTTCTTCCCGTCTCTTTTCCTTAATAGAGAGAACCAGAGGTTTTAACTTATTCTGGTAAGAAACCTTGCTGCATCCCCAGAATGAACATGTTTCAGAAGTTTTTATACATTGACTATTGATGTCAGTCATTCTAATATATTTAGTGTACCTGATGCTTTTAGATGTCATATTACAAAACCTTAAACAGATAAAATGTTAAACAGTCAAATACATTTCAATCCTTCATTCTGTAACTGGATGTGTTTTTGTATATTGAAACATTTCCTTAATTCACTCTACTATAAGCTTGCAGTCTATGTTATTACTGATCTTGTATTGTTTTAAAACAGTTATCAACATAAGATGACAAGTTTTCAGGTGCTAAAAGCTTTTGGTGTATTATTTACATAATAAATCACTTTCTGTAGTGGGCAGAAAGTGTGAATTAAAAACTAGAAAATACATGTTTCATTTTAATTCTATTCTGTTTTAATTTTGTTCATGATATTATTTCACAACAAGACCTGTTTTACACTAAATGAATAATTTTGATTAATAAGTTGGGCTCATTGGCTTGGTGTACTTGTTTGGTAAATAGAACAGTTTTATATTTGGTCTGGATTATTTCAAGTAGCAGTAAAAAGGTGTGATATGTTTCATGTGTTCTTAGGTCTAAAAATTTGTGGCATTTTAGTACGTGAAAAATTACATATGATTTAATTTTGTAAACCAAAAGAAAAAGAAACTCATAGGTAAAAGGAAAATGTCTGATTAGTACAATGCAATAAATTGGTGTTATAAATTTTCTCTATCATAGGTGCATAGAGCTTGACTACCCATTGTTAGCAGAATATGACTTTAGAAATGATATTGTTAATCCAAATATCAAGTAAGTGTTTTAAATAATTTTTGTTTATTCTTTAAATTAATTTATCAGTCTATATTTTGGTACTAACTAAAACTCATTTGTTGTATATTCTGATTGTAAATTTATCTACCATGTTTCTTAATTAAATCAAGACCTCGTATACAAAAAAAATGTGTTAAATAATTGTTACATCAAGCTTTAGGGTACCTGTTATCTGTACCAGGCTATATTTTGTCGATAGTAACCAATGAGGACTTTGCACAAACATTATGCATGATTTTTCAGTCAACTTTGATCCCAGTAATCCAAAAGATAATGATTGGTTTCTGGCCAGTATTATCAGTCAGTACTTTGCTATTGGTTGACCTTGAGTCAGTTGTTTTTTTCCAACTAGGAATTATCTTTTAAGATACATTTTTTCAGTTTAAAACTCTTTAATGTGTACTTTTTCAGTTGAACTTAATTTGGCTTTATTTTAAAGTTTTGAATAAGAGTTTCTTTATATGTTCACCATTTGGAATTTGAGCTTTTGTTCTAGCTCACCTCATTTCGTATGTATGACTTATGTTTGAATTGTTTATAGCTTGACTTTGGTTTGTTTTTCTGTACTATGTTTTTCAGCATTTGTACTGATCTTTTTTTCAGAAGTTTTTACAACTTCTTTGAATGTTAACATTCTTACCTGAGAAATTAATTCAGCCTGATTCATAGAATCCATCCTCTCTTCTGACAATTCTAATCTTTTAAATGTATATAGTTATAGTGAATGTATTAAGGGGAGTTCCATAGACTAAGTGGATCTTGTGCTACAGCAGTTATATTTCTGGTGGAATATTTTACACTGAAGACTCAACTGATTTATCCCTCCACTACATGGGGTATTGAAGCTGATGAACCCATTTGAAGTATGGATAAACCATGGGGACTTCCAAGAGTGTTGTGTGGGAGGGTAATTTCTAAATGACAGTTGATCTAGTTTGTTTACCAAGTATAAGCATATATACAGACTACTTTTTCCGTATGATTTTATCTAAGATAAGATTATGGGTCTATACTAAACAAAACTAGACTTCTTATTTTACCAAGTTTTTTGTGGTTGAGTTTTAGCATATTCAGAGGAATGGCAGTCACTTGTTCCAGATCTATCAGTTTCATCCCTTTAGATATATACAAAGAGTTATTATAAGTTGCTCCGTTTATTTCCTTTTACTCTGAGGTAGAGTGCCTGAAATCCTGGTTCCTACACCCTTTCATGGAGTATTTATGGTTACTTTAAGATTCATGCATCTACTCTCTTATTTGCAGTTATTCCCTGAAGGACTAATTAGGTATGGTGACTTTACAACTGACTTGAGTGAAAAGTCTTTCTGTTTAAACTGTCATCATCTTTCTGACCACCTTACTGCAATTATTCCTTTTTTATTTACTGGTCTGTTTTTTACTTCATAGCATAATTCTGTGATACTGTTTTCAACCAGTTGTTACAGCCCTTGCTATTTACATTTACCTTGTGACTGAGGTTGCTTGCTGGCAGAGCACTTTGTGTGTTCTAGTTTAATTACTGAAAATTTCAGTCCCTTCAAAATAATGTTTGCTGTGGTTACTTTCATATCTGAGGAGATTTTGCATCCACGTTCACCTCTATGATTTTGAAAAAACTGAATATGCTTTGAGTGGGAGTCTTTTAAGGATAGTTTAATACCAGTCACACTATTTTAATATATCCAAGTGGTTGGTACTGTTGAAAAGGTACCAGTTATTTTCAGCTGTTAAGAAGGGTAGCTTTTTATGTCCAATACCAGTTGTTAGGTCTTTTAGCTGAAGTTGTTCAAACTAGTTGTGTAGGACATAATATTGAATGATTATTTAGGTGAAATGTCATAATTATTCACATACCTGAATTAATTTAGGTTTACTGTATGGTGAACTAAAATCAACTTAAAAACCAAGAAGGTATTATATGTATATTGCCATTATAAGAGGCCTAATTGTATTTCTTTGGTTTGTTGATCCAAGCTATGTTGAAGAGCCTTGAATAGGCATAATTACAGTCCAGAGCAAAGGGTACGATCATTTAAGGAATGCATTTGATCTATACATATCAGGTTATTCTGCCAATTTTACCCTTGGTGAAAAAGAAAAGGTCTTTAATATATATTTATATATAACATAGTAACTGTAAGGAACATATTATGGTATGATATAAATATATATATATTTCCTTTACTGATATTTCATTTTCATCTTCTGCAATGAGTAAAGATAAATGTATTTTTTACATTTTACTGATTTTACTGTAATTTGTCCCTTTTACTAAAAAATATAACGTTACTGCAACCATGCAACTCGTATCAGTAAATACAAATTATTATCAACCTTAGACAACTTTTCAGTTTTAATTCACAGTTGTGTAATTCCGGAAGCAATAACTTAATTCAGTATGTAATTTATGTAGTGCATGTTGGAAAATAACACATTTCAGCACTAGAAATAAATGACTTAAAACACCAAAATTTGTTAATTGGACAATCGTTATTTTGATTTGCAGCAGCTTCAGAAGTGTTCCATTAAAACACAAGCCATGACAGACAGTACAGAACTTCATTTGATTCAAATAAATTATAATGGAATCTTTAATGTGCATTTCTTCAACATGCATTTGTCATATAAACTAATAAAGGTCATTGTATTGTTGAAATAATTAAAAGCTGTTCTTTTTGTAAACAACAATACAAAAGAAACATAGGTACAGATTAATTTTTTAACTCATAATGAACAAATAACACCTGACATATAACCATCTTTCTCTGCATAAATCTTTACAAAGCCAACAAGTATACTGACAGAAAAGTTTGAAAAACTGTGACCACAGATGAAAAGGAACAAAGGGAGGCATCTATAATTAGGCCCCTAATGTAGGTGCAGAGAAGCCTTGGCCACTTCTGTCTTTTGAGGCCCCTGGCTGTAATAATAATAATAAAAAAGGACATGAAAAGAAACTAAGAATCATCAGCTCAAAAACAACAACAAAAAAAACAACAAAATTTGAATATTTTATTTGTGTGTGTGTGTATAATTTGCAGGTCTAAGCTGAGTATTGATGCCACATTTTGGTCTAATTGAGGGGCTCATAAAAAGCAGTTGCAAAACTTAAGTGCAAAAAATAATGAGTCTAAATTTAAAGTCCTCTTTGAACTTGAGGCTTGGGCCAAATGACCTTCCTTGCTCCCCTGTAAATTGCCCTACCTATAATTTATTATTTTAGTCTGTAACTTATATAAAACTTTTGTTTACTACAAATAGTTTGTAATTATTTCCAGATTAAGCTTTATTACTCTATATGTCAAATAGTGATCTAGAAATGAATGCTATAGAATCAATTATAATTTATTATGCATATTATTTAAAGCTTTGTACTGTCAGTTATGATTTGTGTTTTAGTGGAATACTCCTAAAGAAGTTAAGTGAAATGCTGACTGTCCAGTTAAAGAAAAAAACAGATTTTGGTGTTTTAAGGCCATTTATTTCTAGTATTGGAATTACTGCAGTACATGGCTATATAATTGTAGGTAGTAGTTCTTTCTACTATTCATTCAAGAATAACATTTTAGAAGCTCATCTTTAGTCAAAGTATAACAACTCTTGTATATATGTTGAAGAATATGTATTGTAGAATTTAATTAGATTTCTTTTTAGCATTTAAATGAGTTGTGAATTAAACAGATTTTATTATACATAAGTGTAATAATATTTTTAATGTTAATTAATAACAAAAGTATTTTTTTTATTGTTTGTCTTTTAGTACTTTCTTTTGTCTGACTCAACACATTTGTAATTTAGTTAACTCAAGTTATCACTACATATGTACTGTAAATTGCTATTCATTTTTCCAAACTACTAAGCATTGACTTAAAACCATCCGCCATTCTTCGTCCCTACCAGGAGAAGAGTTTACGTAAGATGTTTGGTAACGGCCGAGCTCGAGCAGGTGTTATAGTATTGCCATGTGGTAAGTTCTAACATCATTACTCAGCAGAAGTTATTAAACACATGGAAAAGTCAAAGCAGCATAGGAACCTTAGTGTAAGATGATTAAGTGTTTTCAGAAATGGTACTATTGCTGCTTCTAGGGGGTGCTAGTGTCAAAAGTTCACAATTTGAGAATGAACAACTAGGATTCTAAAGGGTGTTGTTAGATTATGCATATAGATGCCACAAATAGAAATGGGTACACTTGTAGATGAATACTAAGATTAGAAAGAGAACTAAAAACAGGAAGTTCAAGAAAAGCATTTCACTGAAGTTAAGCTTTTTATTTATGTAAGCATGATATGCTAAATATTTACCATAGCTGCTTGAATTTCCTACTTTGTATCTGAGGTACAGTACAATACTTGGATATGAATACTCTGAACTTTTGTTTGCCTATGATTGCTAAACTAATAAGTGCATGATTATAATATGCAGTTTTTAAGTATTTAGTTTATTAATTAATGTTGCTACTTTACAATCAAACGTGTTTAAGAAATAAGATCCTCATTATTCATTATCATTAAAATTTTTCTAGGCAGGATTAGAATAAATTAAGCTGAGAACTTGGTATGGTTAAATACATGAATTAAAAGAGTTTGACCTCCTGAGTCCAAAATTATAATTAGATATCAAGTCAGTCAAGAGATGATAGAGTTATAAGCTGTCAAAAAACAAAAAACTCCGAGCCACTCTATGAGTTGCTTATCTGTGGCTAAAAATTACTTCCAACAAAGATTAACTGTAGAGATAGCTGATTTTACCCAGAAAGTGTAACTTTAATATTTTTTCATGAGAAGTTTCCATATTTTCTTGCTTTTAGTTGCTATTGGATCTTGTTATGTTTAAGCTCCTCCAAGTGTAGTTAAATGATCTATCGGAATATGAGTTTTGGATACATGTTATTTTTAATCTCTTTACAAAGTTGAGTTGATTTTTACAGGAAAATCTACAGGTTATTTATCTAATGTTGGAAAACTAATTCTTACATTTTTCAGTTTTCCTTTGATGGTGTATTTTTAGTATTCAATGATGGTTTTAATTTAGCTACTTCAAAAAGTGATTATCTAGAAAATTCCACTAGTATTAAAGGAATATACGTATTGAAAACTTAGAAAGTTGTTTGTTTCTTAAAAAATATATTTATACATTCAAAATAACTAAACTATTCATTATATCATTGTTTACCAGATTGTTTCCATACATAATATACATAAGTGTAAACTTTGATACTCGTTTATGTATTTTTTAGTATTCTTATATAAAGTTTCTTTGCATGTTCAAACATGAATATAATGAATGTAATGTGTCATTTAGTAATTCTTAGTGGACATATCAGTGAGACCACAATAAACGTGGTTCTGTGGTCAGTAGAAACATGCATGAGAGGATGTGACATATGCTCAATTTAGCCAGCATTCATGTTATCATAGGTCTTGAGATGACACGATTCTTTGATGAAGCTGTTATACATATGCAGTATGGTTACATACTGCTGGGTGACATCTTTCAACAATCATCATAGTAGTAGGTGTTCCATGCTTCACAATTAATTTTAGATATTCTGTAGCCAAAATTCAAATGAACTCTTTGAAAGCACATAGAAGATTTAAATTTTTGTCAGTCCTTTTCAGCTGTCAGTCATGTTATCCTAAGAAAGTAGATCATTGTTAGCTTGAATAGTGTCCACAGTCAGCAAATGTAGCAATGCTCCCTGTCAATCATTTCCATCTAGTTTCAATGACCAACAGTAATCAGCCATCTGCTGATGTTCCACTTTCTCTGATATCTCATTTTCATTTTTCTGATATTTTAATGAAACCTTTCCTCTTGTGCTTCTCTAACAGTACTGTGATTTTTAGGGAAATAGTCAGTATGTGACTGTACAAAAATAAACTTTGAAGCTTATATTGCAACCCAACAAAATGTTATTGACAGTATTTCCATAATTTGAGTCATTTTTTGTTTCCTAAACATTTGCCAGTAACATTTTTAAAGGCAGTCCATGCTCTGTTTTTCCAGCTGTTCTCATTGCCCTTTTGAACTGTTCACTTGAAATCAATTTCATAATCTGAGGCCCTTTTCTAACTTTCAATTCTGAAAGAGCTGGGAATTGCCCACATAGGTACTGGAAACAGTCACCATCTTTGTGAAGTGGAGGTAATAAGACCTTTGTGTCAACCAAACTTTCATGCTCAATGTTTTCCAATCATAGTATCAGACCAGGCCATTGCTCCTTTATACACTGCTGATTTTATGTTCTGCAATCTCTTTCACACAAAAAGCATGGAATTTTGTGTTACTGGATTGTTACTGAAGTTGCTAACCATATTCTTTGTACTTGACCTTATCAAGAAGAAGCTCTAGGTTTTTGTATGTTTCCTTCAACTGAAACAAATAAATAATAGGAAAAGATCTGTATATGTTACCATTGTGAAGGAGAACACCTTTCAGATTTCCTTTGAAGGAATCAATCAATAATTGCCACTCTCTTGGTTCACAGACTGCAGCTCCTATCATTGGTATTAATTCAGCAATATTGTTGCATTAAACCAGTGAACCTTCTTGTGAAAAGTATGGTATAAACTTTTTCTCATGATTTCTATTCTAATATAATGATGTTTCAAGAGAAAGTAAGTTCTTAACCCTAAGTCTGGACACAAAAATCCCTGAAAAAAATCTTTTGGAAGGGTAAGATCTCTCGCAAAATAATTAAGTTCATCTTGTGTGAAAAGTTGTGGTTTACCAGGAATTTCAGGTTGAAAACAACCCATATCATCATTTATATTGACATCAGATGAAACTGTATCAAGAGTTTAGGGAGTAGATACAAGTCTATGAATAACAGCTTTTATAGTAGAATGAAGCTTCAGATGAGAAATTTCTTTTTTATTTTGAGTGCTGCAGCCTTGCACATTACATGAACAAAAATAACAGTCATCTCTGTGGTTTTTAGGTATATTACAGACCATTGGAATTCCAAATGGGAAAAATTTTTTCTTACCTTTTGTTCATTATCTCAACTCTTTGATGCAAATGGTGCAAACTTTGATCAGAGCCCATGATTTGTCTTGGTCCCCAAGTTTTAGTAAAACATACAAATAATATACTTTTTTGATGAATTCTGTTATGTTTTGCATTTGTTTCTTTGCAAAGTATTTACCATAAATATAACAAAATGTGTTTAGGTCATTTAGACAATCTCTTATTGCCATAGTGACAAATAAATGATATTGAAAAGGAAATATAATGTCAAGGAGGACACACAAACAAATACTATCTAGAAATGATATGTCATGCAGCCTGTTAACCATTTATATACTAGCAGTGTGTTTCTTGTGGGTTATAAAATTATTGATAAGGCTCTCACTTCATGATTAATCTAGGGAAATATATAGCCAGTGATTGTCAACATTTTAAGCATAACAAAATGCGACCTAATTTCAGTGAAAATGATTTACATATGTAAAAGCATATACGGTGTTTTGTGAAAAATCTGTACATGATGTGGAAAAATGAATATCACTTTTGGATTCAGTGTACAGGAATTAGTGTAGAACATGTACACATTTCAAGATGACAAAACCATTGCAGTATGTTTGTTTATATATATATTTGCCAGTTGAAATAATTTTAGTTTTAAAAATGACATGTGTTGTGTAAAGAATAACATTAAACTGAGCACTATTATTATTTTTTCACACAGATTGTAATTTTTTGTTGTTGTAACTTCATGTTTTAGGAGCTGGAAAGTCGTTAGTAGGTGTTACAGCTTGTTGTACTGTAAGAAAACGATGTCTTGTTTTGTGTAATTCTGGTGTTTCAGTGGAACAGTGGAAAGCACAGGTTAATATGATTTCAAAAATTACTTATATTGGCTTGTAAAAAAAGAATTTTGTAATCTGTTTTCAAGCTTTTACTTTTCTTGAATATATTTTCATATAAAATAATTTGTTTTTGTCATTTGGAATCAAATCATTTTAATATTGAACATTAATAACTGTAAATAATACAAGTATTTAAATCAATAATAATAAGGTTTCAGTGCATTTCTTTCAGGTATTTTCTATATTGTAAACAGAGTTTTGAAACTGAATAGCCAACTGTAGCTATGATAGTTTATAGGATATGTCACTGTTTCTTTTATAAGATTGATGAAAGATCTTCCATTTACTGAAATGAAATTTACATAAATATAGGCATTTTGATGTTCTGATCTTTTAATGGTAGTATATGTGTAATTCTTCTGTATCTTTTATCTTTTTTACAAGAAGTTTTAATTTATACTTCACAGTTCAAGATGTGGTCCACAGCTGATGACAGCATTATTTGTCGTTTTACATCTGATGCCAAAGACAAACCCATGGGTAACTCATAGAGCTACTTAACTTAGAAAATAAATTTGTTGCTACTTAGTATATGAGTGTTGGAAGCTTGGAGATGTTTATGTTAATAAGTGATTATTTGTGATAATTATTTTAACTTTTTTTTTTTCTGGAGTAAGTTCCAGTTTATTAAAAGTAGGCTCTAAAGTAACTCTCAGAGTATACAATCAGTATGTTCAAGTGTAGTATTAAAATAATAAGAAAGGGTTAATTTCTAATACTTATTAATTTTTTTCTTTTAGGGTGTGGAATATGTATAACAACCTACTCTATGATTACACACACTCAGAAACGATCATGGGAGGCAGAGCAAGTTATGGCTTGGCTGAAGGAACAAGAATGGGGATTAATGCTTTTAGATGGTTTATTTTAGTTTTGTGTGAAACTATTTTGACCAACTATTTGTTGTATATATATAGTCATTTTTGATATAAGTAATATTTATAATGTATGACAGTTAATTTTAAGTTGTATAAGAGGTAATCTTATAATTCTTCATATATTTATATTTTCATATATATAAAGCTTCAGTTCTTATGTAGTTCAATATATAAATTTTATTTGTAGAAGTGCACACAATTCCAGCCAAAATGTTTCGAAGAGTACTGACCATCGTCCAAGCACACTGTAAGCTTGGCTTAACAGCTACTTTGGTTCGAGAAGATGATAAGATACAAGATCTTAATTTCTTGATTGGACCAAAATTGTATGAAGCTAATTGGCTGGAACTACAGAAGGCTGGGTACATTGCTCGTGTGCAGTGTGCTGAGGTTAGCAAAAACATTTAATAAGACATTTTATTACTTTATTTTGTGTTTTTTTTTTTTTTTCTGCAACCTGTATTATATCTTGGCACATTTTATCTTTATGCTGATGTAACATGTTGTTTTATATTCTAGATTTTCCTCCATCATTACAATTTTTTTTCAGCTCTTGTATTGTATATAGCATTTAATAGCATTTATATTTGACACTCTTATTATCAGAAGAGAAACTTGTAAGCATGGATAAAAACATTTTTGAAAGTATATTCTATACCTTTTTGTAAAGTTAATGATACTCACTAATTTTATTCATTATTGTCAGAGCTCTATGTAAAGAATATAATGGTAATAAATAAGCTATAGTTAATTTAGTAGCATTTGATAGGAAAGTGTTATTGAGGTTTTAGTCCATTTTAACTCACCATATAGTAAGCTAAATTAATTTAGGTATGTAGATAGTGTTGTGATATTGCACCTATTTCATTATTTAGTATTGTACAACTGTTTAATGATTGTATATATTTGTGTTAAAGATTTATTTTTCACCAAAGGTAAAATTGAAATGAGAAGCAGTGACATAGAGGCCCTTATGTATTTCTTAGTTATTATGTGTATAATGTTATGAGATTGCACCTAATTCATTATTTCATATTATTATACAGAATTAGGCTTTTAATTCACAGGTTCTCTTTACAGTTTTACCTTTGATGAAAGAGAAAAGAAATATTTATCACATTTAACAGACAAATTTTTCAGATATCAAGTATTAACATTTTTCTTGTTGTGTCATTATTTTTGTTATTAGTAATACTAACAACTCTTCAGTAATAATACACAATAACAGGAGATTCATGTATAACTGAGTGTATGTTTGAAAACATAATTTGGAGTTGTTGTAATTATCACTTTCTATTTTAATAATTTACTGGTCTCCCAGTGGTTCAGAAGTAATTTTCAAGGCTTAAAACACTAAAAGCTGAGATTCAATACCCATGGTGAACATAATACACATTGTATAACTTTGTGCTTAATAATGAAATAGTCATCTGCTGGTTTTATCTGTGAATTTATACATTTGTGCTAAAAGCATAAAAAAATTACTTTTTTAAAAATTGTTCAAAGTTGATTTGATTGTATGACACGATTTTCAGAATTTATGCTATGTGTAGATGGCAATTTAAATATCTCAATAATAACTTCAAGGGGTAATGATAACATCATTTACATTAGAATGATGGTTTTTTAAAAGTTAGTTGTAGTTATGACTAAGTGATGACATTATATGCTGCCCAGAAATACACAGATTGTTTAAATTGATGTTAGTGATGAAGTAGTTGTAGAGTTATTTTGACTGAAGTAATAATAATAATAATAATAAAAATGAAAGATGAACAATTTAGTTGATTAGTTGTGTTTTGGTATCTTAGTAATGGTTTCTTGCATTGTTTTTGGGATTTGGTGGCAGAGAAACAAATAAAGGTGAGTGACAGTTATTTTTTTAAAAGTAAGACTGTTATTGTTGATTTTTATGAATGGCATGCATATTTGTGTTATACCTGTTGAGTAACTGGGCTATCTGTGTATAAAGAACTGTGCAGGGAATTATGCATAGTGGTTGTTGAAAGAAATAAAAGAAAAATGTTATTGTAGGTCAAATCACCAAGAAGTTAAGTACAGAGAAATATATATATATATGTAGCTACGCTGGTGATTTGATGCACAACAATATTTTTCTTTTATCCCTAAATATAGAGCCTACAAAACACTATGATAACCAGAGCACTGTAATAAATTTAACTCAATCTAAGTTAAAGATAGCACTGAGATTACTTGTACCTAGTTATAAGTTAAGGCTATTCTGGAATAGTTGCAAACTTATTCATAAACAAAAGTGCTTTCTCTTCAATTTATTTTACCAACTTGTTTGTTTGGGGAGTGACATGTGATTTACTAAAAGTAATTTTGTTGCTTTTAAGGTTTGGTGTCCTATGACACCAGAATTCTACCGAGAATATCTTACATCTAGAGCCAGCAAGAAACTAGTGAGTTGTGTGAAGGATTATGTTATTTTGTGTTTAGTGAATAATTAACAAAATAATTTGAGAGGTATTCAAGAATGATGAAAGCAGTGGAGAAATTGCTTTTAAACTAATGATAATACTGAGTATCTAAAGAACAAGTTATTCATTAATTTTTGGTATAAAGCAAAACATTGAAACAGGGAGTATTATGAAATGATCTTACTAGGGTGGTATTCATAGGTAGGGCTAAAAATTGTTACTGTAATTTAAGGAACAGCAGAAAATGTTATCCTAAGTTAAAGTGAGTTTTATTCCTGACTGAATTCGAAGAAGAGACCGAACAGGTAGATGTAAGAACAACGACTGGCAGAAAATGTTATTCTGAGTTAAAGTGAATAATTTTACCTGACTTAATTTTTGGAAGAGACTGAACATGTAGTCATAAGAACAGTAACTACAACAACTTGACAACTGGCAGAAAAATGTTATCCTGAGTTAAAGTGAGTTTTATTCCTGATTGTTTTGAAGGAATAGGCTGAACAAGTAGAGATGAAAATAGTAACTACAACAACTTAAGGACTAGCAGAAAATGTTATCCTGAGTTAATTTGAGTTTGGTGCTCAACTGAAATGGAGGAAGAGACTGTTCATAACTTGTCATTGAAAACAACTAATGTTTCATTAAACGAATTGCATACAAACTCAGTTCAGCAGATCACAAAAAAATAAGAGAAAGCATTACTATAGAAACAGGAGAGTTCTGAAGGAGAAAAATATTTGGATCAGACTGAAACAGGTAACCACAATATTCGAAAAACAATAGAATCATCTCTTCTAAAGTGCATCCACTACCCACAACTCCTGATTATCCTATAAGTAGAATAGTGGTAATATGACCTTTAGGCATTTCCAGATTTGTACATAGTTCACCTTACAATTCACTTACATAATCTGGCTCATACCATAATAGCTGTTCATGAAAACTTGATATATTGTACCAACACCAAATGCTATGTCTGTTGTATTCCAGCCAGCCTGATGAAGTTTGACACTGAGTGAAAGGTCTTGTTGGCATTGGATATTGGAGATGTAGTGCTTGACGTATTATATTTCACTTTGATTTCATTCACGTATTCTTGGAGTTGCCGAACAGACTGCATAGTAAATTAAACTTTATAGTTCTACAGTGACATTTTTCATCTGGTGGCTCTGAGAGGGAACAACTAGTGACTGTATTACTAGGACCACAATAATTTACACCCACTGCAGAACCAGATCTCTGTTATTAAAACTATATGTGTACTTGCTTTAGAATGTTGGATGGTTTTTATTAAGTCCTATGATTTTAGACTTTCAAATACAGCCCTGGTGTTTCAAAATCTGTAAGTTTTGGACATTGAACTCACTTATTAAACCTGATACTGATGGCTGGAGATCTTTAGACTATATATTTATGCCTTTGTTGATAAATAGTTTATTTATGTCATGCTACTGTACACAACTCATTCTTATTGTTGTGCTGGAACTAAGAAATTTCCCATTCTTAATCATTACACAGCATGTATGAATTACTGTGCTAACCTTTATGTCATGATTTTTATTCTTTTTTAGCTGCTTTTTGTGATGAATCCCAACAAAGTTCGCTCTTGCCAGTTTCTTATTCGTTACCATGAAGGAAGAAATGATAAGATTATTGTTTTCTCTGATAATGTTTTTGCACTGAAACATTATGCCATCAAATTAAATAGGTAGGCCTCTTAAATCTGCACAGTTAACAAGTCACTAAATCAAATTGTTTCCTCTTTTAACTTATTTTTGTGTAATATTTTAGACACAAATAAATGTCTTTGGTAACCATGAATAATGACATAAGATGTGGAACTGTTTAGTGTAGCACAGGACAAACAAATATCGTGATTAAAGCTTTCAAGATTATGGAGCTCTTATTTTATGACTGTGAACAAACAATAGCTGATTTTTATGCCAGGTAGAAAATGTTTTACAAATAATTTCAAAGATATATATATACAAGTATACACAATATTTCATCACAAACAAACAAACTTTCACTGGAAATTCCACAGTATAACTTAATTATTACAAACCATACACACCACCCTAAGCTCAATGAAATACATGTCTGTGATGAAATATTGTGTATACTTGTATATATATCTTTGAAATTATTTGTAAAACATTTTCTACCTGGCATAAAAATCAGCTATTGTTTGTTCACAGTCATAAAATATATCTTTTTTTATGGAAAACATGACTAATTTTGTAATATAATACAAGGTAATTGTACCATACTTAAATCGTTTTAATGTGGTTAACATTTGATTGTTGTTAGTCATGATTAGCTATAGTTTTGCATCATCCACATATAGTGCTTGTATACTAAGATAGATCAAATTAAAATTAAGTGGATTAATGATAATGATCTGTGGCAAGTAGCATAGCATTGATATCAAAGAAGTCATTCTATTGATGCACATCTTGATCACCTATACATTTATGAAATCTTGAAGCTCTTTGAGATATAGATCGTTCTTGTGGAAATAACATAATCTGAAGATTGTTTATATTAGAAAACTATTTAGAAGTAATGAGATCATTTGACTAAACCAAATGAAAGGTATTTCGCAAAATTAACATTTTCTTTATTAGTCTAATTGTTAAAGGTTTTAATGCTTCAAAAAACATTAAAAGCAAGAAGATAAGCATTGGTGATGCTAATCATGTGATTGAATGATGTTTTGGTTTAGTAAATTAATTTTTTGCATACCATGGCTTGGGTTTACCACATACCTTTGTTTTGGGTTGATATCATGTTTCATAATGTATATGTTTTTGATGAGTTTACTAAGTTTTTTTAGTTGCCCACACACTTTGGTGCTGTCTAAACACTTTTAATTGAGATTAAGTTGAGTGTTAATGAATTTGTTGTATTTAAACTCTCCAGATTTACATAAGATAAACTGACACATTACTGAAGTACAGTGAAGTACTAAAATCAGGGGTCTGATTCCCCTCGGAAGACTCAGCAAATAGCCTGATGTGGCTTTGCTATAATAAAAACACACACACACACATTACTGAAAGTGCAATGAAAAGCTTTTATAACTTACTGAGTGTTTAAATAAACCTTTTATGACTTACTGAGTGTTCAAATAAACCTTTTGTAACTTACTGAAAGTTCGATGAAAAGTTCAGATGTCTTATTAAATGTTCTATGGAAAGTAAATATGCTTTAAAGCTTAACAGAAAGCTTATGTTCCTACTACTGAAAGAAGAACAGAAAGCTGAATAAAATTTTGGAAGAAGTAAAGTTAATATGTGATTTTTACATATGAGACATTCAAAACTCTTGCTCAGCAATGTACTTGCTTAAAAGTTGAGGCTTGATTAACTTAATATTTTTAATTATATAGATTATATTATATTTTCTCTTGATACATTAATTATTAATTCCTCTATTTAGGAGCTATGGAATTTGTTGTTTATTTTTAGTGGGTACATATAGTTCACTGTATTTTAAATTTTGATGTTTGTAATAAAAAAACTTTCATCATAATATATGCTTATCAAATGTTCTAATATGAATTTTTTTTTTAAATTTCAGACCGTACATTTATGGACCCACTTCTCAAGGAGAAAGAATGCAAATCCTTCAAAATTTCAAATACAACCCTCAAGTGAACACAATCTTTGTCTCAAAGGTGGCTGATACATCTTTTGACTTGCCGGAGGCAAATGTTCTAATTCAGATCTCAAGTCATGGTGGCTCTAGAAGACAGGAAGCTCAGCGACTTGGAAGAATTTTGCGAGCAAAGAAAGGTGAGTCTTTCAATTTTAAATATTGCGCAGTGATTTTATAAATACAAAAATAGTTTACTCACATGCGTGCCCTTTTTCTGCTGAAACGCGGATTTCCGCGGTTTTCAAACGGCCAACGATCACCCACGAGATTCGTGTAAATGTGAGGAGAAAATATGAGCGATTTGGGGGCCGGGTAGGTGGTTTTGAGGAGAAATCGTATTTTTCAATGTTTATTGCAGAAAAAAATCTGACTGCCATCTTGAGGCAGTCTCTTTAAATCTCGTTGCAGGTCTCGTGGTCTGGTATCGTATGCATACCAGACGATAAAATATTCTCTACGCTCCAAAGAAACAACAGCGATTGAAATGTTTAAAAGGAAAGATGTTCATTTTGATCCTGTAGACAAGAGAATGTGTAAGGACATTAGATCAGTAGCTTCAAAGTATACCTCAAAGCTGAGGGAGAATCAGAAGAAAAGGGCTGAAAGGCTTGAGGCCTATGGTTCTGTGAAATCTGGCCCAGCCACCTTGGCTAAAGAAAAAGTCCAGAAAGCCGTAGAGGCACAGAGAGCTGCCCATTCAGAGAAGGAGAGAAAAAAAGCTCGGAAGAGAGCACTGGAAACCCTTGTCTCAAAAAAAAGAGGAAAGTAGCCAAGATTGATTAAAGGAAATTAAGTGATTTGAAATTTGACTGTAATTTATGCAGCAGAGCAGAAGTTGATATCAGTGACTGAAAAACATTTTATTATTATCTGCAGCATACAGTGCCAGTGGTTTATTTTAAAGCATATCATTAATTTTATTTTGAAGCAATGTCAAAGCTTTCCTTGATTTGCTATTTCAGTTTGTATTGTGAAAGAATGAAAAATATACTGATATTGAAGTACCAGTAATTTACTGACAAGATTGTATAGATGAACAAGTTTTACTGTAGGTAGTCATGTAGAGTAATTTTAAGTAATTTGAAATTTTAATGGAATACATGCAGCAGAGCAGTAGTTGTTGATGTCAGTGACTGTACAAAATTTAATTTCTGAGGCATATCACTGATATCAATAGTTTAATATTGAACCATATCAGTAGTTGAATTTTTAAGCAATGTCATAGCTTTCCTTCATATGCTGTTTTAGTTTGTATTGTCAATTTGTGAAAGAATGGAAAATTCACTGACATTAAGGTACCAGTAGTATAATGACAAGATTGCATAGATGAACAATTTGAACTGTAGGTAGTCATGATTAGTCAAAAGAGTAATTTTATGTGATTTGAAAATTGTATGGAATATATGCAGCAGAGAAGTAGTTATTGGCAATGACTGTAAAACATTTAATTGGCAGCATACCAGTAGTTGATGATCATGATGTTATTTATGACAAGAAGGATAATAATGAAATGATTTGTATTCGAAATATTTACTGAGTTATTTTGGCTTTATTAACTCATATTACTAATATATTTTGATTTAGAAAAAAAATTAAACTAAATAAATAGCAAATAAACAATCTTAAATTTCATTTATTTACTTTTTATTTTATTTGTTAATTTTAGATATTTTGATATATCTTCTAAAAAATGAACCCCCCTAGTCAGGCGTGGCTGCACCGCACTGTGGTGCCTCTGGCGCCAGGCTATATACCTTTTCCTCTTTTTTTCATAAATTTCATTGGCATGCCTGTACTCAAAAATATAAATTTTTCAGTCAGTAGTTTGTTGTGAGAGTTTGTTGGTACCTGCATTAGGATTTGACTAGGATCCAACTGTTACATTTTAAAAACTCAAGATTATATATATATAGTTTTTTACAACATAGATAGCAGCAACACCAATAACAATAACAGAATACAGTACAAGTTATTATAAGATAATTTTCCAAAAAAGAACATTTGGACCAGAACTTTTTGTTTAATGTTTTATTTTTATTTTTGCCCCCAGCAGCTCAGCAGCAAGACTGGAGGCTTATAACACTGTACAACAATTTTTTAAAAAAAGTTCAGCTTCCTAAAGTGTTTGTTTATTGTGACAGGTACCTGGTAGGTATGCACAAACATAGTTTTGGCTTTGCTTCATCACATAGGAACTCTGAGAAATAGACAGTTAACTGTTTACCGGCAATAATGTATTTTGACATTGATGAGACATATTAACCAACGCCAATCATCCTGTAAAACGTCTGTAACATATAACTTACTTGTTAGCATTGCTTCAGTAGCACTGTATATCCTGAAACAATACGTACACACTATGAGGTCTATATTAATCCAATGAGCAGCATCTGTGTATGCAAGCCACTTTTATAGCCTGCTATAAAACCTTATTCATAGGTCTCTTACAGAAATGAAAATTTTTGGACACAAATATAAGAAAAAACATGACAAAACTGAAGATTTCGATGAAATGATATGCAATGAGCAAATTTGGATGTGATTTTCATGATTAGCAGTCAAAAATCTATAAGGAACACCCAACAGTGTTCAAGAAGCAAAATCTTTGTTGTGCAGTGTAATGCTAAAAATCAGATTTTTATATTAAGGTGGAACAGCATAGATAGCTCATTTTGTAACTTTGTGCTTAAAAACAAACAGAATGTTTATTTTTTTATAATTTTTTTGGTATTCTAAATTTTAGTTTGTTTATTTCATATTAGACTGATTAGTTGGAAGTGAAACCAGTCTATAGTTTGATAAGTATTTTTCTCATATACAAATTTTAGATAAAAATATACATTTCAATAACATTGTGGGTAGCTTTACATTTTGTTAATGTTACTTTAAGCTCTTTTACACAGTTAAATATAAATTACTTTTATGGCTGGAATAGTTTTTTGACACAAATTGTGTTGTAAGTGTTAGCAAAACTTCATATGCCCAATTATTTTAAACTTTTGTACAGAGATGTGTAAAATATATAAAAATCTATAAATCTCAATTAACACTGACATCCTCACAAAAGAGGGGACATTATAATATCAATTCTATATTTATGATTTATCTGTTCTCATAAATTTTAATGTGCACGTACAATTTTGTGAATGTTGTCATTCTGTTAAAATGAAATGTTTCTGTCATCACAATATACTGAAGTTCGAAAGTGTTATGAGGCTTCATATAATTTAAATTCTCATAACTTTTAATTGATCAAATTTGTATATGCATAATTTTGTATATTTTCATACTTATTAATAAAGTTGGAAAGTCTGTTAAGTTGGTATATTTTTAAAAAACAAAGAAAAATTAGATAACTAAAAGAACATCAACTGAAGAACTGTTTCTTAAAAGGCTTAAAAGGTCTTATTCTCAGTTATATGCTAATTTCCAAAAACCAAAAATAACTTCAGTCCTTGTTATCATTCCCTGAAAAGTATTTCTTAAAAAGTTTATTTGTTAACATCACCTGTAATATAATGTATCTTTAGCTTGGATTATTTATTAAGTGTGCAATAATGCATTGGTATTCTTCCTAAGTCTTTTCATATTTACAGTGTTTTCTAGCTGTAACAAAACATTCTAGGAAGTACCACAAACTGCAGGATTATTGTATGGCTCCATCTTTATAAACAAGATCAAAATAATTAAATAATATAGAAAGTATCAAATAAAATTCCAAGTGTATAAAAAATTATTGATTATAAACTAGTGTGGTTTACACTAGTGAGTGAACAGTTGGTTCAGACGTATTTTCTCGTTTGCAGTGTAGTTTATTCTCTATTCATGAAGTTGATTTTCTGTGTATACGATTCAATTCAAAACCATAATTAATTTTAACAGCAAACATCTAAAGTGGGAACTTGAAAATAAAAATAGCTTAAGGCTGATAGGTCAAACACTTGTAATTATTTTAATTAGCTTTTAAAATAATAGTTTTAAAACTTTTAAAGCTTTGTCAATTCAAGTAAACTAATGCATCATTTCTCTCACAGCTGTACTTGTAACACTGGTTTGCTTTTTAGTTGCTTTTAACATCTTGTTTGTTTTCATCTATAAATTTCTCTTGTACTTTGAAACTTATATTTAACTTAAATTCCCTCTTTGTTTAAAACATTGTTTCTTTTCCTTACACATGGTCTTAAGTGAACCAGTAGAATAATTCCTGGTGTTAAAACTTTTGTATTCACTAATTAAAATGACTTTGTGGCAAACTAAGTTAGATCGAACAGTAACAGATTTGATTAAAGTTGAAATATTTTGTGAATGTTAACTAGTTCTGTCACTAACAATCCTAATCTAAAACTGTTTTTATTTTGTAACTGTAATAATACAACAGTATTCATGATGGTTAGTAAGTATACATTTTTGTTATAATATCTATAACTTTAATCTGATACTTTTATATGACTTGTAGGTGCAATTGCAGAGGAATACAATGCCTTTTTCTACACCTTAGTGTCTCAGGATACAATGGAAATGAACTATGCTCGTAAGAGACAGCGTTTTCTGGTGAACCAAGGCTACTGCTATAAAGTGATTACTAAACTAGCAGGAATGGATGAGGTAAAAATTGAGTAAATTGTTGAAAACTATACTGAACATAATGCATTGTAGCTTTCTGTTTTCATATTGACTGTTAATGTTTTGGTTCTGGAAGAGAATATGACCTGTTTAACACTGATCATATATATATGTTTCTGTAATAACCAGGAGAATTTAATGTACAAGACAAAAGAAGAACAGACTCAGCTTTTACAACAGGTTCTGGCAGCTACAGACGCAGATGCCGAAGAAGAGCACGTGCCTGGAGAAATAACTTATGGAAAATCTGGAGCTCAGGTATCTAATTATACATAACATGCTCTGTTAATGTGTTTTAAAGTAATATTCTATTAGAATATTTCAGCTCATACCACTGGTTTATCCAGGTTTTTGGATAGACCTAGGGTTACAGTGAATGAAAATTAGGTGTATAAATTCTTAGATGCAAGTTGCAGGGAGTTGAAAAAAAAAGTGTTACACATTATGTCCAGATGTGGGAACCATCACTTAGACTCTGACTTGACTCTAACTCTCACACAGACTTATCCTTGACTACTATTGTGCTGTTTCATACTTTATAGTAATCTCTTTATATTCTAGAGGCACCAGTAAATATATTATTCTCTGAAATTAAGAAGAGTGCATTTTATTATAGGAAAAAAAAACAAAAACATTTTGTTAAAACATCAGATATGTATAAAGTTTGTTGACTTCATTATATGCGCAGATAGTCTTTGTTTAGCTTTGTACAAAATTCAAAACAATCTTCATTAAAATGAACTACTAGTAACTTAGTTGAAAGTGCTTATAAAAAATTAAACAATGTGCATACAAGCTGCATACAAGAATAAGTTTTCATCAATTTAAAAATAATTTTTTTGCTCAGTGTGTTTTGTTACAAGAAAAGGTGGAATTACTGATATGTTTGCTCAGCTGTTGAAATAATCTTTGTTAAAATGGTTTAAAGGTTCAACACACTCAATCTAGTTATTGTTAGATACAAGAAAGAGAAATGTGTTAAAGTTGCAGTACAGTTTTGTTGAGGGAGCAAACAGTATGTATTTTTTTTTTTTAGTTTTCTCTCAGCATTATTTTGTGATTATTTCATATAAGCAAAATGTTCTTAACGTTATAAGTGAGGACGTCCAGGCCTTCTAGTGAACCTAAAATCCTATTAAATATTATTTTGAGAGTGGTCAAGTTTTTTTTAAAAAATGACATATAAATTCCATATTTTTTCAACCAACCTGAGTTTATACATCTTTCTATTTAATTTTAATGTTTCTATAAACGTAAGTTTAAAAACAGGATTTAATAGGAAAAAATAAGTACCTTGTTGTAAATGTGAACAAACTTATTACAAAAGCCTGATATATTAGCAAGTATTCTTTGCAAAATCTGTTTTGATCCTAGTAATCTTGTGATTTTGAGTAGTTGAAGCAGGAATATTGTGTGCCAAAGCAGTTATGCAGAAACCTTATAACAACTTGTATCTTTTTGACCAGTTGGTCTATAAAAACTTGTATTTTAATTTTACAGTCTATTTGTTTCTTAAAAATGGACAGAAGAACCTGAGTTAATTATTCTTTACAGACAAAGTGTTTAAAGTAGTCTTTGCTTTTGATTTTTGATTCAATAAAAAAAATGTTTATGGTCAAAATTGTGTAAATATGTTTGTAAACCTTGGTAAATGTTTATTTTTGTTAAAAATCTGATCAGACAACGGGTGTAGGGTTTGTATGTAAATGTCATATTAGGCTTAGTGTGAGATTTTATATTGTATTAGTTGGGATTAATTGAATAACTGTAAAATTGTTGATGAAAACACTGCTGAGCATCCTTTAAACCTGCAGTAAACAAAGCAAATCAAAACGACTTGCTATTTTAAATGATTTAAATTTCAATGTGATTGTAAATAAAAAGTAAGCATAACAATACATAGTACGTAATGTAAATTGTGATATTTAACAAAATTAAATTGTTCAAAACATCAGAAATTAGAAGGCAAAGTGAAAGATAATTTGTTTTCTCTCTGACAGTCAACTCGTCGTGTAGGCAGCATGAGCTCTTTGTCAGGTGCTGATGATGCTGTGTATGTGGAATATAAAGGAGATAGGAAAGGACTATTAGCTCGTCATCCATTGTTTAAGAGATTCCGTAGATGATTGTTGTTGTGTTGATTGTATAGCTGATCTGTTCTGTATGTAAATAAATGTGATGAAAAAATTGCAGTTTTGTTCTTTGTTATATTGTATGTCTTTTTTGTTAATGAGTAAATAAATAAAAATTAGTAGCTTTATAATTTGTGTGAATTTGTGTTTATTTATACTTTTATTAATAGTCCTTTATAGGTAAAAATCAACAACAACATTATATACTGTGTACTTTTAAAACAACAGGTAAGCTATGTTATTAAATTAGGTATATTGTTCATTTGACCTTGATGATGGCTTTAATGTATAAATAGAAATACTTCATGGTCTACTTTAAGAAATGAAAGTTAATAAACCTTTGAACTTTCAGTTTTTGTTTCAAAACTACTAATAATGTTTCATAAAACTGGAGTCAGATTTCACAAGCTTCTATCTTTACTTATTGAGCAAGATACTATGATGAACAGTTTTTAGCATTTCAATGTTTATGTTCCTTATTCATTGTTGTTGATTAGTAATAAAAACTACATAGTTTAAAAAAAATCAACCTACACTCGTAAAAACTTAGCTACAAATTGAATAGGTGTATCACTATTGCTTTCAACAAACTAAACACTAGAAACTAAACTGCAAATTAGTAGATTTATCACTGTAGCTTTTGTCAACCTAAACACTAGAAATCTAGCTATAAATTAACTGATTTATCAACATAGTTTATCTAACTAACTACTAGAAACTTTTGTATGAAAATTACAAGACTTATCATCGAATTCTTTAAGTTTCAGACCAAAATTGAAAAATGTGTCCAGTCTTTTAAACCCCATTGGCCAAAAATATTTTATGTGCAGCTGAAAACAGCTCATAACTTTCAAATATACTAGTAAGTAATAGTAAGTATTCTTTCAGATATTTAATCTTTTTCATTTTACTTTGAAAGTGCTTTTATTGAACAGTAGGTTAGTGAGAAATATTGCTCTGCCATGGGGCAGAAGTCCAAATGAACAGAAATAATAGTCCAAGAGATGGTAGTGAGTACTGTTTCCATCCATTAAGCCTGTAGTTTATCATTTAAAATTAGGATGGCTGTATGCAGGTAACCCTTTGTGTTTTGTGCACAAATTCTGGAATACAGTTATTTGTTGTTAACATGTTTAATTGCTGGTGTACATTCATCTGCACTTATATCTGGCCAACACTTCTAAATGTATGTGAAGGAGCTCTCAACACTCCAAGAAGTATATAAAGTTTTGTTTGTAAACGTAATACAAAACAACTTGTACTGGCTGTGATTTCACTTTTGTTTACTTATGTTGATTAATGTCATTTATAAATCATTATTTTAACTTGTGAATGTTTATTGCAGAGTGCAGCCGAGTTTTTAATTTACAGATTGTGGAGTTGAGGTTCTGTGAATTGCATTCTGTTATTACTCAAAAGAAAATTGTTCTTTACACTTTGGGACTATGGGTGCATTATAAGAGTGAAAGTCAGTTTCCAGTATTTGGTTCTACAGGAGTTGATTTAAAGCTCAAAATACAACTGTGGTTAGCAGCAGTGTAACACGATTGAAATTATTGATTGTATTGTAATAACAGAGAAGGGAAAAATAATTCATTTTGTAAAACTATGCTCCACAGTGACTGAATCAGTGTGTGTGGACTGACGAAAAAAGCCCATCAATTAATCTCTGAATACAACTGTGATAAGTAACTGTGTAATAGTCATTTGTATATACGTTTGACTTGCTTTAATACATTATTTTAAAACAAGTGGATTGTGTGATGTTTAATTATTGTTGAAATTTATTGCCAACAACTTCGCACACCTCTTGTAAAGAACTTGGCTCATAGGTACCTAAAAAAACTGACAATTCCCTTAGGTGGAACAAACGCAGATTATTCAATGTATAGCTTTGCCATAAAGCAAAAAGTGTGTTCATTTCATTTTCTTTAACAATTGATTTTGTAGTCTCAAGAGAGAAGATACTTTCTAAACTGAGCAGGTGTTCTGCCACATTAATGATTATGTGATAGACTGAGTCCTTATACTTGGTGGAGTATAGGAAACAACAATAATACAGCTGTAGAAAGGAAGTATCTAGGTCCTCAACAGACAGTGATTAGTACTATTATAAAAATATCATTTATTATATTGATATATTTTATTCCTTTTATTTGGGATTTGGTTAGGTGGTTAAAGTACTCGACTCATAATTCGAGGGTGGCGGGTTCAAATCCCCCTCACACCAAACATGCTCCCTCTTTCATCTGTGAGGGCGTTATAATTTGACGGTCAATCCCACTATTCGTTGGTAAAAGAGTAGCCCAAGAGTTGGCGGTGGGTGGTGATGACTAGCTGCCTTATACTGCTAAATTAGGGACTCCTAGCTCTCGAGTAGCTTTACGCGAAATTCCAAAACAATTATATACAAGGCGCAGATAGCCTAGTTGCTTTGCGCCATGAAACACCAAACCATCCAATATATATACAATAAGTCGGAGAAAACTGAATTTGTTTTTTCACAGTGTCTCCACTAACGCAAATAATAAGGCTGCTTTGAAAATGTGCTGTTATAAATGTACTGAATAAGAAAATATAAAGTGCCATAAATGTTTTATAAATGTTTTATTTACGAAATTATAAATATTTCTAAACAGGTTTTGTGTGATTAAAATGAAAAATATTAATTTGTGTAATGAATTTAAATATTGTCACTAGTTGGTAAATTAAGAGGGCGTGGTAATATTTTGCTCCTGAAGTTTTCCGCAACAGATATGATTGTATATTGTACATTATGTTCTTGCCCAGTGACTAACAATAATTTTGGTGTACGGTATACACTGCACATAACAGATATATGACTGTATATTGTACATTATGTGTTTGCCTAGTTACTGAGAATAATTTTGATGTACAGTATATACCACACAGACAAAAATTCCGGACTCTATAAAGGATTGTCTGTATGATTCGAATATTAAAATATATTGTTCAACATATTATACTCTTAAAAACTATGCAAAAGTGATCTTACGATGCCTTTTATAATTTAAATAGTTTCTCTTATATATCTTAATTATTTATAGTTATGTCATGTTGTTATACTACTATTTATAATTTATATAGTTTGCCTGATATATTTCAATTATTTGTAGATTTTGTGTTTTCATATCAGGCAAATATTACCGAAATTACAGGAACCAAATCCTTATTATGCATGTGACGAAATTAGCTAGCATACCCGTGTAACTTTGACATGCTATGACAAAAACTGTAATCGTTTTTCACGTATGACTTAACACAAACTCTGTGAAGTTATGGGCTGCTTAAACCTATACATGAGAAGCAGTGTTCCTCTCTGTTCGAATGAAATACTATAATATCAAGTCTCACAGTACAACTTTTACATGTAAATGTGCACTTACTATTGTACGAAATGTTCCTGGTTGACATAAATCATTACTTTAAATGGCTTTTTCTTATCAAACTGTAGTTCAGAATTGTGTTTCAAAATTCCTTAGATTTTAATGAAATGTTGGAGAATTGAACATTTAAACTGTTCTTTACTTGGTATTAAATCTTAGGGAGGATAATTAAGAAAATGCAATTTGTTAAAACATTGAACCAACTGTAGTTTTCACAAAGAACGTGATAAGGCACTTTGATTACTTCGTATTTTTTATAGGATAGTATTAAAAAGTTTTTTACTTGTTGGTAAGCGCAAAGATACGCCACAGTGGCTCATCTGTGCTCTGCTCACTATGGGTATTGAAGCATTTTTGTTGTTTTGTCCTAAGCCCACAGACTTGTCTTTAAGCCACTGGGGTAAAAATAGTAAAACATAGAAACTGACTTTAGAATAAATATACTATGTTAATACATTTAATTTTCTTATGATAAAACTCCATAAAACAGTTATACTCCATGCTATCAGGTGAAACTAATTGTTATTGGTGAAATTCTTAACTCTGAGTTCTTTACTGAAAAATTGTTTCACCTGATAACATGGAGTATAACTGTTTTACGGAGTTTTATCATAAGAGAATTAAATGTATTAATTCTTCAGTATTATCCATGCCATCATTGAACAGCGGAAAGTTGTGTAAAAGCTATAATCAAGTATCGCAAAGTCAAAGCTAATACGGCACTTAAATCGATATTAAGCTGATTCAGATATGAAGCACATGTCTAAAACCTGTATCAGTAGTGCCAGCATACAAGACAAAGCCATGGAATACGAAATGCTGTGCTAATGCCGAACAAAGCTAATTCAGTTAGGTAGATATCCATATACATAACATAAACACAGTTCTCACCTGTCATGACATCAGTAGAGTAAGTGTAAAATGTTTAAAACCTCAACATCACTACTAGCATCCCAGAAAAACCACAAACCAGAAGTCCATATCGGACATAACTTAGCTAACTAAATATGAAACCTTATAATTTGAACGCTTTCGAAAAATGGATCTTCCTCGACTGAGAACGAACTAGGAACACCAAAGTAAAAGTTTTATTTTGATTTTCGCCCAAAGCTACTCGAGGGCTATCTGTGCTAGCCGTCCCTAATTTAGCAGTGTAAGACTAGAGGGAAGGCAGCTAGTCATCATCACCCACCGCCAACTCTTGGGCTACTCTTTTACCAACGAATAGTGGGATTGACCGTCACATTATAACGCCCCCACGGCTGGGAGGGCGAGCATGTTTGGCGCGACGCGGGCGCGAACCCGCGACCCTCGAATTACGAGTCGCACGCCTTACGCGCTTGGCCATGCCGGGGCCAGCCCGTTGTGTAGTTTTGTGCTTAATTCTAAACAAACAATAAAAGAAGTCTTGCATCTGGTTTGGTTTGGTTTGAATTTCGCGCAGAGCTACAAGAGGGCTATCTGCGCTAGCCTTTCCTAATTTAGTAGTGTAAGACTAGAGAGAAGGCAGCTAGTCATCATCACCCACCACCAACTCTTGAGCTACTCTTTTACCAACGAATAGTTGGATTGACCGTCACATTATAACGCTCCCACGGCTGAAAGGGCGAGCATGTTTGGTGGGACGGGGATTCGAACCCGCGACTTTCGGGTTACGAGTCAAGTGCCTTAAAATGATCTTGGTGTATTGGTTGGTTAGCCTCTAAAGCCTTTGAAGCAGTGTGCTGTTGCTAGTGGTAGGGTACATAGGATTTTATGTTATATCTACAAAAAAATGAATATATGTCTAACAATATTATAATTTCAGTGCACAGGTTACTGGTTACAGCATATTTGGGGTATTGTGTTCAGTCTTGGGCTCCTTTTCTTAGGGAAGTCATTGAAATGCTTGAAAGAGTTCAGAGGAGGTTAGTAAAATGGTACATGGGATAGAGGGGGTTGTCATATGAGGAGAGATTAAGGAGCTTAAACCTTTTTTCTCTTGAAGAAAGAAGAGTTAGAGGAGATCTGATTGAAGTGTTTAAGCTTATAAAAGAAGTTGATAATGTTGGTGCAGGAACGTATTTTCTACTTAACAGAGAGAATTTATAACACGAATGTACATTTAAGCAAGGTAAAAACCGTTTTCAGCTAAGATAATTTTATTTTTCATATAAGATGGTTGGTCAATGGAATGGATTGCCTTCGGATGTTGTGAAGTGAGTTTAAAAGAAAGTTTGTTAGATATATGAATGAAAAGGACTGTTTTTAAAATTTGTTTTAATTTAATAGTTTTAGTTTCATTTAGAGGATGGAACAGTCGAAATGTATCAACAGTTTTCTTGTTGTCCTTGAACATTATGTTATAATGTTATCAAAAGATGGTAACAGAGATAGGTCAGTAGTTAAGTTTCTATTATATGTTTTGTCAACCAAAAAGGTTCTCCTGTTAGATTCAAAATGGAGCAATTTTTACATTTTGTATAGTTTGCTTTGTTTGTTTTAAATGTCGCACAAAGCTACTCGAGGGCTATCTGTGCTAGCCGTTCCTAATTTAGCAGTGTAGGACTAGAGGGAAAGCAGCTAGTTATCATCACCCACCGCCAACTCTTTTATCAACGAATAGTGGGATTGACCGTCACATTTTAATGCCTCCATGGTTGAAAGGGCGAGAATGTTTTGTGCGACCGGGATTCGAACCTGCGATCATCCGATTACGAGTCGAACGCCTTAACACGTTTGGCCTACATTTTGTATAGTAAGGTAAAGCTTAACAAAGTATTATTTTTATCTCTAAATGAATAAACTGAACTAACATATAATAATATCTTTGTTACTTATTTCAGTTAACCAATATTCAGAAAATACTCTGCCATTTACAATAGTGCCAGAGGTATTTCTGAAAGCTTATTGTTACTGTTTAATGACACTATTTAAGAAACAAATATTGTTGTCAAGGGAATGTAATGCAAATAACTGATTAAAACAAACGATATTTCAATAAGTTTTCTGTTAGTTGAAGAATGCGTTACAGATTGTTGAAATAAACACTTCTGTACGACTAAGGTTTTCTATTAAAGACGAAACTGCATCGTGGCACTGCCTCCAGTCACATGGAAAATGTTAATAAGTTAGGACATTCATTCGGTAAATATTTAAGGAAATAGTGTCATGTTCTATTGAAGAACGTGTTATTAGTTTTTTAATTTTTATCATGCAATTTTTCTACTATTTTTCCTGATAAAATATTTTATTATTAGGAAAATCGATGTTAGCATATTGTAAAAAGTTTCACTTCAGTTTTCTCTTTGAGATGTGATATATTTCATTTTTATTTATACTTTAATAATAAAAATATGAACGATTTCTTGACCAGGTCAACATTAAGAAATACATTTTACAGATGCGTATTTAAGTTTTATACATGCTTCACTTTTATTGTTAAACATCTACATTTTATATCCAGTTCTGAAAATCATCGCTAGATGACCAGTGTCTTTTTATAAGTAACAAAAACAAAGATAAATTTATCTACTTTTACTGAAAGGAAAAATTACACGAAGACTGAGGTCATCCTGTATTGCATTATAAAAATACAACTTGTATTATGTGACGTGTAGGAAAAACAACTTCTGTTTAATGAAAACTAGGGCTTCATCATACTTGCATAGTTTATTCTACACTATACAGTTTTCTGTCGTTATTATTTTTCTAACAAAAATTTATTTATTCATTTTTAATTAAGAAGGAATGCTTTTAATTTTCAATACCACAATATAAATGGTTCTACAACCTTATGTACATTCTTCTCAATAACACAGCATAATGTTTAGAGATAGCATGAAAACTATTGGTCCATTTTTGCTGTCCTATCCTCTAAACTGAGCTGAAATTATTAAATAAATAAATTTTATAACACATTTAAAGCCAGCCCTTATCATTCATATACTTATCAAGCGTTCTATTAAACTCACTTAAATGTACGGTCTTCACAACACCTGAAGGCAACCCATTCCAAAGCCGACTAGCCTGTTAGAAAAACAAAGCTATTTAAACTGAAGACGACTCCTACTTTGCTAAAATTTATATTTGTGTCCTCTAGTCCTACTATTATCGCCGTTACGTATGAAAAAACACCATCAATTCCCGTTACAATCTTAAACACCTTAATCAGATCTCCTCTAACTCTTCTTTTTTTTTTTTTTTCAAGATAAAACAATTTTAGAGATCTTAGTCTCTCATGGCCCGGCATGGCCAGTTGAGTTAAGACGTTTGACTCGTAATGTGAGGGTCGCGGGTTCGAATGCTGGTCGCGCCACACGTACTCGCCTTTTCAGGCATGGGGGCGTATAATGTGACGGTCAATCCCACTATTCGTTGGTAAAAGAGTAGCCCAAGAGTTGGAGGTGAGTGGTGATGACTAGCTGCCTTCCCTATAGTCTTACACTGCTAAATTAAAGACAGATAGCCCTCGAGTAGCTTTATGCGAAATTCAAAAAACAAACACCAGGTTCACGACACCTTTTGTGACAAAACGTAATTAAAATCACGAAAAGTTCAGGTATTTACGAAAACCAGTGTTAATTAGGACTTTGCACTATATTTGAACAGATATCGTCAAGTGAGTTCTAAAAGAATACAGCTTTAGATATTTTTGTGTTATATAATAAAAGATACAACAAATTAACAACATTTCCCATTTGTGTGGTGTAGCAAGTTTTTGCGAAGAGTTAACGGAACCGATTTCAACGAAATTTCCCAGAGAATTAAAAGTGACGATTCCAAAGTCCAAGTTTAAATGGATAAACAATGAGGGTTTAATTGAGTGAGATTATCACGTGTAACATACGTGAATCCAACGCCAAAGGAAAGTGATTTTTAACTTCACTTGCAGTACAACTACTTTTGCGTCTAACATACGGTTCGGTTGTTACGATTCAGAATAATGGAAGAGGGTGGTCTATGGCCTCATTTTTAGAATTACATTTTAAGCCCAGCGTTGTTATATAATAACAACCTGGTACCTTTACTAGTTCTACAATAAGTTTATAGTAACTTGTGCTCTGACATTATCTATATGTGTTTTGATTTGCAAGTGAATAAACTGAAGCTATAATCATACCTACTGGATAAATATTTAAGAAACTACTAGTGGGGAGTTCAGAAGTGCACGATAATTTATACAGCAATCAACTGAAATTCCACAACTAGATTTTTATAACAAAATCTACAAATAGACAAACGTTTTATTAAATACGTCATCATGTTCAGTTCTCAGGAAAAGTGTGGCTAAAAAAGAAACTAGTGAAGTAGAGCGTAGATTGCATTTACTTCTTACCAGGGGGCAGGGCGGGCTTATAACAAATATTGAAGATCAGAATTTAAAGTTCCTGACTAATGAAAAACCAATACAAACAGGGAAGACTGAAATTCAGTTTTGTTTGAAGTTAAGCACAAAAGTACACAATGCGCCATCTGTGCTCTACCCACCACGAGTATCGAAACCTGATTTTTAGCATTGGAAGTTCACAAACACACCGTTGTGTGGTTGGGAGACATTGTGAAGATAAAGAAGTCGAAACTTATAATAAACAAAAATAAACAATAAACACAATGAAAATACAATAAACACAATGAAAATAAAACTAAAGGTTGTACCTAACTGTATATTTTACTTCTTATTAATCATCTAAATGTACACAAAATTCTACCTATGATATGTAGTTCGGAATTTTATTTACTGTCTTTGTGAAGCAAATCGTGTGCACGTGCACAGATAAGGATTGAAATTTTAGAGCATTACGGATGAACTAGTTCCTGTGGAAATAATTAACACTGAGTTTCCTAAAGTAATGATGGAAAAAAATAAAATGTTCATTCAATCTAACACTTTGGATCATAGCGTATATATAATATGATTGTCCAGTAGGGTGTTTGCGACTATATATTGCCATTCAATGTATTATTTCAATAAAAAAAAGTATATCACGTTTACTTTTAAGCGGAGGAGAAAACATGCTTTTTTTATGAAACATCTTGCATGATAGAACGCTCAGGTTCGCTCAAAAGCCACGGGGATTTTTTCTCCTATATGACATTGTTTTTTGTTTTTTTTTAGTTTACTGAGCGCCAGAAAAGACCGCTACCGAAGTAAGCGCTTTTTGACAGTTGTCATTTGTATAAGTTGGGTCAAATGAGAAATATTCAGTTAAAATAACTAAATCGTTGTGGTACGAAAAAATCGTGCACATATATATAAAATAATGTATGAAACACACACACACACATATATATACATATATATAAATAAAATACTGTATGTAACACACTCACATATATATATATAAAATACTGTATGAAACACACACATATACACACACATATATATATATATATATGAAACACACTCACATATATATATATAAAATACTGTATGAAAACACACACACACATATATATACATATATATATATAAAATACTGTATGAAACACACACACACACATATATATATATAATGCTGTATGAAAACACACACACATATATATATATAATTTACTGTAAGAAACACACACATATATATATATAATGCTGTATGAAACACACACACACACACACATATATATAATGTATGAAACACACACACACACATATATATATAAAATACTGTATGAAACACATATATATATATATATATATATAAACCGAAAAAACAAACCTAAACACATTTCTCCCTTTTTCATTTTTTCCTTTTACGCTTCTATCTTCGAAATATTTCTTTCAATAAGTCGACATAGGAAGTTCTGTATTTTAGTGAAATTCTCTCACAAAAAGAAATATTTCTGTTTCTTGTAATTTTTTTCGTCAGATTGACCATTTATCATACACGAAGAATGACGGATCGATGCAGACGGTCCCTAGTGGCACAGCGGTATGTCTACAGACTCATACCACTAGAAACCGCGTTTCGATACCGGTGGTCGGCAGAGCAAAGAATGGTTCTGTGTTTAATTACAATCTATCGATGTGGATATTGGTACGAAGTGAAAATAAAATGAACAACTTTGCTATAATATAGTCTTGAAAAGAAGGATGTGATATATTTATATATTGTACCATTAACATTACAGGATATCCAGAGCGTGACAAAGAAATACGTATTTGGCTATTATATATATAGATCGTTTTATACCAGTGCAATATTATCTTCAGAGAAAAGAAACCACCAGGAATCAAATAAACAATGTTAAAATACAATAAGCCTAACAATATTCTATTATAAAAATATAATTGATTACAATCACAGGGCCCGGCATGGCCAAGCGTGTTAAGGCGTGCGACTCGTAATCTGAGGGTTGCGGGTTCGCATCCCCGTCGCGCCAAACATGCGCGCCCTTTCAGCCGTGGGGGCGTTATAATGTTACGGTCAATCCCACTATTCGTTGGTAGGTGGTGATGAAGCTGTAGCCCAAGAGTTGGCGGTAGGTGGTGATTACTAGCTGCCTTCCCTCTAGTCTTACACTGCTAAATTAGGAACGGCTAGCACAGATAGCCGTCAAGTAGCTCTGTGCGAACTTCAAAAACAAACAAACAAACAAACAAAATTACAATCACAAACTGCCAGCAAAATGACGATCACACCATGGCAGAAGGTTTAGCTCGCTGATGAGTTGGATCTTCAAAAGGAGCAACATGGTTTTATTAATTAGAGTTCAGCATTCTTTTCAAAAATATACTAACCCATCTGACTAGACTGTAAAGCTAGTTTTATTCTATTTCATTCGAAAATAACGTCTGAGCCTGTTCGGGCTTTAATACATTATGTTAAACAAAAGGTTAGCTGATAACAGTGACCAACATTTTTTGTTTCTAACATTTGAAAACATACAACTTCTGCTAAGTAATATGACGATGTTAATTCTAAAAATCATGTTGAAAATTACTGATAACCTGTAGTTTTCGAGTTATGATAAGTTTATTAATAATTATTTTTATATATTGTGAAAATAACAATTTTTCCTTTAACAACTTTATTTATTCATTAAAAATTACATTTAAGAATGTATTATGTGCGTGCTTTAATGAGTTTCTGTCATGCTCATAGAACGAGAAAACAAATGCGATGGCTTAGTGTTTCCACTGTTACAAATTCACAGCTTTCAGACTGACTTTAAATGAGTTGATAAAAAGTCTCCGTTTTTGAAGATGATGCTTAGTACCTACTTATTTCATCAGTGCATCAACATACGTACAGAAACATAAATTATCAAACATGATGTTGTGAAAAGTAAGTCTTTTATGGCGACTTCAGTAAACTGAATCTCGTACTCCTGCACTTAATAAAGTCCATTGCTGTAAACGATAGCCATAAAGTTCTCCATGTTGCTTTGATGGAAAAAAGTTACCGATTAGATCATTTAGTTTTTCTTGTGGACATATGAGGCGTTTTATGTCCAGGTCCTACAGGAATAGAATTACTAAACGAAGATAATTCACTGTCTTTTTCACAGGGTAACTCTTCTGTTTCCCAACTTGCTGGTGGATATGGCACTAGAAGACCAACTCCATGAGATATTTGTTTCATTGTAGATGCAATATTTGGATATTTAATATATTGTTTAGTTTTGTCAGATATCCAAAACATTAGTCATCCATAAGTTACACTCAGTTAGATGATTGTAGGGCTCGCACATCATATTATGGAAACTGCAAATGGCATATCTACTCTCTTCTTATTCGGCCACTGTGCTAAGCCACGTTTACAACACGCATGGGGAGCCTAATGCTTCTCTTGGTCACCAATTTTACATTCATTATATTGGCAGTAAGCTACATTTACCTTGTATTTGATGTTTTGCCTTCGTAAAACTGTAATATATTTTCTACAAATGTAAAAGAAACTGTTTGTACGATTTTTATACTTTCAGATTTTACCCGAACTGCACAATTTGATTATGTGATGCAAGGAAGAAGATCAGACTTCGTTCTGACTGTGCGCGGAGCGAGGTAAAGTGACCAACTGAGTGAATGAAAGGCAACTGACTCCATCCCTTTAAAGCTCAGTCAAGAGACTTCATAAACGTTCAAAAAAGCTGAACACGTGAGGGTTTCGTGAACCATGAAGGAGTAAATGAGCATGGGAATGAAGAAAAGTGGTGTACTACGCTATAATTATATCAATAACAAATAGTATAAATATTTGAAATTTTACACCAATAAAATACAGTGAATGTTTGTTTTTGAACTTCGCGCAAAGCTACAGGAGGGCTATTTGCACTAGCCGTCCCTAATTTGGCACTAAAGGGAAGGCAGGTAGTCATCACCACCTACCGCCAATTCTTGGGCTACTCCTTTACCAACGAATAGTGGGATTGACCGTCACATCATAACGCCCCCACGTCTGAAAGAGGGAGCATGTTTGATGCAACCGGGATTCGAACCCGCCACCCTCGGATTACGAGTCGAACACCTTAATTCACGTTGCCATGCCGGGCCATGTGAATGTTTGAAGCTATCGCAAATATATGCTTTTACCCATTAATCAATCCAAGTAAACGTTGTTTCCTAGCATAAATCTATTGTGTAGAACTGACTGCATAATATTTCAGATAGTGCTGGTAAAATATTGAAATATTTTAATAACTCAAACTCTAGAGGCGACGGACAAATTTTGACTACATTTTTGAATCAACAAAATCAAATTATCCCATATCAAATTAGTTTTCTCCAGTAGTTTAAAAGTTTCGTTTTCAATTCAAATGTTCTTAATTCAAGAGATGCAAGCCCTATCTTCATTAATAGTAAAGTTCAGGACTTGTAGTACCGCCCACTCATTTCACAAATTGCAAAGCAATTCTTATTTTTGGCATCAGTTTAGTTAAGCTAGTAAAATTAATTTGATGACATTTCTTCTCAGATGTACTACATGGTGAATAAAATGTCTATTCTAGAGTATCTAATGTGAGTAGTTTGTTGACTGGTGTAGAGTAACAAATTATTACTAAGATTGGTTATCTTTTCTCTACAACTGTAATAAAAATATTTAGTTTCATACTGATGTTTATGTTTAACATATGTCAGTCACATACTGACTTTTCTCAGACTAATAGCAACGTTTATAAACCTTGTGAGAATATCTTTAAGGTATCATGAGCAATTATGTATCATTCATATTTTAGTGACTATCCAGAACGATAATTTATTACCTTTTCCTTCTCAAATGTATTTGTCGATAACTTTGAATTCAAGAGAATTCGTACAGGGATTTAAGATAAACTAACATTAGTGTATCTTAATACACTCGGAAACTCGGTGCTTAGATTTTTGTATTTTTGAATACGCACTCTTCATGAATTTTAAATATTTTCACTGTAGTGGTAATTAATATTTGTACTATAAAATAAGCAAAAATGTCAACGTTTTATTTAACTCCAAGTTTTTTTCCAAAATAGATGACATTTGGTATTTTTAACATCAAGACTAAATGTTCAAGTCAGCGATAGCAGTTTTTACTTAGACTTGTTTACCAGAAGAAAGGTACCCACCACCCACATGGCTGATCTTAACCGAACAGCAGAGTTTCCTGTTAAGATAATAATATCTATACAGGTGAAAGTGCAGAGTTTGTTAATCACTTGGCGTAGCCAGATCGTTAGGGTGCTCGACTCGTAATCTCACCACACCAAATATGTTCGTTTTTTCAGCCGTAGGGTCGTAACAATGTGACGTTCAATCCCACTATTCATTGGTATAAGAGTAGCCCAAGAATTACCAGTTTATGGTGTTGACTAGGTGTAATCCCTCTAGCTTTATCTATTTAAGATTAATGACACCAAGCACAGATAGCACTCGTGTAGTTTTGGGTGAATTTGAAAACAAACAAACAATTTTCAATGGTGTTTCACGATCTGAACCTTTGCCTTTCCAATACGCAGCTTGGTACGTTTGCCACTACGCCAAGCATAATACATTATTACTGTAACAGTTTTTCACAAGAATGCTAGAGGACAAGTGGGTAACATGAATTTAGAATTAAAGAAATCAATAAACCAAGACAAGCAGAAATTAAACGGGTAGTTGTATTCAACATGTGTTATTCTATCGCAATTCAATCGTTAGAAAGTAAATAGTCTTTGTTTATCGTGACTAAACTACCATTACTTAAGTTTAACTGGTGCAGTTTCACATCTATAACCATGTAGAGATTCATCAGTTACCTCACTGATTTGTTGAGTCGAAAAGCTGAAAACGTTAGATCTTGCACATAACTGTTCCGATTTATTCATATTGAAGAGGTCACTGTTATGGAGATACACTTTTTTTTTTAAACTGGTAGGGAAAAACTGTATAAATGGTTCATATGAAATCACATTACCTCTGTTACAAAGTTCTGATCTGATAGAACTCTCACTAAATTTATATTTTTTCGTTTTGATTTTTAAACACGAATAATAGCGATCCCTCTAGAGTGTAAGTCTCCCCTTAGTTATCTTTAAGGCGTGAAATCGTATTAAATCAATGTGCATGCTTAAATAAATGCACGCTATATTTATAGTTTGTAGCTTTTCCAAGTTTAATTCTACTTGTTAATACATATAGAGTCGATTAAGAAATCTATTTAGAGTCGTTTAGCCCTCATTTAAATGATTACGGTTATTCTATTATACTATGACGATTTTAGAGGTCAAAAGATGGTACTACATTTTGTTTAAGTAGTCGAAAATAATACGCTGCTAAAAACCAGGGTTCAACAACAATAAAAACTAATTTATCAAACTGTAACAACACTTGGAATAAACTTCAGCATTTGCCAAAATCACAGTTAATAAACAAGTTACTGGTCAGGACTTGATACTAATGTTAATTAATAAAACATAAATATCATTATTAATTATTTCAAAATAATGTAATCAGGAAAAAGAACCAGAAGAAGAAAACTTTTCTACGCCCCGTGCTGTTTCGTGGTATGGAAGGAGGCGCGGACTTTGAAGACGTTTACGGGTTTTAAAGCCTTTCTCTCGTAGATGCCGTTTTATTGTTCTTGAGCTGCATTCTGCATTCGTAAGGGCTTTAATCTGGTTCGACGATCAGCTGGTGTCTTGCCGGACAACCCGTCGAATCCTCCTGCTTAACGCCGGCGAATTTTTCTTGGGCCGACCACTTGAAATTCTCGTTCCGTAACCCTCAGGATCTTTTAAGAAATTTGCAACAGCAGTTTTACTACGATCAATCTCACCAGCGATGGCACGTTGAGAGAGACCTTGCTTTTGCAGCTCGACAATTCTGCCACGTTCAAACTCTGTCAACTTTTTAACCTTTGCCATGTTTTTACCCAATGTAACATAGGAGATGTCAGTGGGAAATGTTGACAACGCTAATGCTTGAACACAAATGACTAAATTTCGTTACGTGTTTACCGATTAACGCTTCGTTTCTGTATGGTCTTAAACTTTTGAGCAGCTAGTGTTTAGGCTAATTTCATAGTGTTCACATTTTCCCTATTAAATGCTAAAAATGTTTTTTATTTTTATGTTCCATTTTTGTATTTTCATTTCTTGAAGCTCTACTCAAATAAGTGGTTGAGTTTAACAACACAAATACATATTTTTTTCTTTATGTTCATTGGCTTTACGATTTTGGCCAGCAGTGTATGTACGTCTTCGCTGGGGAAGCTGGTGTCAGTTTCATAATACTTACATATGTACTCAAAATAAATGTGATCAACTAGAAGGTGAGTTAACGTTGTAATGTAACTAAAACTTCATAGATAAATTACACGATAGAAGGAATAATAAATGAACGATAGATAAAACAACAACAGAGTTTGGTGAAACATGAAAAAAAGGTTTATGTTATTTATATGCTTAAAATCCGCTTACAAAATTGAGTTCAGAGCCAAAATAAATTTTGATTTTTATAAACAAAAGGACAAAAATATTAAAATCGCCCTGATGTAAAATTTGAGTATCTTTATGGGCCGTTTCTATGAGTTTAATCCAATACGAACGAAAAAAAAATAGGAATTCAGAAGTATGAAATATTTATATGAGATGGCGCTGCATAGCTTAAGCTAGCTTTGAAGCAATAATAAAACCGCTCGAATGTGTCTGGTGAAAGACATATGCTTCAATTTCTTGTACAGTGTTAGGGGACAGTATTGGTAGATATCAGTTGCAAGTGTGAATAATGTTGTAATTTTACTAAATAGAACAAGTTAAGCTTGCTCTTAGGCGTGTTTCAAAACTTATTGATGGTTTTATGAATAACTGTAGTTAATAACTCTGAGGTTGAAAACGTGTGAGAAAATGCAGGTTATTCTGAGATATGTCTAGAAAATAAATAGGCCTATAAAGCGTCGTAAAAGAGCAGAATAAAATTTCTGAAATTGTTTTCTTTTGAAAAAAGAAGAAATAGAGGGAATCAGATCGAAGTGCTTTAGATTATTAAAGGAACTTGTAGTGTCAATGAATCATCTTTCGTACTTAATAGTGAGAATGATAGAACTAGGGAACAAAATATCAATTTTGCCAGGGTAAGAGTCTTATTTGATTAAGGCAGAATAGATGGCTTTAGAAATGGTTTGTCTTCAAATGTGGTTGAAACAGTAAATCTATAGGAATTTAATGAAAGGGTTGATGATTATTCGAATGATAAAAAGGCTGACTTTTAGTGTGCGTCTTTTTAATAGTTTACTGGTGAGAACAGTCAAGATTGACTAAAAGGATCATTGTTGTTCTTAAATGCTAATGCTATAAGTTGTTAGCACTAACCAAGTGTTTACATAGGCATCAATGGTTGAATTATTGTATTATTTTTCATATTGTGTATTACTCTCTAAAAACGGATTCATTCGAAGATTTTGTACAAACATTTCGGTTACTTCAGTTATAAGGGTGTGTGTGTGTTATTAGTTAAACATTTTGGCTGATAAGTAATGACCAGTATACGACAAAACAGTTCACCGAATGTGAATACCATATATTATATTGTTTCAAAATTGTCGCAAAAGCTATTGTCTAAATGAATAGGGGACTTAACTGTCAGTTTACATCTCACTCATGGCCCCAAAGTGCGGGGTACACTTTTGCGGCATAGGGTCGCGAAATATGAATCATAGAATTCGCCGTCCGAGCACACTAAACATATAAAGCACAAGCAACTATAATTTACTAGCCTTGGCTTACGCTTGAGGCATCACATACTTCTATATCTTGACAAACCTCTAAACTTCTGTGAGACTTACTGCACAGGTTAGCTCTATATTTGAGTTTTGGATTTCGCAGATGGTGAGTGGGAGTCGAATCTATGCTGCACCAAAATATATATCTTTTACTTAAACTGTGGGTGCATTTTCAGAGTTACAGTTAATTCAGTAGCGTTGATGGTGGGTGATGGGATGCTGCATCCGTCCGGTTAATAGTTGAAATTAAGGGAAGAGGGAAGATAACCCTAGTAGCTTTACTATAAATATAACCTTAAGAAGTACTTTTAACCACTTGGTTGGAACTCTTTATTCTCGCTCTGAAGATTAGCGGTTCGATTCCTATTCTATGTCAATCCTATAATTTGTTGGTAAAAGAGTAGCCCGAAAGTATTTGATTTGGTTGATGACTGTATTTCTTCCCTCTAGTCTTTCACTGCTAAATCAGGAACGGCTAATGCAGATAGCCCTTGTGAATCTTTATACGAAATTCAAACACATCAAGTGATGTTTTAACTTTTTTATACATAAAAAATTATGACGTTATCTGAATTAATAATTATAATACCCCCAATGGCACAGCAACATATCTGTAGACTTACAATGCTAGAATCTGGGATGGACAGGGAACAGACAGTCCATTGTGTAGCTTTGTGCATAACGACAGACAGGCACATAGTAAATCATATTACATATTCAGTTACAGAAGTTTTAGATTTCTTTTCGAGAAAAAAAATAATCAATCATAAATTGCCGAATAAAGTTGTGAAAAATCTGTAGATTTAATTTTTGAAAATAACATGAAAGTGCTTACTTTAACGTTTTAGATGACCTTCAAGTTTTATGAAAAGATGCATTTTATTGGTTAGAGTTTGGTCGTAATTTTTCTATAGCTCAAAAACAAATAATTAATGATATCTTTTTTACTCACTGATTTTCTTGAGGTTTTCTCTTAAACTCTTATTACTTTAATACAATGATGAGCTGAATGTGGAGGGTCACCACAGATCATTTAATTTTACGATTAGAAACGCCACTTAGAAGGGAATGATACATTCTTAGATTCATCTTCAAGCACCTGTATATATATATATATATATAATTAGTTGTGTTTTTAGAGAGGTGGATTCTGGGGAATTTTTTTATTTCTCTTATCGTATTTGATGTGTAAGTTGTAAGTGACGCCATATTTACTGCCGTATTCACAATAACGTCGTTTTAGGCACCTTTAATACCAGCCTTTCTTCTTTCATTATACGTAATATTTAATAAGAGAAACTACATTCTCGACGATTACATTATTTTCAATTACTCTAGTTGTGTGGTCTGAAACAAAACTGAATTTCTCCAAGCTGGACTTTTATCGACCCTACACGTTTGATACACGTCAGTTAAATCGTTGCTACCTCACACGTTTTTCCAGATCACCTCAGGAGAATGTAAAGACATTAGAGATTAAAAAGAGAAATTGATTGGATGGCCAGTTATTTTGTTACAGGTTAACCCTATTTATGACAAACTGCCTATTTGTAAAGGAGATTTTTAAGTACCGTTGTAATATCTTCATTAAGTAAATAGGAGACATACGTATGTAGTATCTCTGTGTATTTTCTTTTAGAGAAGAACTGAAATTGATTAGCTGTTATATCGTCATTATAAATGAAGTAATGAGAAAAAATTTAGAAAACATTATTTTGAGTTGACGTTTAAATGTGGTGTGGAAGCAACAAAATCTTTTTTTAATTTGTATATAATCACAAGTATATATGAATAAAATACATCAGCTATTTTTAATAGTTTTAGATCTTCTAATATCTTTATAATACGCATCCAAATGCTCAGTTCGTAACTTCTTCTCCTATACTTGCCAGAGCTTTGGAGTCTTGCCAAATTACAATATGGCTACTTTCCGCTGCCTTCACCGTGTTCATCTCCTAATAGAAGAAACTAAACTCTTTGGTAAAATTGAACATAGCAGATTTTAAAATGTATGTTTTGTAATTCTAATTTCGTAATTACGAGAGAGATAAGTATATATCATACGCCAGTTCACGGAAATAAAAAAGTCAGTTTTTCATTTCTGGGCGTAAGATATATAACTTGTATATGGTCATCAGTCATTTCCGTAGAATAAAGCAAGCATTTCTTTCGTTCGTGAAGAAGACGTAACTCACTTGGCATAGGTGAAAAAGAATCGGAAGTTGTAGGTTTCCTGTTGTTTTCTAACAGCGGTTGTAAAACATGAGTTTAGAAAAAGAAATCTAAATTATTGTTCAGAAAATGAAATGCTGCTATCTTCGAGAAGAAAGATATTTTAAGATCACGGAATAACTTAACAACCTGTCAGAATAGGCCATATGGCTTTTCCTTGAACGTAACAAGAGGCACAACATTACCGGAGTATTTGTGTAATTCAAATACCTTAAAATATCTTTAAAGTAGTATCAATAATTTTAATGTTTGATACAAGAAGAATGTTTAGAATTGGATTTAATGCTCTAACTTTATAAATAATTAACACAATATAAATCTAATTTTGCTTTATAAGAGATCCGTTAGACATAATGGAGTAATAACTTAATTGAGGCATGCAGCTACAGAGAACAAGACAAAACAACAAGCCTTCTTTGTAACTTGGGAAATTAATGACTAAATTGTCATTTATGTTGTGGAATTAGAAAAGACAGCACACCAACTTTTACAGATATGCAAATACACCAAAAAATCGTTTTAATGTCATATAAAAGGACACAATAAAAAGTATATTTGATACAAACACATAACAGTAATAACTATTTTTGAAATATTCAAGAAATAAAATATGTTTAGAAATTGGTAAACATTTGTTTGTTTGTTAATTTTTTTGTAGTTAAGCGCCTAGCTATGCAATGGACTATCAGTGCTGTGCCCATTACAGGCATCAAAATTCGGTTTTGAGTGTTGGAAATCTGCATACTAACCACTATGCCACTCAAGGAGAGCACCCCAAGTTACTTAACTTGGTGGAACTTCAATAATTGTCGATTGTGCTTTACTCTATATTTTTTATATGGCTTGTCAATTTTAGTCTTTCATATATAAAATATTATTTCCATTTTCATAAGGCCTGCATAAGGTTGATTTGGTAACACACACATATATATTATTCTTTCTGTCCAATTAAACATCATATTCATGCTAGTTATACACATAAAGAAGACATGAATATTACTGTGTATATATTTTTTGTAATACACATATTGTTGTGAAAATGATTCGTTATGCGTGTGTTAGCATCCATCAAAAGGATTACCGTAACTTTTTGCATGATAACTAGAAACTGTCCGACGACTACATTGAATATTTTATTTTAGAATTTTTGCGAAAAGTGAATTTAAGACATTTACTGAGATATATCAGATTTTCACTTTTTTTTATAGACTTTGAGGTTCCACCAACTAAGTTGGTTCGTTCTATTACCACAATTTTTTGTATGGTGACTAGAAAATACCGACCCTAAAATTGGGCAATTTTGTTTGTTTTAAAAATTCTTGCTCTTAAAGGTAGAAATAAAAACATCTACAAAACTACACAAGGCGCTATCTGTGCTCTGCCCACCAGGGGTATCAAAACCTGTTTCTAGTGTTGTAAGTCCAGAGACATACCACTGAACCACGCTCTGAAACACATCTCATTTCAATTTTTTCATAGACGTTTGGCTTTTATTTTCAAGACACAAGTCTTAATCAGTTAAATGAGTCAATTATTACCTTCCACAAAGCAGGGTATGCAAATAGCATTCAATTGGGCCATTAGGGAATTATTAACAAAAAAAAAAAAGAAGGAAAGAGTAACAGAAGTGAAAAAAATCTAATAATTAGTGCAGGATATGAATATTAGTTAGGTAACAGTAAGATTTAAAAATATAAGTATCGTTAAAACTGAAGTTGTTTTTCTAACGAGTGCTGCTTAAATGTTACGACTTTCCAGAAAAAAGTAAATAATACTGATAATTTACTGATTTCATTGAACGTTAAATACAAATACCAAATACGCTCCACAGATCTGCAAGAAAATCGTATCACAGATTCAGGTGTTATGTACAAATATTTTATATTTTTAACTTTGACTATCTTTATTCACAAGCGTTAATTTCAACCGCTTCTAGCAAACACTTGGCACTTGTTTTGTATTAAATTACAAATATTAAATATTTTTACAGTATTTATTATGTTATTAAATTATAAAAGAACTTTTAAAATTGTGGGAGGTGAAACATGTGCTCACATGTGTATTCGTGTGCCTGTTGAGTAATTGTGTAATATTTTACCACATATTCAACTTCTCTCACACGTAATATGACACAACTTAATTGATCTGTATGTCGAAGATTAGCGTTCATCCATTTGCCACTGAAAACTGTTCCTTGTTTGGAACGTGCATGTAATAATATTATTGATGTATTTTAAACTTTTAACATGGATTGTGAAAATAAGAATATATTTTTATTGCAGATATACGGTTTTATCCGAACAATCGTATTGTATTACACACATATATATATATATATATATATGTTGTGAAACATTAATTTCGTGCTACCAAAATGAGTATTTGTTCATTGACGAAAGTTATGACAACAGAGATTAAGTACCTTATATTAAGACGGTTTGGGCTCTGCCAGTCTATCTTCGGACTATACAACTTGATAATAGGTCCGCAGCGCGATTTTAGCTTAAAACGGTTCAGTCGTAAGGTTATCATGCCCAAAGCACACTAAGCTTTCCTACTACTTTCCAAATTCCATCTAATGTACGAGGAGTTTTTGTTTACACTTTTATATTTTCACTAAAAATAAATTAAATAATCTATACCTTATTTTATTGCAAAAGCACGAATTGGACTATTTGCACTGTGCGCGAAATGGGCAATTGACACCACCTTCTAATCATTAAAATTCGATATCATAAAAAGTAATAATGCTTGTACACTCATTGTTATCATAATGCGCCTAGAATATGGTTGTGCTGATAAGCTTCTATTCTATTTTACAGAAATAGACGGAAATTGTTGAAATCGTTTAGTTTGTTTTGATTTTCGAGCAAAGCTACAGGGCTATGTGCGCTGGACGTCCGTAATTTTGCAATGTAAGACGAGAGGGAAGGCGTTTAGTGATCACCATCCACCACCAATACTTGGATTACTCTTTTACCAACAAAGAATGGAATTGACAGTCACATTATAACGCCCCCACCGTTGAAAGGGCGAATGTGTTTGGTTCGAGGGGATTCGAACCCGTGACCTTCATATTACGAGTCGAGTGCCTTGACCACCTGGCCATGCCAAGCCTGTTGAGATCGAATGAGGGTTTGACGTCCAAGTTGCAAAAAAAAAACCAAAAAAAAAACCCACGAAGACATAAGACCAACACCGTATCTATAAAGATATGTGTAATAATGTTAACTGCAGTTATGGATATACTAAGTGTATCTTCACGAAATTTGGCACAATTTGCATAAAAAGTGCATTAAACAGATTTTTAATAAAATATTTCTCCTAGATACTTGTCTTTGAAATTCTGAAGCCTATATTGGGTCATTCCAAGATAAAAAGTGATTTTAATGTTAATACTAAAATTATTACGTTTTAATATTATTACAATGTTTTATTTTATTTGTGTAATCTCTAGAACATCTTAAATGAGCATCGAAAGAATTTTTCGGTACATTTTACACTTTATCTATTATTTTCCCTACCATAACACTTAGTGTATGACATTACTAATGGAGAGTAATATGAAACGTTGGCACGGCGTGACTAAGAGGTTAAAGCGCTCGAGACGTAATCTGAGGGTCGCGGGTTCGAATCCCCACCACAACAAAAATGCTCGCCCTTTTAGCAGTAGGGACGTTATAATGTACGGTTTATCCTACTATTCGTTGATAAAAGAGTAGCCTAAGAGTTGGCGGTGGGGGTTGGTGGTGATGACTAGCTGCCTTCCCTTTAGTCTTACACTGTTAAATTAGGGACGGTTAGCACAGATAGCCGTCGAGTACCTTTGCACGAAATTAAAAAAGCAAACAATGAAACGTTGAAAAATGTGAAATAAAGTGCATTGTACCATATTTTTGTCTTCTTTGAATATGTAATTAATTACAGTTTTGTAAATTACCTTCACATTTCCAAATGTTGACTATTTCACTTTATTTTTCTTTTAATTTTATAATTTTATTGGTTCACAAGCTTGGTTTGCATGACACTTGTTGATATACAAAGTGATTTAATTAATCTATGATTGTAACACTGTTAAAAACCGTGATATGTTCAGTTTTACCCGGCTGAAGCGACAAACGTAAATTTGTCGATACTCAATATGAGATCATCTATTTAGTATGCACCGGAGATGGCGAGCTATGTACATAACATTCAGTGGTATCATTTTGAATCATTGATAGGAAATGCATACAATGAACCTCATACTGAAAATATATTTGATCTATCTAAGATAAAATCAGAAGAAAACTTTCTCGAAGCTCATGCTCAAGGCTAAATCAACCAAGTAAAAGTAATTGTCTTCAACATAGATGCTCTGTTACGATTATTTTGTAATTATAGTAATTTTCACATCTATATTCATAAAAAAAATGATTGGTTTAGTTAAGTACACCACTGCTATTTAGATATTTTTCTGCAAACCATTTTTCTCACTGTCTAGTTATTTTTAAGTAATAAGAAGTAATTTATTTTTTGTTTAATTTCCAATGTTAAAAATTACGGAGAATAGGTAAAAAAGTTTTAAAATGTACAATGTCCATCTCTAGCAGTTGGCCAGGCTGTTAAGACACTCGACTCTTAATCCGAGGGTCGCGGGTTCGAATACCTTTACACCAAAAATGCTCGCCCCTTTAATAGTGGAGGTGTTATAAAGTTTTGTTCAATCCCACTATTCGTTGGTAAAAGAGTAGCCCAAAAGTTGGCGGTGGGTGGTGATGATTAGCTGCCTTCCCTCTAGTCTTATACTGCTAAATTAGAGACGGTTAACGCAGATAGCTTTCGTGTAGCTTTGCGCGAAATTCAAAACAAATCAAACCTCTAGCAGTTTCTTTATGTCTGGAATCACTTTTGAATTTATATACAACGCAATAAGGCATTTCGAAGAACTAAAAAAAAACATTTTTTCTCTTTCGTCCGTAATTACTTAGGTGAGTTATTCAACATAACACCGATGCTACTAGATTGGAGAACTACCACAGTTGTGACGTTAGAGCACGAGAACTTTCGTTTCGGAACTTGAAATATGCATATGAGCAAATCTAAAATTATGTGTGGTTACTTAGACATTTATCAGACTCCCTAACGTTTTTCACACAGTCAAACATAAACATGCAATTTGTGTGATAGATAATAAAATTAACACAAAGGAAGCAAACAGAAAACATAAATTATGTTTGGTGACTGGATCGTCTCTGGACCTTTATACTCTTTGGGATAAAGAACAATTTAGAAACAAAGTTGCCGTATAACACACAAACTAAAATAGTACAAAATATAATGTGTATTTCTTTGAAAACAATACACAGTTTACGTATGATAAGTAAGATACACCTATGTATAAGAAAGAACAAATAGCAAGCGATGGTTATGGCGTTTGAACTGCAACCTTTGGGTCACGAGTTCAAAACCCCTCAGCGAACATATTCGTAATTTCCGCTGTGGAGACGTTATAATGTGAAAGTCAATCCCACTACTAGTTGGTAAAAGAGTAGCCCAAGAATTGGCGGTGGTTGGTGTTGACTAAGTGTCTCCCATCTAGTCTAACACTTCTAAATTATGATCAGCCAGAGTAGAAGTTACTTAAGTAGGTTTTTCGCGAAGTTCAACAAACAAACAAATTAAATAGTAAGTTAAAGAAAAAATAATAAATGAATTACAAGCATTTTCACCGTTAAAAACCTGGTTTCGATATTAAGCTTTGTGCTTAATTTTGAAACAAATAACAACCTACCCAATGGATTTAATTAGATAATCGTATTGCTGGAGCTTAACGTAGCAGAAAAAAAGAAAGTCTCACCAGATGTTGCGATCTTTTGTTCTACCAAATCAGTTAATGTTCCTTGCAGAAAGAAGAATTTTACAGAAAAGCTGAAGGAAATATTGTGTAAATATTCAATAAGTGCAGCACATAAACAATCTTAAACTTTTCTCAAGATATATGAAATACTGTAAACAAACAACAAGCAAAAGAAGAAATTTAAAATTAAAATATTTAAGTATTGTAAATTGCAATGATTGTAGAAACCTGTTGTATTGTAATTACTTATTTAATATTTTTAAAAATAAAAGTTTAAGCGAGTGTATGGATTTAGTAACATTGCAACTTAGTCATCAATCACAAATTGTATTTACATCTCAAGTTGCCAAAATTCTCGTAAAGCCTAAAATGAATTTTAAACAATATTTTGATAATTGTTCAGTCTTGTGTTCAAACAAATTTTACGAATATATAAAAAACAATCGTAAGACGAATCGCTTGTTTGTCGGATTTCGCGCTAAGCTATACGAGGGCTACCTGCCTCTGATTTTGAAGTGATAGATTAGAGAGAAAACAACTAATCAACAACATTTACTTTCAATTCTTGAAACACTTTTGTCAGACGAAATAGTCGGATTGGACGATTATTCTTATAACACTTATCACCCTAGAGTACAAAGTGCGTTTTTATTTGGGTAACGCAACGCAAACTAATTAACTCGATAGTGTTTCTCATATTAATTAAAGTGTGAAGTACTTTATCTAAGAATTCATATAATTAGGGTTAACATACAGGATGAGTGATTTTTTTTTCAACTTTTATTTGGCTCATTTGTGATATCCAGGTTCTAATATCCACCAAAAAAGTATCAAGTACTCTCGAAAAGCAACTTTGTAAATGTTGCGCAGAGAATAAAATACATTAGGACAACAAGATAAAAACAAGTAGCACACGTGAACAAATAATAAAAAAAACAATTATTCCTTTTATATAATGTATATCACTGACGAGTTCGGATTCGATTTAGGCTCTAGTTTTTATTCTCCAGTTTTTTTTTATCTTGACATTGTTCGTTGTCGTAACTACGTAGTAAATTTGTTTCGTCAGCAGTTCCATTATACTGTTGACCTAAATACTTGAAGAATAACCAACATTATACTTTTTATATTTCTTCTTTTTCTATACGCTGTTTTAAGCAACGAATAGTTGATCCGATATAATCACGTTGACGTCGATAACAAATATATCGATAAACAACCTAAGAACGTTGAAGTTTGTTAAATCTGCCCTTTATATTGAAAACATTCTGAATTTTCAATATCGATTTTGTAGCTATACACACGAAATCACTGGACAGTTTTATTTCAATATATATTTATGTTTTTTTTAATAACCCTATAGATGCCTTTATTCATAAACGATATATTTACATAAAATGACAATTCGGGCACATCAAAAGGTACTTTACGAGAAATTTACATTCTTTTTTAGAAAATGTTTTAAAATATTGTCAAGTAAAGATAGATAAAACAATTATTAAGAAGACATTTTACACGATTTCTATTTCCTTATAAAAATAATTATAGTTAGAGGCAATATGACAAGCTTTATAAAATAAATACCAAATTATCTTTATATTTTTTAGATAATATTTTAGTCTGTCAATATAGCTGTAATGTATACACTTATTTATGATACTTTAGTATTTTTAAATGATCTTCAGAGTTATTAATATATGTTTGGTTTGTTTTTTGAATTTCGCGCAAAGTTACACGAGGGCTATCTGTGCAAGACGTCCCTAATGTAGCAGTGTAAGACTAGAGGGAAGAGAGCTAGTCATCACCACCCACCGCCAACTCTTGAGCTACTCTTGTATCAACAAATAGTGAGATTGACCATACATAATAACACTCCCACGACTGAAAGGGCGAGCACGATTGGTGTGACGGGTATTCGAACCCTCGATCCTCGGATTACGAGTCGAGTGTCTTAACCGTCTGGCCATGCCAGGACAGTATATAAGTAAAAAAGCAATTTTGAATTGTTTTCGTCTTTTAATGTCAGTTTAATTCAAATATTCAGGTATTATACAAATAAATTCACTTGTGTGTTGTTCTTTGTTTTAGAAAATAACGAAGATACAACCAATCAACTGATATTATCTGACAGGCTTAAAACTCTCAGGACGGTTACTAAACCATTGTTTTTCCATTATAAAGTAAAAACAGGTGTACTAAACTAGATGCCAAATGTGAGCCCACAGAAGTACCAATTGTTTGATCATAATTATAATAGTATTATTAAACTCAGAATAATAAATTTTAAATCATAATTTTAAAACTCATTTAAAATTGTCTTAGATCTTGTACAATCGTACTATTTTGAAAACCCAAATCTGATCAAATTTTCTCTTGTAAAGGAATGTTACTGTACAGAGACTCAACGTCAAAACTTACATAATGAGTTTGTCACGAAATCTTAATTTTTTCTGTTTTTAAAGATGCCAGGACTAGTCTTAATTTTTTTTCTCAGCCATTCTTTTCAAACGTCTTAATAAAACAATTCTAAAACTATATTTGAAACTATTGGCTTAATAGAACGATTATTCTTATGGGTTTTTTGGTAAACTATCCCAAATACCATAAAAAAGCTTACTGATCTAATATATTTATGTACTCCATCGCTAATTTTATTATATTATTTGATTGTAACAAATGTTTCTGCAACTGATTTTTTCCTTTTTTTCGCAGGGATGTAATTCCGTTGTCTAAACTTATGCAATCCTATATTACTGAAAGTGTCGCGGGTTCGAATCCCCGTCACACCAAACATGCTCGCCCTATCAGCGGTGGGGGCGTTATAATGTTAGGCTCAATCCCACTATTCGTTGATAAAAGAGTGGCCCAGGAGTTGGCGGTGGGTGGTAATGACTAGCTTCCTTCCATTTGGTCTTACACTGCTAAATTATGGACGGCTAGCGCAGATAGCCCTCATGTAGCTTTGCGCGAAATTCAAACACAAACAAACAAACAATTACTGAAAGTACTTTACTCATATAGTTGTGCATATTCAAAACAGCAATACCATCTTATTTGTCTGGTTTAACTACAACGATTTTTTTATTTTGACTAAAGTAGTTAATTGTTATTTATATTTAGTTCACTTTTATGTTAGTAAAAATGACCTAAGTCCACTGCGGACACCTCTGATAATATGCTATTAAACATTCTAACTCCTTAACCATAAATAAGATTAATGTTTAGTTTCTTTAAGAGTTTTTCCAAACAAAAATAATTATAATAATCGAATTTGCTGGTGCTGTTGAAAATTTTAATCTTCTAGATCAGGGGTTCTTAACTGGGGATAGTCAATCCCCAGGGGGGCGCATGAAATGTTTTGCAGTTTCAGGAGACTTAGCAAATACACAAAACACTGTCAAGGTACTCATAATATATAATATACAGGTTCACTGGGTGGGGCAGAGGGGCTCATTCAAGACACGGGATGTTTTGAGAGAGCCCTTCTGTTGAGACGTTCAAAAGCCCTTGTTCTACATGATCTTTATTTTCTATTTCAATATATTTTTATTGAAAAAGGCCACGCATAAGTTTATTTAGATCATCAACAAATGTTTAAACAACGTTTTTTGTCCATTTAAAATCACTTACTTGATTTAAATATTTGAACTAAATTTGTCTTTGTCCATAACGAGCAACATCCAGTCGCAATATTAATATATTCAATTATTTTCTAAGAGAGACAATATTTTTCACGAAATATTTATTTTGTATACTGTGATATTCTATTTTACTATCGGAAATGTGTGAAGTACTTTATAATACCTTTTACTAATTTTTAACTTTTTGCCATAAATGTTAAACAGAAAAATCTTTGATGCTAGTTTCAATCTTTTTTGCAGACATTTAGGATCATAAGATGTAACATATTCTTTTACATTTTAATATAACCTTTTTCCCTGTCTCGAAAAATAAAAAAGTGTAACTGTTATACTTCTCCATTAGGATACCTACGACAAGAGAAAATATTTTGTTACGAAATTTAATGTTAATTATTTATTTTTGGAAAGTTGTATAAAATGACTGAAGTGTTTACGCTAGCAGTCCCTAACTAAGAAGTGGCTGTGGATAATGTTGACTATCTGCCTTCTGGCTGCTCTACCACTTCTCAGTTAGGGACTGCTGTGGTGGAGAAGAGATTTAAATATGTCTAACTAATCCGAAATTATATTTAGAACCAGGTAGAAATCCAATTTTTAGCTTAGAATGAAGTCACTGTGCAGTATTCAACAATCCTTGATTACAGATATCTTCTTCAGTAGTTATAAAGATTAAATTATGATAATATTTCCTAGTATCATAAACGTATAAGGATATTGAGGTTAAGTTAATTTTTAGCATATATTGTTGCTACTTTGAAGAGAGTGTTGGCTTTAAAACGTGTTTTTAGATTTTTTAATGTTTATATTAAACTGAAAGACATTCGTACGATACCTCGAAAGAATTACTGTTTTATTTCAGAATATTTATATTCAGTATTTGTGTGTGTATTGGAACGTAAACGTATAATATATTAATGGAAGTGGACTATTTTACTTATATGACATGCATAAGTTGATATTAACACATTTACATAAAGGAAAAAATATGAATTTTTGTTTTTCTTTAGTTTTGCGCAAAGCTACTGGAGGGCTATCTGCGCTAGCTGTCCCTAATTTAGTAGTGTAAGGCTAGAGGGAAGGCAGTTAGTCATCATCACCCATTGCCAACTCTTGGGCTACTCTTTTACCAACGAATAGTGGGATTAACCAAATACATTATAACGCCCCCACGGCTGAAAGGGCGAGCATGTTTGATGCGACCGGGATTCGAACCCTGGACTCTCAGATTAGGAGTCGCACGCCTTAACCCACCTGGCCAGAAAAATGTGAGTTATTAAAAGCTGAAATGAAACTACATGTACCAGAGGTCGGCTTGACCAGGTGGTTAAAGCACTCGACTGTAATCTGAGGGTCGCGGGTTCAAATCCCCGTTACACCAAACATGCTCGCCCTTTCAGCCATGGGGGTGTTATAATGTGACGGTCAATCCCACTATTCATTGGTAAAAGAGTAGCCCAAGAGTTTGTAGTAGGTGGTGATGACTAGCTGCTTTCCCTCTTGTCTTACGCTCCTAAATTGAAGACGGCTATCGTTGTTAGCGCTCGTGCAGCTTTGCGGGAAGTTCAAAAACAAACAAACGTGTGTCAGGGTTTAAACTAAATTTGTAACCGCAATCTTTAAATGTACACATCGTGATCAATAATAGAAACATAATTTTTTTCTCCTTTTACGTGATATTTCGAAGAATAAAAACATCCACAGAATGTTTATGTATCTTCTTACAGTAAAGCCGCATCGGGTGATCAGGCGGAATTCACTGAGGGAAATAGGACCCCTGATTTTAGCGTTATAAATCCGTAGACCGACCGCTGTACTAGCGATGGGCCGTCCACAGCACGCTATAAGGTGTGTACTGTCTGAATTCATTCTGACAGGACGAACAAAGAACATATTTCATTATGAAGGAATCTTTTGACATAAAGACATTCATAGATATATAAGAAGAAGGAATAGAATAAGCAATAGAGTCACAAGTTGTTTCGACTGATGTACCTGATGTTTTGTGTGGAGAAAAGGTTCCTGTCAGATTACACAGGTCTACAGATTTAAGCTTCATGAAAGGTGTTTTGATTTTCCATATTTCGGATACGCAGAGTCTGAAACTAATATTCATTTTTCGACATTTTTTACACATCAGGAAGCAAAAATCTGTTACTTAAATCAAATATTTAAAGTAAACTTACAACAAATATAACATAATATATTTACATACGCTCTTGATCCGTGTAGCTTTGCGCGAAATAAACAAATATATGCCCTTGTTGCCATAGCAACGAACAAATAATATTAAAAATAAAAAATAATCTAAAGTGCAAGCATAAGCAAATACTATCTAGAAATCTCACGTCATGTTACCTGTTAACCGTTTATATGTTAGTGGTGTGTTTCTTGAAGGTTCTGGAACGATCGATAAGACTCTGACGTTGTGATTGGTCTAGAGAAATCTATAGCCAGTGATTGTCAACATGTTAAACATAACAAAGTGTGACCCGATTTTGATGAAAATGAATCACTTATGTAAAAGTACGTATGACGTTTTGAACGCGAGGGAAAAATGGATATCAGTAATTAGAGATTACTGTAGAACATGTAAACATTTTAAGACAATAAAACCATCGCAGACCTGTGTTATTACTCAGAATCGGAATCATCGATTACATGATTAGAACATATTTGACTTGTCTAAAAAGAAAATACTGTTAAAAAGCTAGTTCGAAAATTATAAAGCAGAACACGAGCACAATAATCAAAATATTTTAAATATTTTTAAAGCAAAATACACCGTTTTTGTTTCTTAGTTAATCAATAATTAAACATGTATTTGCAAGTAAACTTCTAATGTGATCGTCATATGTTAAAAGAATTATATTGTCATCAGAATTGTGTAGAATGTTAAAATTAAATATTTGTCTTTAAACAATAGCTCATTTCTTTGTGAGTCACGTGCTTTCAATTATTTCTAAACTTGTCACGAGGAAGAAATATATATATAAAAAGAATTACAAAATATAAAATTGATTTTACAGTGTTTATTTATTATCATTTATATAAACAGCTTAAATACGCAAAACATATAATCACATAATATTCACATCATACACATAAACGACATTTAGTAAAGGAGTTATAACGTTTTCGTAACAGTTGTTTTTCATAAGACTATTTGTTATCCACTTATGTATGCACTTTGGAAAACTTGGCCGACGAGATGAAGTAAGCCTCTGCCATCTCATCATTCTATTTGTAGAAAGTGATATATTCGTAAAATATGATAATAATAACAGTTGTATCTTTAGTATGTTTTACTTGCTACTAGATCGCTGAAAATAAAATTCTTTATTTAAGACTGACATTTTTTTAAAAAGCCCTTTTTTTTATAACTGCTATTAAACATAACATAACGTTTTGGGACAACATGGGACTTATTAGTCCATTTCGGCTGTTTCATCAACTAAATTAAAATAATTAAGAATCTTAAAGCCAACCTTTATCATTATGTACTAATCAAGATTTATTTTAACCTCACTTAAATTTACTGACCCCGCAACATCCGAATACAATCCATTTCAAAGGCCAACCATCCTGATGGAAAAATGAAACTGTCTGAAGATGACTCCTACCCTATCAAAATTTATACCTGTATCCTCAGTCCTATTATTCTCACTCTTAAATATGATAAAAATCATTTCACAATCTTAAACACCTCAATCAACCCCTCTTTAACTTTTATTTCTTCAAAAGAAAACAGTTCCAGATATTTCACAGCTCCTCTTCTTACGACAACCTCTTTATCCCAGGTACCGTTCTAGTAGCCCCTCTTCTTACGACGACTTCTTTATCCCAGGTATCGTTCTAGTAGCCCCTTCTCTGCACCCTTTCCAACAGTTAATGTCTTTCCTAAGGTAAGGAGTCCAAGACTAAACACAATACTTAAAATGTGGCCCAACCAGTGACCTATAGAATAAAAGTATAACCTCTTTAGACTTGTATTTAATATTTCTGTAGATACAGAACCTAAACACCCTATATGCCCTACCAATAGCAACAGTACAAACATTACATAAAGATTCATTTCTCTCATGACACTGTTAAGGTTCCTCCCATCCAAATTATACTTATAATTAAAATTATGATAACCCACATGCATTATATTGTCTTTATGATAATTAAAATATCCATCTGCCATTTATTTTCCCCACTCAATAAATGATCTAAATTTTTTTGTAAATCAGCAACACCCTCTCTACAGCTATCACCACCCAAGACCTTAATATCGTCTGAAAATTGTAGCAATTTATTGACTATTCCTTCATCCAAGTCAATGATGTAAATCGAAAAGAACAAAGATTGTAAGAGGCCCCGAAGTACCCTACTTCTGACATTAATCCAGAAACAGTCTTCCACTTTCTTCCATCCAGCAATTTTTCTATAACCAGCTAAGAATTAATGCAGTCATCTCGTTTCCATTTTCCAACTGTTCAAGATGTGGAATACTGCATATATCTTCGTAAGTAAAAACTGAAGGAAAAGCCAAATTTAATAATACAGTCATCTCATAATTATCAGATATTAGCCTTCCTTTATCATTCCTTAAGGGCTCTTCCCCATTCTAACATTTTGTTTACCCTTAACAAATTTAAAAAAATACTTATTAGTAATTTTTACATTTTCAGCCAACCTTTTCTCTAACATCCTTTTTGATATTCTAATTTTCGGTTTCACTAACTTCCTTCATATTCTCTAATCTTTCAAGTCTCCTGTCATACTAGTGAATTTAAGTTATTTTAAATTTATGATTATTTGATTTAATTTTATCTATTTATCTCTATGTGACCCAACATGTTTTTTTTTCACTTGCAGCTACAATTTTCTTTTTGTAAGAATAGTCCCCAAGTGGTATAGCGGTGTGTCTGTAGACTTAGGAGGTCTGTTAAAAAAAATACGCGGACTGACGTCATAAAACAAAATGTACTTTATTTAGAAGTTACAGGTCTGGAACCCCTTCAAAGTACTCTCCTCCCCAACGCACACACTTATCCCAACGGTGTTTCCACTTGTTGAAACAGTCCTGGTACGCTTCTTTTGTAATGTTCTCCAGCTCCTTCGTCGCATTTGCCTTAATCTCGGGAATCGTCTTAAATCTTCTTCCTTTTAAGGGTCTTTTGAGTTTGGGGAACAAGAAAAAATCGCAAGGAGCAAGGTCAGGTGAGTAGGGGGGTGGGGAAGAACAGTGATCGAGTGTTTGACCAAAAACTCACGAGTTCTGAGGGCTGAATTTCGCAGCAACGCGGTGCATCTTCAATTTTTCGATCAAAATCTCGTAACAAGATCCAAATGATATCCCACATTCTTCAGCAAGCTCTCTGACAGTCAGACGACGATTTGCCCGCACCAGGGTGTTGATTTTGTCGATGTGTGGGTCGTCAGTTGACGTGGAAGGACGTCCAGGACGCTCATCATCTTCAATGGATTGTCGACCATCCTTAAAACGTTCATGCCACTTGAAACATGCCGTACGCTTCATAGCAACATCACCGTAAGCCGTGTTAAGCATAGCAAAAGTTTCAGTCGCAGATTTTCCAAGTTTAACACAAAATTTCACAGCAAGTCGTTGCTCCTTCAGGTCATTCATTCTGAAATCCGCCAAACGAAAAAATTGCACTTCACTTAAAACTGCGTAGCTAATACACAAATGAAGATATCTGCAATCGGAAAATGGCGTCGTAATCAGCTGATCTGTGCAAACCTAGCGACACTAAGCGAAATCCCCTGGAACCAACTGGAGCCGCGCAATTCAAACAGCCCTCGTACAACACTAGAAACCAGATTTCGATACACCGTAGTGAGCAGAGCATAGATAACCCTTTGTGTAGATTTGTGCTTAATTACAAACAAAAGTAAACTATACTAATATTAGTCGGATGATTAAAACCCGTCTGGTAATTCTTGTTTTGTTAGTCGAAAACAAAACAACAACTTAAACATGCCGGAAGAAAAAAACAGCAATAAATAATAGTCGTATGGTAAACAACAACCTATTGTATTTAGTGACATTTACAAGGTCAAATAAAATATGAAAATTATGAGACTTTCTTTTGTAGAAATGGGTTGATAAATTTTATAGCTAAAATAAAAACTGTTTTACAAAGTATCCTTTATCGTTTCTGAAACATTTTGGTTAACATTTACTTAAATCCTTGAGTAACTTCAATGTGTTCTTGGTAGGAGTAATTCGAATTGCTCATCTAAATAGTATTTTAAATAACTAATCAATATGTCATCAGAACATTACATTACTATAGTGTTTCCTTTTATAACAATATCTATGTAATAACTAAGTCACAAGTTTTGGCCAGGCATGGTCAGGTGGTTAGGGTGTTCGACTCGCAATCTATGGGTCGCGGGGTCGAATCCCTGTCACGCCAAACGTGCTCGCTTTTTCAGTCATGGGGCGTTATAAGTGACGGTCTATCTCACTATTCGATGAAAAAAGAGTAGTCCAACAGTTAGCAGTGGGCGGTGATGACAAGCTGCCTTCCCTCTAGTTTTACACTGTTAAATTAGGGACGGCTAGCGCAGACAGTCCTCCTGTAACTTTGCTCGAAATTCAAAAAACAAACACAAGTTCTCGCAATGTCTGTAAACATCATAGAAACACGTTTTAATTTCTTGTTCTTCATTATTACATGTTAAATCAAAAACCAAAACAATGGAGTTAACCTGTTTCACTGAGGTGACGTAGTTTAAAACGGAATATTCGTTTTTATAAGTATTATTAATAACTAGTAGTAGTTTTAAAAAATAACAATTCTAGGTAGATAATGTTATCAATGCTCTTTGAAGTTAGTTATTTACAGAAATTTGGTATTTATTTAAAGAGCTTAAGTACAGGGTGAAACAGAAATAACCAGCCTTGCTTATCTATAGACATTAAAGAAGTGAAACATAAAGCAACTAGTGTTAAACGATTTGTAATTGAATAACGGTAAGATCAAACTGAAATAGGAATTGCGATTGAGAGCAACAGTTACCAAAAAGTTAATTAATTAAAAATTATACAGGTAGAAAAATTTGCACATCTCATAAGCGATAAAATTGTTCTGTTACAACATACTCATAAACATGTGTTGTTTTCTACATTCATCTAATTCGTGACTTTTGATTAAATTACTTCTAAGTGTGAACACTAAAGGTGATTTAATTGCTAGTGATTTCAGGTATAACATGTCTTAGTGATTGTTCATATTAGCTAGAGTCACATCAAAAACAACTGTGCTATATACAGTTTATATCATTGACTCGTGACGTTATGAAGAAATAAGCTGATACTTAAAAAGTGCTAAGTATCACCTGGGATACCGTCATTCAACTTTGAAAGAAACGCCAACTTTCTGTAGTATCAGATCTTTTGTTTATGATACTTTAATTATTTCTAATTTATGTACCAAAGTGCTCTCAAAAGTATCGTTTTGTTGCACTATAAGTTTAAAACAAATATTTAATATTTGAACAGTGGAGCAAGAACCTGAAAGAGGATCGAGGGTGTAAGCTGCATCGACATCAGTTACCCTTAGGTAGAAGCATTATTATTGATACCAAAAAAACAGGAAAATATTTATTTAGATTTTATACGTTTTCTTTCGTTAAGAATTTTAAGAAAACGTATACATCGTACAGTGACACAAGTTATTTAATATCTTGAATGTGTAAGTGACATCTGACAGTTTCTGGTTCGTTAATTAGGTGCTAATTTATATAGTCGAGGTTCAACATTAGAGCAGCATACGTAAGTGGATATTGGATATTTACTCTAGTTAACTACTTTGTGGTATAATTAAATAGGGAAGTACTATTAACTTAACGTTAAATACATATTCGGATACTATACAAAAACCGCAGAAATGTTATTATAGCTACAAACAGTAATTTATCGTATGATCTATAAAATACCAAAGTGTGACCAATTAAGTAAAGTCAGGTCATAGATAGCACAAAAGCTACTCTCGATAAAATAAGTCTGTTAATGTGCTCTTTAAAAAAAAAGTGAAACAACCAGCTGGAGTACCTATCTTCTGGACGTAAGTCATATAAATTCATGATGAATGAAAGATTATTTTAGGAATTGTAAATATTTGTATAAAATCTGTAAAACACAAAGTGTGATACCACAAGTTTGCAAGTGTCTTCGCATGGACCCAACAAACTTTCTTCTCCAATGTGGTGAAGATCCATCTACAGCGGGCAAAGTAGTGGAAAGAAACATACAAAAACAACACAAAATTGAAAATTTGTATGTACCCCTCATTGACTTAATAAACCTCCATCTATATCCGGCGAAGTAGTTACATGGACATATAACAGACACATACTGCACTCGATTTAAACCATATTTTTCAGATATCAATCTTTATATTCTAAATCATATATTCCCCTCCCCTCTGCAAAAGACAGGTAGCTAAGTTATCTCAATTTATTATTACTTTATATATATGTAAAAACGGCTCGTTTAGGTTGAGAAAATATTTTACGTAGAGGAGCGAACAACGTTTTGACCTTTTTCGGTCATCGTCAGGTTCACAAAGAAAGAAAGAGGTAACTGACTGGAAGCTGACCACATGTTTGAAAGGGGTTGTGTAACTGTGTGTCGAAATGTAGAGGGCGGTATTAATGTTTGAATATATAATTTTATTTATTTTATTAATATAGGTATAAAGGCGTTCCTTTATATTGGTTTATTTTGGGTTTAAGTTGTTGTATAAGTAAGGCTTCTTTAATTTTGCGTTTGTTTATGTTTGTTTCTTTATTTAGTATTTGAGTGTTTTCTATGGTTACGTTGTGTTTATTAGACTTGCAGTGTTCAAAAACGTGTGAAGGTGACTTTTTATGTTCTTTGAATATGGTTTCCATTTTTCTTCTTGTTTCTCCAATATAGAAGTCGTGGCAGTTATCACATTGTATTTTATAAATAATGTTGGTGTGGTGCTTGTCAGTATAGTTTTTACATAGTATAGACCTCAGTTTGTGCTTGGTTTTTGAATAAATTTGGTATTAACTGGAATGTCATATTTTGTTACTAGTTTTTGTCAAATGTCGGGAATATATGGTATGTAGCAGTATATAGTTTCGTGACTTTTTAAATCGTGGGATATATTTACCTTTGCTTTCTGTCTATGTGTGTGCATATAATGCTTCCTTCGGTTTGTGGCGGAAACTTATTGATGTTAATGAAGTATTGTTTTATTTTGTCTATTTCGTCGTTGATTTTATCTGGTGAGGACAGTTTTATAACCGTGTTTATTTGGTTTCTTAGTACATTGAATTTTTGTTTTGTTTCATGTGCTGAGTCCCGAGGAATGTATAGTCCAGTATGGGTGATTTTTCGGTGGATTTCTGTTTTAAATTGTGTGTCGGTTATTGTAATTTTGAGGTTAAGAAATGATATTTGATTGCTTTCTTCCTGTTCACATGTGAAGATAATGCTGGGATGTATAGAGTTAATGTGATTGAAAAATTAAATGTATGTTCTGTATATGTGAATACCGCAATCGTGTGGTCTACATATCCGTACCAGTATAGTGGTGGATGTAATGCTGTGTTAATTGCTGCGTTTCAACTTGTGTCATACAAATATTGGCTAGAACTGGTGATACTGGGTTGCCCATGCTTAGGCCATTTGTTTGTATATAGTTGTGGTTGTTGAACATGAAATTTGTCTTCATCGTGGTGAAGAGTTGCTAATTGGTTGCTGGGAATGTCTATAGATGGGTTAGGGTCTTGGATATAGAGTTTTAAGGCTATCTTGCAGGCTTCAGTGGTTGGAACTTCTGTAAAGAGGGATATAATATCAAAACTGGCCATTAAGGCTTTATGATTAAGTTGATTTAGATTAGACTTTAAATTAAAAGAGTCTTTGATGAATGAGTTGGCTGTTGTTACATATTTGGAGAATACCCATGCTGTGTATTTACCAACATTTTAAAAAACGATTCATATGTGGACATTATTGGTCGTAATGGACAATCTGGTTTATGAGGTTTGGAGATGCCGTAAATTTGTGGTGTGAGTGAGTCGGTTTTACGTAGGTAGGAATAAAGTGTTTGGAAATTGTGTTGGATTTTTTCATTTTTAGTAGCATTTTATTTAGTTGCATTTCATGTGTCTTTGTTAGATTTGTGTGTATTGGTTTAAATTTGTTCGTGTCTGATAGGATTTTCTTCATTATTTGGATGTGTGTTCATTCGTGTTCATTATGACTACAGCGTTACCTTTATCTGGTTTTAGAATTTTTATGTTTTTGTCTTGTTTTAGGTTTTTAATGGAATTAATGTCTCTTTTTGCAAGATTGTTTTTTAGCTTTCTGTTTTGTAAAATTATGTTGATGGTTTTGTGAGAAAATTCTTTGAAGAAATCGTTTAAGATGTTGTTTTTAGGTGTTTCTGGAAAATATAAACTTTTAATTTTACCTGGGAAGTTTGGTTGTTGGATGTCAATAAATTATCTAAGTTGTCTTCTTTCTGTTGGTTGTTTTTGGTTGTTTTCTTGTTTTTGTTTTCTGTAGAAAGTATCACAAGTCTCCTGGCTCGATCTCTAAACATGTTTTGATTTCTATGGTTGGAATGTACCTATTTTCTCAACCAAAACGAGCCGTTTTTACATATATATTTTTCTACAAGTTGGTTTTCTCGACATCACTGATTATTATTACTTTGTAAAAATAAATATTTTATTGCTTACAAATAATTTGTTTCAGCTTCCAAAATGTTTCTAAAGGGTGTCACGTTTCGGTCGTAGGCCTATATCAGACACAACTGATTGGAACAGGAATAATAAAAATAAGAACAAACAGCGGAACAATCGCTCGTATATTTGAACAAACGCAATCACTTAGGGTACGCACATAAAAAAATTATTTCCTTCAACACAAAGTTACACAATAAGCTATCTATGCTCTGTACACCATGAAGAATCTACTCCAGGATTTTTGTTTCGTACATCCGTTAACCTGCCGTTGGCTCACTGGGAACACAAAAATAAATAACATATGATAAAGACAACTCTGCGTAAAAGTAATACAAGAGAAATGAGCTGGAAATGACTATTTCAAAAGGTTACTTTACATTGACAAACGTATACAAATACGTCCCTTCACTAATATAATTAAACAGTGTTTGTAGTTCTAGTCTTTCTCTCTGCATATTTCAGTGATAGGCCCGGCATGGCCAGGTGGGTTAAAGCGTTCGACCCGTAACCTGGGGACCGCGGGTTCGAATCCCCCTCGCACTAAACATGCTCGCCCTTTCAGCCGTGGGGGTGTTATAATGTGACGGTCAATCCCACGTTGGTAAAAGAGTAGCCCAAGAGTTGGCGGTGGGTGGTGATGACTAGCTGTCTTGAATACTAAAATCATTCCTTCATAGATGTTGAATTATTTAGTTTGCAGCTAGATTAAGAAGGTTATTATTATTATTATATTAGACTAAACACATGCTAGTAAAAAATATAATGTATAGGATACAATTTCACTTAAAAAGACAGTTATAGCTAATTACATATACGCACTTGTACTATATAGCATAATTAAGGTTAAGTAATAAATTTAGACAATTAATAATATTTCTATTCCCAGTTCCTATGTATATCAAGAATTCACCAACTGTGTTCAGTTCTGGTATTTCAGTACTCATCAAAAAACCATCTGTAATGAGGCGATCATCTGGGATTTTAGCTTTGTACAGGATTGTCGTCAAGAAAGGTCATTTTATGTGTTACTAAAGCATGCTTTTGACTATGATTTAAACCGGGGTTTTAGGGTCTCTTTAATGCACCTTCTACGATGTTCATTTATACGCTCAGAAAAGGTTTATAGGTTTCCTCAATGAAAATGTTTTACCGAATATTACAAGTTAATTGGTAAAGAAACGTTGGGAGTTATGTACCAATCTTCAAGGCCTAATCAAACTGGGGTTGCAGTTACAAACCCATAAAACTTGTTAGTGAGAATGAATCTAAACAAGCTTTCTAAGTCAATGATCGAAGTACATTTGCGGGCTTTTAACTCAGGTAACCTTTGATGTAGTTTTGTGCTTAACTACAACAAACAAAGAGTCTAAGTAAATTAAAATGAGATAAAAAGTTGTTACATTAGATTTATGTAAGCCTAAGAACTATACAACAGATTTTTTTTTTGTCCTGGTACAAAGTAATTTAATGTGGAAGCGTGTTTGTGCAGTTTATCAAACAATTCACTAGAGTGTTTTACAGGTGCAGCAATGAGCTGTAACAACTGTGTTAAAAATTTCTTAATAAGTCATGGTATTCATTCACAAGGTCAGTTAGGAGCAGAAACAATTGTTCTTAAAGGTATGAACTTTAGGTAAACCATACAGTTCAAGAAGTTGTGAATGTCTGAGTGTGAGTGTTAAAAGTTATTTATTAGGCCATTAAAGTTAAACGTTAATATATTTTTTTGCAACTACATCTACTTTTGTTTCAGTCGAATCGTTATCACAAGGATTCTAGGCGTGAACTGCCCAAAAACAAATCTTTAGCTTTATGAATGTAATCTTTTTTCATTGAAACAAAGCAAAAATGTAATCTCTATCCTTATGTGTTGCTTTGATTACAAGGAAATTGTTAAGGTGAAAGGTAGCTAAAGCATTTTTCTATTCTCTGTATATATTAGATAACATAGGTTTTCCAAGCCAAGACGAATAGATAACTGTAATGTTCTTTTTAAGTCGAGTTATCAGGCGTTCATTGTGAGCGTTAACGAGTAGTGGTTATTTAATAAAGTATTTGAAAGGACACTTACCAATAGCAGTGAGTATATTCGTTGGTCCGCGTTATCCATATTCGTCTTGTTATTTTCCTGGCCTTTTTATGGTTTATCTTATTGTCTCAAGTGACGTTTTTATAACTTTATTAAAATTATATTTGTTTGTTTTACAACAACCTAATATTTTTCCCCTTTCTTAGTAATGGATTGAATAAATAAGCGGTAACTGTTTTTTAGTTTTCCTCCTCGATTAAAGAATATATTTATGTACGATGAAAAGGTGTTTTAAGCTTTATTATTTAACACTATTCTTATTATTAACACCAACTACATACTGTTAAAGGATAAATGTGTGGTATTAAGGTTTATAGAATATAAAATATCGCAAATAATGTGTACAACAACATTTGCTAAAGAAACATCAAATTAAAAAAATCCGACAGATTACAGAAACTGGAAGCGTTCCTATGAAACACGCGGGCCACACTTTTTTTTGCAGACAATAACAAAGAGCTTTAATTGAATGTGTTGTTTTAAATGTATGTTCTAAAAGTTTACGCAAAAGCATACAAAAGACCGTTTCGTTCTTCATTCTGAATCGATAAACTTCAGGGTAGATAATGATAATGAGCAATGCCTACGATGAACTTGGGCTACTGTTAACTTATCGATTAGTGGTACTTGACTATCAGTCTTACAGCGTATCCTCCGGTGCGATGGAGATAAGTTTACGGAATTAAAGAGCTAAAACCCCAGATTCGAACACCAGAAGAATCTTGTCCCTTTCAGAGTTAACATTTGGTTTTCTTTGCGTAGCAGTTTTAAGATGTAACATGCAGCATCTGCTCATATTGCATAACAGCGCCTTTATTATATATAAATATATAAGCTTTTTCTTGCTCAAATACATCGTAATGTTTGGCACTTTGGCATGTGACATAATAATGACATATAGTTTTGTTTTCAAAGCGATTCGACTATATCCTTTCAATGATCGTGATTAAGGAGAACCACCCATATGGGATTGTTTATCAGTAATTGTTCCTTTCTCTGAGGATATGCCTAGTGCCATTTGTCTGATGAAGTTTGATGACATTATCAGTTATATTACCTTATAGTTTCTATTGATCACACATGTTATAATATATTTTTTATTGTCTAACGTGTGTTGCAGTTCTGAACGTCTGACATCAGAGGATGTTGTAAGAGGTCCATTGAAATCCTCTTTGTGGCACAAATGATCTAGCTTATGTTGCAGAGGTCGAGATTTCAGATGTAACAGCTACCGTCACACGCTGCAATAGTTTGATTACCACCATCAAAGAATAAGTTGTTTTTGGTGGGTGACCAGCAATAAAATGAAGATGTTTGTCTATGTAACACATGAAGATGTTTGTCTATATAACACATGTTAGTGCAATGCATCTATCCAAATAAACGCATCACTTATATCGTGTATAAGAAAAAGTAAAAGAAACATACGTTTTTTGTGGAAGTTCTGATCATAATGTTCTATGTCATGGTGTGAGAGAAATGCGAAAGGTCACCCTGAGTGTAATTTGGATGCCACCTATCATCTAGTTACCACTACTCGTTGTTTCTGACTTCTGTACACTACATACCATTTGTATTTTTTCATCATTATTTCCATTACTTTATTTTCCTTTCTTCTACTACAGTTACAGTTTTATCTTTTCACGTTCCTAGATAAAGTTAACTTACTTCAATTATTTTTATCGTAGACGCACATAAAGTATTTTTCTTTTTTCAAATCACCTAGATCCGAAAGTATAAAATCAATTGGTTTTTTTCACTTAGCCATGGTAATTCGCTGGAAATAGTTTCAGTCAAAGATTTTATATTATTTCTTATTTCAAACCATTCATTGAATGATTTATACCAGATTAATTTCTTATTTTTTTATATTTTTGTCAGTTTAAGTAGTTCCCCGTTAGTACAGCGGGAAGTCTACGCTAAAATCAAGGGTTCGATACCCCTTGGTGGGCTTAGCAGACAGCTCGATGTATCTTTGCTTTAAGTAAACACCCACCCACACACACTTATTCCCAATAAATGTATATCTAAATACCTTAAAAGTGATTACAGTTGAATTAGGAACTAATAAAAAAAGATACTCATTTATGTAGTGGTAGATTTGTACTCAAGTTCAACGAAACACATACAAACAATATTTTTTCTAGCTTATTCAAACTTTATTAACAATTCTACATACTTTGAAAATGTTTTACCGCTATCAATACGAGTAACTTGTAACAAATACGATAACATTAAGGAATTTAAACAAGAAAGGGGTTATCTTATTACACTGATGGAAATGGTGGAAGATACGTTTTACATTTACACATGAAATTAAATAAAAGCATATCGATTAATATTACGCCACGAAAAGAATAATGCCTGAAAAGGGTATATATTAAACCAAATCATTTGTGAAAATTCTTCAGTATATTAATATATCATGAGGATGAATCATAGTAAGAGGATATTACCAAAGAACCAGTGAAATTACAAAGTGCAAGAGGACAAAGTGTTAGTGCACAAATTAACTGGAAGGAAAAGGTTTAAAATGTACCTGATCCTCTTGGGTCTTATGATGGACCTAAAACCCACCCCAGATGAGGAGGATCCTATAAAGCCTAGAACTTTCGTGATTATTAAGACGGTATTTAAACTGTGTTTATTTTGAGCTATGCATTTTTTCTAATTTCATTTTTTTCTTTTTTTTAACATGCCGACATTGAAACCCTAACCTTAGCAATATTTATTCTATAATCCACTTGCTTTTTTAGGTCGATTTTATTATATCATGTTTTAAAGGAAATCCTCAACATGGTTTCCATGAAGACTATGGTGAAAATATTTCCATTAGTGTTTTTTCAGAAGGTCATCTAAATACAAAGAAAGTTGTTTTGCTATATTTAATATGTGAATTGGATTGATTTTAACATTTAAATATTCTCAGAAAAATGTACAATTCTGTGTCACCATATCATTAACAACGTTTCATCCATGCATTTCCATTAAATATAAGGTTTTAGATTAGCTTCGTTAAGTGTCGTAAAAGAAGTTTGTTTGTTTTTGAATTCCGCGCAAAGCTACACGAGGACTATCTGCGCTAGCTATCCCTAATTTAGCAGTGTAAGACTAGAGAGAAGGCAGCTAGTCACCACCACCCATCGCCAACTCTTGGGCTACTTTTTTACCAAGAAAAGTGAGATTGACCGTCATATTTTAACATCCCCACTGCTGAGTGGACAAGCATATTTGGTGTAGCAGAGATTCGAACCCGCGACCGTACGAGTCGAGTGCCTTAACCACCTGGCTAAGGTAAGAATCCATTGCCATTCTCATATTTTGCAATATTATTTATCAATAACTTCTGCAGATGATATCGAAGTTTTAATTATTCTTCCCTGAAAGCAATTGATAGTTTCTTCTACTACGAATTCAGTAAACAAGGAGGCCATATCAAATGACGTTAACGTATCAGTAGGTTTAAAACATATTTTCTTAATTTTGTTAAAAATTCAACCAATCTTCTTGCAGTATCGATATCAATAATACGCTTGCGCTTTTCTATTTGGAACTTTTCTCGCATTTTTTTATCAAACGCTACAAATCTCATCTTTACAAAGAACTTTATCGAGGAGTCTGTGTTCCATATTAGTTTTTTTATTCATAATCACTTTACGTATATTTTTAGTCAAACTTTTTAATACAAGAAAAATGCTAAGTAATTGCACAATGTTGTTGTCATCACGTGACGACTGACTTCGATTTCAACTTTAGTTTTTATTTGCAAAGTATTTCACAAAAACAACATTTATCCTGCATGTAATTTCTTAAATAAAGTGAACATTACACTAAATACAATTTCTATGAGCTTTCTGGACTTATTTTGACATAAAACACAGATGCAAAGTTCGTTCAAAATCATATGCTTATCTCTTTGTAAACATGCATTCAGAGGTTTCTCTATACCTAGCTACGTTTGCTTTCATTACAACTTTATGTTTACTTTACTCTACAATAATTTAGCTTCGGTTCGTTTTATAGAGTGCTATAAATATCTTCTAGTTACTTTTTTTGAATACAGGTTTTATTTTTTGTTTTTGTGAGTTTTTTCTTTCAAATAATGAAACTGTGTCGTACGCTGAACACTCATAAGTGATACAGATTTGCAACACCAGAATCAGAGGTTTGATTCCCCTTGGTGTACACAGCAGATAGTCTGATGTGGCTTTGCTATAAGAAAACGTACATACATAGTGTTTTACACTGTGTACGCTATTATAAATACCATCATTTTACTTTATTATTTACCTTACATGTAGTTTTATTAAATGATGTTACGTCTAAGTGAGTTTGTCTGACTGCGTAATATATTTTCAAATAAACCAGGATTTGTCTATCTAACACATAACACTTGAATGAAAACTTAGCTTAAATCATGTGCATAAAAATGTTGCAATAAGAAAAATTCAAGCGGAAGGCATGAAAACTACTGTAAATGTTTTGCAAGTCCTTTACCAGCTTTGATAGTAACAATATGATTTTTGATTGATTGGAGGGCCCGGCAAGGTCAGGTGGTTAGGCGCTCCAGTTGTAATCTGAGGGTCGCAAGTTCGATTCCCCGTTACAATAAACATGCTTGCTCTTTCAGCCATTATAATGTGACGATCAATCGCACTATTCGTTGTTAAAATAGAAACCCAAGAGTTGGCGGTGGATGGTGATGACTAGCTGCTTGCCCTCTAGTCTTACACTGCTAAATTAAAGACGGATAGCGCAGATATCCCTCGTGTAGCTTTACGAAACTCGGTTTCAAGCGGTGCAAGTCCGCAAACATACCGTTGTGCTACTGGGAGGCATTTTATTCTTGAAAAAATGACTAAGTTTTCAAACAAATTCCTAATTCGTTAATATTCTTTACACGTAGTTCAAACGCATGCGCTTATGATCGAATATTACTTTATTTTAAAAAGGTTTTTCACAGTTTTTGTAATAATGTACATTTTGCACGAATTATTATATCCAGCCATTAGAGAAATAGAAGTAAAATTTCCCATTGGAACTATTGGGACTTCAATTCAATAGTTTCCTGCTGTTGATCTACATATTGACTAGGTGGATTTAAGTTTAACGCTTGACTGCTATGCTAAGTGATTAGGTGATGACGCTTATTAATATGTTGTACCTTTTATGTAAGCTTAGTAATAACTATACATTTAAAAGTTTAAGCATAACTTTTAAAGCAAACATTATTTTCTTTACTGTTACATTTGACCGTACTTGGATAATTTATTGCTTTGGATATTTGATCCTCATTAGTTTAATGATAAATCAATCAATCTATGTTCTAGACAACCTAACTTTGAAATGAAACATTCAAGAAGGCGAAACCATTGAGATCTGTATCTTCAACTCAGGCGGACAGTAGTAAATGTAAATCTAATCATGTACAGAAATAGAATGACAGGTCGTAAAGTTGTGTTTATATATATATATATATATTAGTATTTATTTTAATGTTGCGTGCGTTAACCTTTTGAATTGTCAAGTCCATTAAACATTTATCCATTTACAGTTTATTTTTAGAATTTACAATATAAGACATATTTTGGCGTCATATAATGAAATATATTGCCAAAAAATGTTTTAATGTTTTTTCTTTACTATTAAATTTTATTAATAATTTAAGATAACTGTGACCCTCACATTTTCTGAAAGTTCTCAAATATTCACTTCGAGTTATATAACTGAGCCGTATCGTACCAAATAATTTATACTACAGACCCTCAGATATAATAATGATTATCATATTCATAATACCAGTAATAGATTATTATCTAGTTTTCAACCATAAATGTGAAATTCGACGTTTTCAGCAAATGAAACGTAGAATTTGTATACAACGTACCAATTTTAGAATTATTTAAGAATTACCTAAAATGATATGATGACACCTGTCTTATTCCAGAAATTCAGGGCAAAGTTGGCGGCTGAGCTGCACACGAGCCACTCATTAATTATTGCAGTCTTTGCTATTCTAGTGTATTATATAAGTTTGTGTCGTAACACTTACGTATTTCTGTTATATCAATAATTCATTCTTCTTACTTCAATGTTAGTTTAGACTTTCGCCTCGAGAGAAGAGAAATGCTTTGTGAAATAAAAACAACGAGAACAAACATTTCATCTATACATCAAACTAGCATCACGCGCCCTTATCCTTATTTACAAGTTTGTTTTTCTTAACACTAGAAGTTTTTATTGGCTTTTGAGTAATGAAGTAAATTTCTTTATGTCTTCTTAATATCGAAAATGCCCAAATGAGGAACTAATGTATTTTAATCTTTATAAGTAAGAGCGTACGAAATCTATGTATACTGAATCAGCTATAACAACTCCTAGTTTGGTTCTTAGTGTCATTTTAAGTAGGTAATTTGCTCTAATAATAAGTTAATATTATTGTACATAGGGAAGAGATTCTATTGAGTTTAATTTTTATTTGTTTTCGCTCATAATTTGAAAATGTATGAGACTGTACTGCTTCGTGTTATATCCCATACTACTGAAACCAAATAATAAATCTAGGTGGCAATCAGATAGATTCGATATTTTTATAATATGAACGCGTACCGAAACAGATACATAACACAAATTAACAACAAAATTCCTAAGTTCAATTTAGTGTTTTCTCATCAGAATACACGATTAAAGAGTCTTCAACATTTATCTCATCATTGTGTTGTTGTATTTCTTGTTGATTTTGATTCGACATGTACTACTTTTCTTTAGTTTTAAGTAGGCCCGGCATGACCAGGTGGGTAGGGTGCTTGATTTGTAATCTGAGGGTCACTGGTTGGATTTCTCGTCACACCGAACATTCTCTTCCTTTCAGCGGTGAGAGCGTTATAAATGATGATCAATCCCACTATTCGTTCGTCAAAGAGTAGCCCAAGACATAGCAGTGGGTGAAGATGACTAGCTGCCCTCCCTTTAGTCTTACACTGCTAGATTAGGGACGGCTAGCGCAGATATCCCTCGTGTAGCTTTGCGCGAAATTAAAAAAAATACAAACAGTTTTAAGTGATTCTTGCCGTTGACAACTTAGGAGGCCAAACTTCGTGAGTGTTTTTTTTTTCATTTATTTATCAAGAATAGTTTAAAGATATTTGTTTATTTTTCACACTCTTTTCTGCCCTTACTGATAGTTTTTCCTCAAGAAAAACGGAACTAGCCGTTAGCAGGAACTAGAAGCTAATTTATAACCTTAAACTGGCTGGAATTATCAACTCGCAGTGTACTTTCTATAACTTTGGAGTGATATTCAGACTACACAAAATGAAAAGGAGCATAAATCAATAATTAATTAAGAGCCGATTTGCTTAAGCCATTGGTTGGTTGGGAAAATGTAAATTAAATTGGAAACATATGCTAAATGAAAACCATTAGTGTTTGACTTGAATGTTCCGAGTTCTGGACACAAATGTGCAACATATACACATACACACAAACAAACACATATATATCAGTTAAAGTCCGCTTCACTTCTTGTAATTAAACAAAGATTTCCTTCAAATAATGTTCAAATTCATTAGAACATATTATAATTGCGAATGTGAATAAAATCATTTGTGGACTCGAGACTCTGGCCACCGAGTGACGTGATATATAGGAAACTTATTAAACAATATTGTTCCTTGAAAAATAAGAATATACTATCTATTTTAAAAGTACTCTTATTCAGTAACTGTAATACAACTTTTAAAATGTAATTGTTAAAGATAATCTCCAGAAAATTTCTTTTACAAAAAATGTTTTCATGTTTATAAATAAGTACGAAATTGTGGTTCGTGTAACTCTTTAACGCCCAATCAGGAATGAATACCCTACACGTAACGTTACGGCTTCATTCGAAAACATCCCCTGACTGTGTTCATTAAGTAATTTACGTAATAATTCAATTGTCTCAAGAAAGGTTATTCTTATTTTTATGTAATGAAAATATACAATTAGAAGTGTTTCAAAACATTTAAAGCAGGTATTTAAATTTTTCAATCTAAACAGCAACAACAAATTGCATATAAGTTTGACTATCTTAAAACCTTTGGCGACAAACCTTCGGTACCAACTCATATAGTTTGAGGATAGCTGCTTTAACCTTATCGTAATCTGTACAATCTTCTAGAGAACGAGTAGTGTAAGCTTTTTGTGATTTACCAGCAGTCAAAACATGTTATAGTAATGATGACCATTTTTTTCTCAAAATGTTGGAAATATTTATCGACTTCATTTTCGTTAAACTTACGTGAAACTTTAATATATCGACAACTTTAGAAACTTGTCCTTTTCCCTTGGTCGATCGGAGTTGAGTTTAATTTCCATTACATTTAGCCTAATTTCCTCTTTGGCTTCAATTGGGCTTACTCTTTCTGCGTTTCGATACGAGCTTATTGAAGCTTAATTTGTTTGAGTTTTAGCTGACTTTCCAACTTATTTTTTTTCCACTCAGCTCTGACTGGCTAGTAGAAACAATAGAGTATTTTCCTAATGCTTCCTCAGACAATAAACCATTATCAATTAATATTTCAACAATACACTTTTTTTCGGGACCCGGCATGGCCAGGTGGTTAAGACACTCGATTCTTAATCTGAGGGTCGCGGGTTCGACTCCCCGTCACACCAAATATGCTCACTTTTTCCGCCGTAATGGCATTACAATGTGACGGTAAATACCACTATTCGTTGGTAAAAGAGTAGTCCAAGAGTTGACGGTGAGTGGTGATGATTGGCTGCCTTCCCTCTAGTCTTACACTGCTAAATTAGGGACGGCTAGCGCAGATAGCCCTCGAGTAGCTTTGTGCGAAATTGAAAACAAACAAACTCTTTTCTTCTCTTGGTTTTTAACTTGTAGTTCTAAAATTTTGGCAATTTCAAGCAATTCACTTTTATTATTTTTTCTAGCGGTTCGAGGGAGGGTGATTCAAGAAAACTTTGATAATTAGAAATAATCAAAGCTGGTTGGCACTGATAAACATAAATTATATTATTATTTGAAATTTAATTGACTTCGAATTTTGTATTTGATTCATATCTCGGAAACGAATCACCAATTTGTTATGTTACGTATGTTAACATATTACTATTTCAAATAACCAGAAACATGAATTTAGTAGTTAAATAAATGTTAATATGTATTAAATTTATGACATTTGCAAACCATATTGATACACGCAATTTCCTTTTTTAATACAATATATTTTAATATACAAACATTAAAACAATACAATTTATAATAACGGCTATTACTAAAAGTTATCACAACTGATGGTTCAAAGACAAGAGTTTTACAAACGTACAAGCTATACTGAGTCTTCTATCTGGTCTAGAACTGAATATTTTATCGACGGTTCAAGATAAGCGAATTAATTTCAAGTTAATGTCGGCATAGTTCACTTAATGGGTAGCTAGCTAACTTTTCACTGATCACACGCGAGTTTTTTTAATGCTGAAGTTATCTAATGTTTCTTGTAGAAACACTAACGTCTGAAGTTTATCCGCTGAAGTTAAACGTTTTATAACGCTCAAAATCTATAAAGGTTCCTGGGCCAATATCTATAGTTTCCCAATTAATAAACATTTATCACAATTATAACTTCCAAGGTTTACAGTGAACCAACTGTAGCAAACAAACAATATAAACTTTTCTTGGCTCGTTGATTTATAAATTTTAGCAGATGTTCTAGAAATTTCAGTTAGTGCTTTCGTAAAACATATATTGTTGATTCATACACCAGAGAATCTTTTACAAATTTACGGAATAGGCGAGAATTTTGCAATACATATTTAACAGTATAAGTTACGTGCATTTCTAAATATATATTTAACTGAAACAAACATCAATATTAAAATAAATATATAATAGTAAATCCATAACAATACGGTCCTTCTTTCTTCATGTTTTCCACGTGTACGAAGACGATGGTTCCCAACCACAGAAATTCTTAAGCATCTTTATCGATTTATCTTCTTCTGGAAATATTTAAATCTCCAGCTGCTAAAGGTATGCGATAGTTAAACAAGTATGTCGTGGAAGCAGTTTGTGTTCATATGACTTGTGTCGCTTTTTCATACGAAATTACTTCATTATGTTAGACACAGTTGTCAGGGGCAGGTGTTCGTCTTTTATCCCTGAGATTTTTGCTTGTGGATTCTTAAATTTTACGAGACACTGCACTTTGCTTGTGCATTGTGTTATATTATATTATGTATAGGGAATATCCTCAACTTTGAAATTCTAAATCAGCGATCTAAAATACATCTTTTGATTTGATGTTACATACCCTTCTCAAAATGCGATAATACTTATATACGTTACTCCAAACAATGTTACAATGCAGTTCTTATATATACTTTTTCACTGTTACATGACATCATATTTGATCGCCACGTGACTTGGTGATTTGTATTTTCAAAGTCGTTTAGTATAATGTACTTTACCTTCTATATAACATTACAGCATTTTTGGAAGAATGGAAATCGGTTTTACTTTCGCTTATGTGATGTACACAATATATGACCCAAATAGATACCGGGAAGAGAAACGAATGAATGAAACAATATTTTCTGGAATCAGCGATAGTTTTTTGTTGTTTTTTTCAACACGTTAACGGTAGAAGAAAGGTTAAAAAGGTCCAAGAAAAATTGCGAGCACACCATATAAAAATAGTTTACTTATATACACTAATTAAAATATTTTGAAACATAATTAATATTGTTTGTAGGACAAAATGATATGCTACAAATTTATTGATTTTTTGATATTGATAGTTTCTACTTATTAACAGGTTTCCAAATTTATCGTGTTTTATAAACACTTTGTTTTAATGTTTATATATGTATCCTGTAGGTTAATGAGGGATGTTTTACCTATTATAAACTTGTTATCAACAATGAATAACAAAAAGGTTTTTAGGTCATATTTTCAGTTCCCTTATCTTATGCTGTAACACTCTATTCATTTTGTTTCTTTTTCCACAACTCTATCTAAACTGGCTCTCATCTATCTCATATCTGTTCGAGACTTCGAGACAAAACTCTCAAAGACGAGATAAAAAGGTAGTATCTAATAAAATGCTTGACTTCGCCGAGGATTGTAACATGAGAAGATTCGTAATTACATATTTGTATTGCTGAAAATCACTGAACCAAATTTTCAAAAAAACTAATGTCAATAGATACTATTAACTCGCTATATTTCTAGAAAGAATGTAATTGATTTCAATCGAGAGTTTAAAAGAAATATGGGTTCCTAACAAATGAAAATAAGATCCGTGCACAGACAGTTGATATTTAGTGCACATTGGGAATCGAACAAGTTTAATTAGTAAAACAATCGTACTAGAAATATAATAATATCAGCAGCAAACTGATCGTTCTTATATGGAAAGCTCTTGCAATGAAAGCTCTTGCTAACACGGTTTCATTGAAACCGCTCCTACACCAGACTTTCATTTCCTGAAAACATAAAAAAAAAACATGCGAAGACAGCCTGGAACCTTGCACCAAGTGCGTGTTTTATTGATTTATTTAAAATTTAACTCACGTTAAAAACTTTTTAAACAGATTTAATAGTTTTGAAATGTTTTCTTCCATGCCGATTATACAAGAGCTCGAATACAATCGAAAACATTGCTTTCAAACACTTATGTGTGAAAATGTTTATCTTAATTCGAAGATAAAGAGTGAAAATTGTGTGATACAATGTAAAACACAGTAAAATAGCATTCCTACCCTGAAATTTGTAATCGTTCAGTAACTATTTTATTTCTGAAATACTAAAGTTTTTTTCAAGATCTTGGCATGTTTCAACAGATTAACAAATAAAAACTTCTCAGTGCGACTAAAATAGACATATTTAGAATAATTAACAACATATAAAATATTTTGCTATCCACAACATTTTGCAAAAAATACTATTATATACAATTATAAAATACATTGCTTAAAAATTATTCTTAAACAAATATATAAGTCATAATTCAACTGAAAAACATATATTTGTTAATTTCTAGGGTAGTAATTATTTCTGAAACGCAAAACAAGTTCCTTGATGTGCGTCAGTTGCTCTAAAGGCACACAGTGTTACAAAAGGGCTCAAAATTTGTGCTAGGCACAGCACAGATAAGCCCGTTGTGTAGGTTTGTGCTTTACAATAAACAGAAGTTCATTGATATATGTAGCACACAAAAAATAAAAACAAAAAGCGAGGTAAAAATATGAAATTGTTGGAAAGAAATCGCTTCTTAAAGTAATTACAAATAATAATTAAAAGATTACTAAATCTGACATGTCATTAGTGTGGTTTGCCAACTATGACACATAATTTAAGGCATTTAGATGTAGTACTGAATGTACTATGTAGGACATAAAAACAGTCAGATCAAACTTTGCTCTGATTTAGAATAACAGATAATCACGTTAGTAATGGAGTGTGTTCAGTTCAGCTGTGTTTTTAATTTGAATGAAGAACAAAAGTGTAAAAACCTATAAAATTTAGGTTATGTGTCAAATCTGAAAATCATTGACTGTGTTATGTAGAATATATTTGTTGTTTAGTGTTGTAATTTGTACTTGTACGAGATTTATTTTCTATAGATGTTTTGCTTGTTTCAAAACTTTCACTCAAAGCTGTAAGAAAGGCTACCTCCTTACGATCGACCATTATTTTAACTGAAAAACAGAAAGCAGAAAGTCAGGTAATTAAAAGCATTCACCGCTAATTCTTGGTCTGATTATTGGGATTTGACCATTACTCTTAGAACGTATCCAAAATGAGCGTGCTTCTGCGGTTACATAATTTAACACTAGCCACCAAGCTACATTGTGCTTTTGCTAAGGGGCCCGGCATGGCCAAGCGCGTTAAGGCGTGCGACTCGTAATCTGAGGGTCACGGGTTCGCATCCCCGTCACGCCAAACATGCTCGCCCTTTCAGCCGTGGGGGCGTTATAATGTGACGGTCAATCCCACTATTCGTTGGTAAAAGAGTAGCCCAAGAGTTGGCGGTGGGTGGTGATGACTAGCTGCCTTCCTTCTAGTTTTACACTGCTAAATTAGGGACGGCTAGCACAGATAGCCCTCAAGTAGCTTTGTGCGAAATTCAAAAACAAACAAGCTTTTGCTAAGATTCTGAGTTTGTTTTCTACACTTAACACAGCTTTAGATAGCCCATTTTGCAGCTTTAAGCTCAAAATAGAATAAATCATATTGTACTTAGCCTTTTAGATTTAACAACCTAATTTTTTATACGTAAAAAATTGAAATAAGAAAATAATTTTATATTAAGTGATGTCTGTCAAACTTGATTGTTTGTTATATCGGTTTATTTCTGCTAAACTTCGAATTTGTAGCTTTAAGTTAATAATTACTGGTGAAAGAGATAGTTTGTTATTGATGTTGTTTTCAAATCACTTTAACAATACCTTTTAAATATCTGTTAATAACAAATATGAAAGCTGTTACGTTTTAGTCTGTTATGAAATTAAACTATGCAAACATGTTTTAAAATTATATCTTTAAAATTTCGAGTATACATTGGTATTAAAATTTTTAAAATGTTTTCAGTTTTAAGAGCGTGTAATATCATTTAAATTACATGCTTTCCGTGCTGAATGCCGTTTCCAACGTGACTTTTCGATCTGTATCAGAGTTTGTCAGGTATGGGACAAGGTAGTGGTTCATGAAATATTATATCACTTTATAACTTATACCAGAAGCAAAAGCATCTTTAAGATAAATGGAGCAGTTAGTGACACATTCATAAACATTGAAATACTATATAAAAGTACCTGATTAGTTGAAGTGTAGGAGACACTTCCATTATATTTATTTGAATATAATCTGAAAACAAAACAACAATAAAAAGACAACACAATGCTTCTGTACCACAATGCAAGTATTTTAACTCATCATAAAGCTTAGTTATGAAAACACCCCTTACCTTCCTCTCTTACCCAATACCAACAATATATAAACCTTATATCGAAGTTTGATTGATTGTGATGATCCCGCTAGGTTATTCTTCATCTACTTTAGAACTATTTGTTACCAACGTTCAATAACTAGTTAAGGACAGCAGCAAAACCTTGTACGCGTTTGCTAGTTTACATTTTGAATTGTACAGAAGGGTTTTGTTTTACATAAAATGGACATACAAAACCTCTGCGCAACAATACTTCACACACACATACAAAAGCCTGTCAACCGTGAAGTTCGTATAGTAATCCAGTGATATACTTATAATGCTAGTTTGTTTTTGAATTTCACGCAAAGCTACACGAGGACTATCTGCGCTAGCCGTCCCTAATTTAAAAGTGCAATATTAGAGGGAAGGCTAGTCATCACCACCCACCGTCAACTCGTGGGCTGTTCTTTTACCAAGAATAATGGGATTGATCGTTACATTATAACAACCCCACGGCTGAAAAGGTGAGCATGTTTAATGTGACGGGGATTCGAACCCGCGACTCTCAGATTACGATTCGAGCGCTCGTAACCACTTGGACAAATATAAAGCTAATTGAGCTCTTTTTTTTGTAACTGACTATATTGTATGTAATTCATATTAAGAAATTCAATATCTAAATATCAGTGATACAAAAGTGTGTCCTTTTTTTATTCACATTCATTTTTTTTTTGTTTAGAATATCAAGCTTCCCAGTGATATAAAGATAATCTAAAAAAATCAATAGTGAATACCAGGGCTGAATGGTTACAAGATTAAGTTGACAAAATACCGGTAAATTTTATATTATCCTGAAGTTTGTGGCTGTGATATTATTGTCACTAACACTGTTGTCACTGTTGTTGTTTCGTTGTGAACAAAAGCCTCGTTTGTGTACGGGAGTGAGAAAAAACAACATTTTCAGTTTAATAAGCAAATATTTGTTACTGAAAATATTCTATGTTATATTAAATACTATTGTTAAGATAATTTAAGTTAGATAGTATTCAAGTGCACATTTTTGGCTATATCATGGTAGATAATTTTGTTTGATAACAATGAATGGGATGACAATACACAAGTTATTTTCAGCAAGATTACACTTCATTTGGGACATATTCATACGAGTATTAATCAGTTTCATAATGGATAATTTGCATGCATTTCTTATGCTCTTAAAACAAAGATATATAAGACAAAAATATTTAAATATATTTTGAATTTTTAAAAATTAATATCCAAATGTTCAAAAGATTTATGGAAATTGATTACAAATTTTGAAAATTCCTCATTCCATTGTTCTCTTTCCATCAACTTCTTGTTATATATATTATATCGTATATTTTGAATTTCAAACTGTGTTTGTAGGCATCATGGTTAAAACAGTTAAAAGTTATCCCACATTCCAGTGACACAACAGTACGTCTGCGGACTTACAACTCTAGAAAGCGGGTTTCGATACTCGTAGTGGCTAAAGCACAGATACTCCCTTGTGTAGCTTTGTTATTAAGTTCAAATAAACAGTTAAAGTGTTTTTATTTCACTTACTTAAATTTGCAGTGAAATACACTAAAATAGATAAAGTGTTTTTATTTTATTTATCTTTTTCAACTCGTGTTAATTTGCCTTAGAGCATGTTAGTATAAAGTGCACATTCTTTTATTAGTTAATTTTCGAGGTAATTATCGAAGAGGTAACAGATTTGTTTTTGCTCTTTAACAGATGAAGGTGGTTAGTTTATTTTGATATCAAAATTTCCTTACTTGAAGTTTCTAGATGACTTTATTTAACACCTGCCACACGAGCCAGACAAACATTTTTTATTACTGAGCCTTAGATGATTATAAGGAAGTCATTCCGGAAACCGATGATTTAGGTTTGCGTCTATAGATCTCGTTGAATGAAGCTCGGCACAACATCTAAAATGAAAATAACAGCAACAGCTAAATATTAATGAAAATATCACACGATGAACTCAATGTGAATGATACTGTGGTGGTATCATACTGGGCATTATATCATCCTTCTTATATTTACACTTCATTACAGGAATGACATTTTTATTTTGAAGCTTGATAAAGAAATAATTTTGTAATATATCGGCTTCAAGTTCAACAGTGTATATTTGGACTTTACTTGTAATTTCATGTAATACTGAAGCTAATGATTTATTATATATGATTCCAGTACACCGGTTTAAAGATAAAGATATCATATTATGTTGCTCGTTCCTTTTCTAATTTTTATCTTTCGCTGTCAATGCAATAATCAGTTGACTAATCTCCAATTCAGTTGGTACGTCAGACTGACTAGGATATTACTTCTCTCAATCGATCTGGACCCAAGGTTAGGCTTGATCATTACACTTAAACCACCACATTCACAACAACATCACTGTTTCATTGTTACGTTGTTCTACTGAATATTTACTAGTTAACTTATCCATATTGACTATCGCGGCTTCGTGCCAGGTACAGCGACAAAGAATTCACAAATTGTGCCAAACTTCTTCTCTATTTTCCAATGACAACAACCCAAGCCTTTCAGTATGACTTTTTTTTTTTTTTAATCGACATCAATACACTGGGCTTCCTCGTGTGGCGGGGGCTAAAATAAAAAAAAAAAATCTGCCCGGGTTTCCCCTTCTGCAGAAGTTTACAACGTTCCTGGATCAAAAGTGGTAGAAGGATTCTTGAGTGTGCCGATTAAGTTTCTTCGTTCAATAAAATTTATCTAGAAAAATCACATTTCGTATCCATCTTTAAGCTAGTACCACATAAACTGATAACAGTTTTTTAACTACGACTAAGTAAAAACCACCGAAACCTCATTTGTACTTGATATATGATTCATCACACCCTGAACATGCGCCAGTGGATATTTGTTAGTCGCAGTTCGTCAGAAGGCTTTGTGACTGTAATCTTGACAGCATAATTCATGGAAGGCTCGACAACAGCAATGAAGTTGGTGAGTCAAGCAGTTTACCAGGGGTTTTAGGGACATCTCCGCGTTTTCCAAGGGATGGAATGAAATATTTAACCATTTTTTAAAAAACTTCGGTTCCGAGACAGTTTATTTGGTAGCATTTAGAAGTAGGTGTAACCAGTAATTTGGGAGTGACACTCATACACAGTTAATCTCGTCACAGTGTCTTGCAAAATAATTCATCCGTTACCAATAACGTCACGTTTTGATGAAGCAGAAATAATGTAAATATTTTTAATGAACTTTTTTTATTCAAAACTAGTGACCACACTTAATATCCTTATGTGAGAAGGAGGTTGAATGTCAGCAAAACCAGCGAAGGAATCATATATATTGAAATTGGTTGATTGCATTAGTATTCAGCCCCCTAAATTAGTACTTGATGGAAGCACCTTTTACAGCAATTACTACTACGAGTCTTTTTGGATAGGTCTCTACCAGCTGTGTACAATGGAATGGTGTCATTTTTGTTCATTCCTCTTGGAAAATTTTCTCTAATTCTGACGAGTTCATTGTGAATTATTGATGACTAAGACCTTCAAATCTTGCCATACATTTTATATTGAATTCAAGTCAGGACTTTGACTGTGCCACTCCCTGGCATTTATTTGCTTCTTTATAATCACCCCAGTGTGGCTTTAGTCTTATGCTTCGGGTCATTGTCCTGCTGAAATGTGAATTTTTCGGGATACTGTCGATACAGCAACATTGATTCCAACCTCAGACATGGAACTTTGCAGATCTTTAACATTCACTATTGGCTTCACAGTGGCATCCTTAACCAGCTTCCTGCTTGCCCGGCTGCATAGTTTGAAGGGATGGCCTGATCTGGGTAGTGACTGCTCGCATGTAGCATATTCTACTTCTTAATGATGGACTTTATGGTACTTAAAGGGATATTCATCGAAATTGATAATTTCTTATAACTTCCACTATATCTATGCTTGTCTACCACTTTATACCTGACTTGTTTTCAAAACTCCTTGGTCTTCATGTTAGTTTGTCCTATCACTATATGAGTTGGGGCTTAAATCTCTGCATTTACGACGAAGTCAGTTTGTTTTGAATTTCGAGAACGAGAGATATTTGTGCTAACCGTTCCTAATCAACATCTACAGCCAACTCTTCTGCTACTCTTTTACCAACGACCAGTGAGGTTGATTGTAACGCCCCACGGCTGAAAGAGCGAACATGTTTGGTGTGACGGGGATTTGAAACCCTAACCCTTAGATTACTAGTCGAGCGTCCTATCCAATTGACCGTGCTGAGACCCTCTGACGTCAAATTAAACCACTTTGATTACACACAGAAGGAGACCATTACACTAATTCTGTGACATTTGTAGTCAATCCTTTGCACCTAATCTGATTTAGAGTTGCTATAGTAAAGGGGCTGAATACTTACACAATTGGAAATATTCTATTCTTCTTTGAAAATGGAACCTATTTACACAATATTACTATTTTGTATCTTTCTCAGTTTGGAACAGATTGGGTAGATACTGAATATAAAGTGCCATTTGAAAGTTCCATTATTGCAAGCTCATACCGCAACAAAATGTGGAAACTTTGCAGGGGTGCATACTTTTACAACGCACTGAATATTAATTAGTTAAAACAAAATTAGAATAGATTTAGACTATTGTATTTTTTATAATGAATTAGATTCTTCGTTATTGAAATATCTTTTGAGATTTTGAATCAAATTACCTTCTAATTTAAAGTTTACTTTTCAAATGAGGGACTAAGGTTTAAGTATATTAGGGAAAAATATCACACTTTACAATACTCCTTTTTAAAATATTTCCATTTTGATATTATGTTGAAAAATAGTTACGATTTTAAAAAATTTTAATTAACTAGCTATCATACTTTACAATAATCCTTTCCTAAAAATATTTCCATTTTGGTATAATTGTGAGAGGCCCGGCATGGCCAAGCGTGTTAAGGCGTGCGTCTCGTCACCTGAGGGTCGCGGGTTCGCATCCCTGTGGAGCCTAACATGATTGCCCTTTCAGCCGTAGAGGCGTTATAATGTGACGGTAAATCCCACTATTCGTTGGAAAAGAGTAGCCCAAGAGTTAGCGGTGGGTGGTGATGACTAGCTTCCTTCCCTCTAGTCTTACACTGCTAAATTAGGGATGGCTAGCACAGATATCCCTCGAGTAGCTTTGTGCGAAATTCAAACAAACAAACAAACAAAATTATTTTGAAAAATAAATATGATTTTACGAAATTTTAATTAGTTAGTTATCACACTTTACGATAATATTTTTCCAAAAATATTTCCATTTTGGAATAATTTTGTAAATAAATATGAATTTACGAAATTTAATTAGTTGGCTATCATATTTTACAATAACCTATTTAAAACTATTTCCATTTTGATATTCTTGTGGAAAAAAAAAATGGTTTTATAAAAATTATTGTATTACGTAACTTAAAACCGCCTTACGTGTTAAACTGTTTAACACTTAGAGGGAGTTTAATAAACATCAAGCTATAAGTTTTCCAATTGTTAAACTAATCCTATGTTTTTATTTGTTTTAAGCTTATAATGATAAAGATTTTAAAAATATTTTACACTGTTTTTGTTTTATTTCATTTTATCAGTGGCTTTCATGAGCAAAACATATTTGGTTTTATTATTAGCTGGCCCGTCATGGCCAGGTGGGTTAAGGCGTTCGATTCATAACCCGAGGGACGCGGATTCAAATCCCGGTCGCACCAAACATACTTGCCTTTTCAGCCTTGGGGACGTAATAATGTGACGGTCAATTCCACTATTCGTTGGTAAAAGAGTAGTCCAAGAGTTGGCGGTGGGTGATGATGACCAGCTACCTTCCCTCTAGTCTTACACTACTGCATTAGGGACGGCTAACACAGCTAGCCCTCGTGTAGCTTTGCGCGAAATTCAAAAAACAAACAAAGAATTCTTCATTACCAACTTTTTCCAATAATTTGATATATTACAATTCTAAAACATTCAGTTTTGATATGATAGCTACCAAAACGAATCACTATTAAAACTACTTTTGTCTCAAAGACAAGGACTTGTTACATCTATCTTTAGTTTTTTTTAAATATGCTTCGTCAGAGTGGTGTATTTCTGGCAGTTACATTATATTCATAAATAGGAGTCACCTTGTAAAAAGTTTTAATTTTTTAAAATAAGATTCGAAATGTGTTTTAAACATGGTTACTATGACAACAATAGTCGTGGCTCTATGATTTCCGATCTTATTATAGAAATAAATTTATAGACTTGGTATATCCATATAACAACAATTACTCCTTGTAAAAAAAGTGAAGGATTAATCTAGTGATGTCATGAAACAAAAAATTTTCTGAAGTGAAAGACCCTAATTAAATAGAAAGTGATTTGCTTCTTTATGTTCGTGATATAAATATGAAGAGAGCTGGATTATACACTATATGGCTTAGTTTATTATCGACGATTTCAATTACCTTAATTAGGTTGAACTTAGATGTCATGCCACACAAACGAGATTTTAATTTAGAAATTTGAAAGTCACTGGATGCAAGAAATAGGCAGGGCATATTAACATATTGTATCTTAAAAAGTATAATGCCACTTATCGAATCTTTTGTACTTCCGTCTTTGAAATTATTATTGTAAATCTTTAGCTTATATTGTTGTATTCGGCCTACTGCTTAATGAAAGTAGAGATTAAACATACCCACAATTAAACAGTAAGGCATAACTCGCTAACATAAATGTTATTTGAAAGTGATTTATCAACATTTTTTTTTCAATAATTTGTTCATTAGGAAGTGATGAACGGCCTAAAGTTTCATGTATTTGTTATTAACTCAAATAATTATACTACCATAAAATCACAAATTATTTTTACTTAATTAATAATGATTCTTTCTCTTTTTTTGAATTTCGCGCAAAGCTACTCGAGGGCTATCTGCGCTAGCCGTCCCTAATTTAGCAGTGTAAGACCAGAGGGAAGGCAGCTAGTCATCACCACCCACCGCCAACTCTTGTGCTACTCTTTTACCAACGAACAGTGGGATTGACCGTCACCTTATAACGCCCCCACGGCTGAAAGGGCGGGCACGTTTGGTGCAAGCGGAATTCGAACCCGCGATCCTCGGATTATGAATCGAACGCCTTAACACGCTTGGCCATGCCATGCCGAGGAACTGTTTTATTATAATTATTTTTTGCTACAAATATAACATGATTTTATACTTTCTAGACTCAATAAATATTTCTGACAACTTGTCCGGTTCTATTAAAATAAAGTGTATACTCAGTGTGTGTGTGTTTTCTTATAGCAAAGCCACATCGGGCTATTTGCTGAATCCACCGAGGGGAAAGAATACTGAGAGATACAAATTCTGCATACAATCATCACCGGCTTAGCATAAAGAGACTCAATTCAAAAGCTGGGGGAAAATGTGGTCTCTCTTGCGTTTTACGCCTCCAGTAATTTCTAGATTAGTGTCGATTATCGTACAGGAATTGGTTTATGGATGATTTACAGGCTGGTGCTTTGAGATATTAATGTAATGTTTGTAATTTTGTTTCTGCGAATTGTTTTTGAAGAAGTAATAAGTGAGTATTTCTGTAACTAATTATTTATGTCTAATTAATGGTTTGTTAAGTCTTCGGTTAAGTACTTGTATAAGATAGGTCCCTCAGATGCAAAACAAAACAAGAGTACTTATGCAAACCCTGTCTTAATATGAAAGAGTGCCAGTTTCGTTTTATAAACGTTTATTTGAAGTAAAATAAACCACTGAAGAACAGAAGTTAAGAGCTGTCATTGTCATATAGTGCTTTTATTTGATAACAATTTTGCGTTATTATTGTATATTTAACATGGGAATGAAGTGATATCACATTTTGTTTAACATGGGAATGAAGTGATATCACTTTTTGTTTAACATGGGGATGAAGTGATATCACTTTTTGTTTAACATGGGGATGAAGTGACATCACTTTTTCTTACACACTAACTCTTTGATATAATGATTTTCAAAATAATCTTGTTTACAAACATTTAAAAAAATTAATTTATTTTGTTACATGGCGTCAAGTTGATGAAGTTCCTGCTTTGCTAAATAATCGGGAAGGAAAATTTATTGAAATAGTTAACAAATATCTCAGATATTAACAATTAAACTGAACGCTTTTGAGTAAAATACAGCAGTACTTATAATGTGACTTACAAATGCACTTTTCAGATTAAAATACGAAATAATGAAACTATATCTAGATTTTCTTGAGGTATTTTGATTCAAAGCGAGTTCCAGACGCAGACCTATATATAATTTTTATTATGTTAAGCTCATTTCAGTTTGAACTTGGAATGTAATATAAGTGAAAAGAAAAACACTTTTCTTGTTACAGAGATTCCACAAAAAAAAAGCTGTTTTTGCTAAAACTTTTACGTAAATTTTATATTCAAGACAACTGGAGTGAAAGTGGAGGATTTACGACTATGTTTTTATTTTTGACGGAAGTGAGTAAAAGAACCAAGTGTACGCCAATGATGACTGAGGACTTTTAATGGGTTATCCATCTTCGTTGTGGCTGAAGGAACTAGCTTTACGAGTTGGAGGACGTGGTAAAATCCAGGGAAACAGGCAAAAGTGCGAACGGTTGGTCGACAGGAATAAAGTTAAGGTCCTGATGAAAACTTCGATCGATTTGTGAACCCAGACTTCGACGTCTGTTTCTTAGTTTTCTTGGCCTACAACGTATAAAGCGTTTAAACATAGACAAAACGCGAGTGTGCCAACAACATAATATAAATGTGAATTCAGTACGCTCTACTTTTCCTCAAGTAGTGTAGACATACATCATCGTTGTGCTAAGGTTTTTTGTTTGCACTTTAACTTTGCAGAGATCGATTTAGTATGACGATAGTTATGAATTTGAAATTATATTCCAGCAGCATGTTGTTCTTTTGCTGAGAAACAAGAATAAAAAATACAGTTTATATCTACTAGTATGTATATATTTCTCCGTGTGTACGGATTACGAGCTTATGTAATAAGAAAGAGCAAGAAATAACAAACCAATTTCTTAGATAAGTAACTTGGCTTACTTTAAGCGACGTTTCAAGCCTTTTCTTTCATTTCAACATATGTAATCTTTTTGTGTGTAAACAACCAATTTTACAACTAGATTTTGCTAAGACACACAGATTAAGAATCTCTTTACAGGCTGCTATAACTTATGAATCAAAACAAACAGTTCAAAATACTTACCTTGTACTGTATGTTAACTCGTGTGTTATAATTCATTAAACATGTTTGTAAGTAACGTACTTAGTGTACATAATACTGTGTGCTTGACCTAACTCGAGAGAAATGCACTAATACATAACACGCTTAGCTCTTGTTTTTAATTCTGTTACGAATAATAGTTTATTTCAGATGAGTCTCCGATGTATTATGTCAGGCATGTTAACGTAGTACTATTTCAAATAATCGAAACATTTAATTTAAAAGTTGATAAAATGTTAAAATGTATCAAATTTATGTTATTTGCCAACAAGATTGACACACATAATTTCCTTTTCTAACAAAAATATATTTTAATATACAAACATATAAACAATAGGATTTATAATAATGATTATTGCTAATAGTTAATAAAAGTGATGACTTACAACTTTATTATACACAAGAGTTTTGCAAACGTAGAGAAAACATTGAAACTTATATCTCGTGTAGAACTGAATATTTTATCGACGATCCAAGTCCACGACGAGCAAATTAGTTGAGTTGATATTGTTGCACCTCGCTTAAGCTAGCTACCTTGGTTGGCCTCACACCGCTTAAAAATTCGCTTTTTACCGAGGAAGATATTCAGTGTCCTGATGGAAATAATAACGCTTGAGGTTAATTAACTGAAGCTGTACGATTTGTAATGCTCGAAATATATATCTGTAGATTTTTTCCGATTAATTACAGAAATAGCTTTTGAGGATTTTAAGGCATTAACTGTAGCAGAACAAAAATATTAATCCTTTCTAGTTTCTCAGCGCGTCGGTTTTTATATACCAGTTACGCGATTTCTAGAATTTTCAACAATGATTTAGTACGTTTTCGTAAACAAATATTGTTGATTTTCACTTTCAAGAATTCTTTACAAATTTCGAGAACAGGCGGAACTTATGCAATATAGAATCAGGAATATAAGTTACATACAAAAAGAAAACTATACGAAAACAAGCGTAGGTACAAAAGTAAATGTGCAACGGTAAATTCGTTACAGTCTCCTTAAAATCTTTCACTATAAATAATCGATTACTTTGTGAAAGAACGTATTCAGCTGGTTTGTTTATAATTAAACACAAATCCGCACAATGAGCTATGTGTGCTCTGCTCGCCACGGATATCGAAACCCGATTTCTAACAGTGTGAGTCCGCACATATACTGCTGCACCAATAGGCGAACATATTCGGAACTCGATCAGTTGCTTAAATATCTACTAATGTGGTACATTACGCATTTTCAACTTATAAAAATAAACTGTTAAAACATTATATATTCAATGGTTTACTTATAAGAAACAAAAATCATATTTCAGGAAATAACTTTTTAATGTAATTTTTGGTTGGTACTGTTTTTGTGTTCTACTATTAATCCTAGAAAGAGAGAGAACCCAAACTTTTTATGTAAAAAAATCTTAAATTTCAATTGTGTGCTTAAAACGTAAGTCACAGCTTTTTATAAACTTTCTGTTTTAATTTTATTAAGTTAAAATCCTAAAAATTCAAGTTATTGACAAACTTCTTAATTGTAATCCCAACATGTTTTTTTATTTTGAAGAAAGGAATTATGCTTTGATCTATAATATCTCGTCCTGGAATATCTGGTCTTGCTTATTGTTTCAAAATCATTAATCATTCTGTAAATGATAAATAAACATGCGTGCAAGAAAGTTAATCTAAAACAAGTTAACTCTGAAGGATAATTTTTTACAATACTGATTCCTCCTGATGCCTATTTTTTTAAGTTATGTATCTGAGGTATTTTTTGTTCTCTTTCAAAATTTGCAGTGCATACTGAAGGAATTTATACAATCATGTAAATTAATTCTAAAGAATCCACAAAGTCGAAATATTGGTTTCAATAAAAATATATTATTTTATTCTTATTTGGAGTGTAAAGGTCGTTTTTTCTCAACTTGTATCTAAGGTTTATCATTATTGTGAATTGTTACGGATCATGTTGTTGCAAGTATTAGTTTTTAACAAATATAACATAACTTTTGTTTCTTAAGTAGTAAGTTAATGGATGAAACAATTAAGTTTATCTAACGGTATTTCAGTACGGCCGTTATTAAAACAAAAAAAACTATATAAGGTTTACGTTTTTTATAACAACTTTGTTTCTTGCACGATATACATGTGAAAATATAAACATACAAATTATCTAAAACATGTTTTTAAGTTTCTGAGGTTCATATTTCCACTTCCATCTGATGGTAATTTTAACTGAAAACGTACAGTATTTTGTTTTGATAGTTTAATTGTTTTTCGTCAATCATGAAGATAGTGTTACTTTTTGTCATAATTGCTAAAAAAGTGCTTATGTGAATGGTTTTAATTTAAACTCAATTAACAGTATAATTTGAATTTTAATAAAATGTATTTATATGTTTTTGATCATTATAAGAAAGATAGACATGGGAATGTTAAGTGCTTTAATTATTTGTTTCTTTTTAATTTCGCGCAAAGCTATACGAAGACTATCTGCGCTAGCCGTCCTTAATTTAGCAGTGTAAGACTAGAGGGAAAGAAGCTAGTCATTACCACTCAGCGCCCACTCTTGAGCTACTCTTTTACTAAGGATTGATCGTAACATTTTAACGTCCCGACGGCTGAAAGGGCGAGCATGTTTAGTGTGACGGGGGGATTCGAACCTGCGACACTCAGATTATGAGTCAAGCGCTTTAACCACCTGGCCATGCAGGGCGTAAGTGCTTTACACATTCATAAAGTACGGTCGTTAAGAAGGATTTTCGCTGAATTATGTTATAGTTGAACTGGAGTAAATACTGCTAACTGATATATACGAAGTCATCATTTTATTGTAGTTTAGTTTATTAAATTGTCGTCATACAGATGCCATATGTATACACTAGCTAATTTATTCGTTGTTAAATGAAACCCCAAGCTAAATGAACTCTGGATCTCAGAATGGGTGGCATGGTTATTTCAAGTGGGTTTCTCGTCAATAAGAATAAAATGAACTCTGTTCAACTATTGTCTAGAGTTCTGGAATGATATTAGTTAAATTACTTCGTACGAAAACTAAATATTTTATAAACCGTACATTTTAGACAGAATGCGTTGGTTTACCGAGTTTGTCGTTTCAGTCACATACCCACGTCTTTTGATAGACAGTAAAACGTTTACTGCTTTAACACTACGTCGTTTACTACTGTGGTGTTGTGATATATTATGTAGTTTCCAGGCTATATATGAGTTGGAGAAAAGTAATATATTCCAGACTTAGCGTTTTTATTCTCAAAATTGGTAACATGAAATATTAATTCTTAATCAGTATTTAATGAATATGAGAAATAAAAATATAACGGTTTGAGTTATATTTCGCGTTTTTAGTGTGATGAAATTGAAACATTGTTATGTTTAATATAAAAATATTCATCTTCTGTATGGAAAACTCATAACTTCTTTTCTTGTTTTCTCAAAGGCTAAACTAAGGAATGCACGAACAGGAGAGCATAAAGTATAGAGTTAAGCCTGACAGGTAGATCAGTTATTGTAAGGCCCGGCATGACCAGGTGGTTAAGGCACTCGACTCGTAATCCGAGGGTCGCGGGTCCGAATTCCCGTCATATCATACATGCTCGCCCTTTCAGCCGCGGGGACGTTATAATTGACGATCAATCCCACTATTCGTTAGTAAAAGAGTAGTCCAAGAGTTGGCGGTGGGTAGTGATGACTAGCTGCCTTCCCTCTACTCTTACACTGCTAAATTAGGGACGGTTAGTGCAGACAGCCCTCGTGTAGTTTTGCGCGAAATTCAAATCAAACGAAACAAACCAATCCAGATACAAAAATATAGTTAATCATGAGATTTTCAAAGAGGAACTATTATAAACTGCTGGAAGTTTAGAAAACAATAACTTAATGTATTCTAAACTTGGGACATGAGCAGTATACTGTTTATTTTTTTGCATCGATAAATATGATTGGGAACTTGATTGTGTAAATTTCAAAAGGGTTAAAGTTGGATCAAAGAGTTCTTGTGATGTAACAAACGCTCATTTGTTAGGATTGTAAAAAAGAGTTCAAAATTGATTTTTTCAACAAGTTTTAAGTAACATTATTGTATCTAATGTTACAAGTTACCGCACATAGTCTGTGAGGTCTGTGCAATGCAACGCACTGCCAATGTGAGTACGTTTGAAGGATTGGGACATTTGGAACAATAGTTATTTCGTGGACTGCAACTGAAGCATTAGGCAGGAGATTTATAGGTGTCTACATGTTTAAATACTCAACACTGGATTTTAGACTAGCGCACTAAGATGTTATTCTGGACGAGAAAAGTCTTGCTATGAATACGTAAGACGCGTGCCTGATTTTAGAGTAACCATACAGTAACGCCATAGGCCAGAGATATAGAATCTCTTTAAGGTAGTTTGGATTAGTTGATTTGGCTATAGTCCGAAATTAGCTGAGAGAATGCTTTGCAGAAGAGAACTGTATATTCATACTAATGGATGTGTTAGGTGTATTGTGTCATCTTCATTTGGAAACTTTCATAACTGAAGATCTTGTTTGTTTTGTTGAATTTCGCGCAAAATTATCCAAGGGCTATTCGAACTAGCTGTTGTTCTAATTTAGTAGTGACAGACTAAAGGAAATGCAACTAGTCAATAACACTCACCGCCAGCTCTTGAGATACTCTTTACCAATGAAATGTGGGATTGTCCTTTATAATATAACGTTCCCACATACTCATGACCAGATCTGAGCTTGCAACCCGTATATTGTGAGTCAAGTGCCCTAACCACCAAGCCATGCGAAGGCCATCTGAAAGTCTAGTCACTTTTGACAGAGCAATCGATGTACATTTTGTTTTCTAAGTGCATGCACAATTAGAATGCGATCGGCTTATATCGACCTATAGAAACTATATCTACTTAAGAAAAATTACATGGCAGGATCAGGGGCAACTTGAAGGATTATAAACCTAATATAACAAGAGCAATCAGGGATATTACATACTTTCGCCTCGCAGCAAGTTTTTGGATTATGGTTTCAAAGTGTACCTGAAATTTGGTTTTAATCCGATCACTTTTTTACATAGTACTTATCAACAAACTGAAACAATACCGTATATCCCTATTATAAAAAAATAATTATTGAAAGTAATACAGAATCTGTATCAGGATCCTGATCAGAGAAACTGTTTGAATGGAATATAGCTAGTATGATATGCATCACTTATACCTTGCAAATGGACAGAAAAAGAGACTCTGTCGGACAATATCCAAAATAAATAAAACTAAAAAAGCACGTTATCTAACTCATAATATTCCAAAAGATAAAAAAATCAAGAGAAAACAAGAGGGAATCCTTAATAGCCGCGGCTGTAATTAGATCTAAAATCTGTCAAGAGATGAAGCTATGAGCTAAACGTTTGTACATGATAAACAATTTCAGAACCACTCTATGAGCTACTAAGCCGTGAGAAAAGAAAAAGAAAATAACAGAAAAGAAAATATTAATCCTAGTTTGTTTTTTGAATAATGGATTTTCCTTCATCAGGTTTAGAGGGAGAAAGACGTGATCTTTTATATAATACAGATGAAAAACCTTAATGTCATTTTTTTCTGTTAAATAACAAAAGGCGCAAATAAAATATTATATTAATATTTCGAACATATAATTGTGTCTATCTTATGTGTTTTTATATGTAAATAAAAAATACAAAAAAATGAGAAGTTGATATGGGAATAAACAAACAAAAGAACTATTGGAGATGAGGCGTCTAAAAAATCTTAAGTTTTGTTTTCTTGACAACTTTTTTTGAACAAACGGTCTGTTGTAAGAAAGTAGAGTACTCTACATAATAATACTTTAAACAGCGTTATCTCGAATTTTAGATTTTGGCGTTACAAGTCAGTGAACTTACCAATGAACCACCGAAGGATACGTTTGTTAGGATTTTGAATTTGATAAATAATGAAATTAAGTTTCTGAACGAAAGATGTAGAGATACGTTATTCTGATTTTGGATATGCTGTAAGTGTTTTACCAGAAAAGACGAAAGTAATATTTTATACAAACTCAATCACATCAGTATGTAGATGTTTTTAGCAACCGTCCCAGACATATAAAGTAAATATTACAATAAGTAATATTTTATACAAACTCAATCACATCAGTATGTAGATGTTTTTAGCAACCGTCCCAGACATATAAAGTAAATATTACAATAAATTTTAGGGTAGACTATGTAATTTTGTCTTTAAATAAACTAAGAAAGTCCTGCTTGTTTATTGTTTAGCATAAAAATATATAATATATACTATCTGTACTTTGGTCACCGTCATATTGAAACTTAACGTCGAGCCACTATGACATATGTATACACAATTATACCATAGGTAAACATATTGATATTTCATTGGTCTATTCACAGATACAATATATGTACATATATAGATATATCATTGAACTATACATAATTAAAACATATAGTTAATATATATGCATTATGAAATATGCATTCAAATATGATAAAATAACTTTATCAAATAATTTTCTATATAACCCTAAGTTTCCCATTAGTATAGCGGTATGTCGACGGATTTAGAAAACTAGAAACCGTGTCTCGATACCCGTGGTTGGCAAAGCGCAATTAGCCTATTGTGTGGTTTGGTGCTTAGTTTCAATCAAACAAACATGCAAGATATAACCACTAAAAAAGATGTTTCTGAAGAAGTTGTTTTCGGTTATGAAAGAGAGAATTGTGCTTTATATAGTGTAAGTTACACTAAAATGATGGAAACAAAAGAGTTATTTGTATCACTAATACTTTATTCCTTTGCAAATCAAGAAATGTAATGTGCCTTTTAGAATATGTAATTTGTGAAGAGTTTTATGCTGTTGAAACAGATGATTTAAAATTAAGGATAATTTTACATAAATTCTACTTTAGAATTCCCAGAAAAAATCCACTAAATGCTAGTAAAAATTTTATTTAACGAATATATTATTAATAAATATAAAGTTATGAAAAAATGATATTTTCATGTATTCCACTTTGGGACATGTACTGTATGGCCTAATCGGTTAATTTCTCAAAAAGATTTCACATATAATTTTGGCACAACTTTAAATATCTAAATATATTAGCGCAGAAATAACAGTAATCGAATAGCTTTTCAGTTTTCTCTTGACGACGAACAGGTCCACCTTTAGAAAGTTATCGGGTATGAAAAGGGTTTCTTATTTTTCTCAGTAGTTGAGAAAGGTCAGCTGAAATTATACAATATTTACAAAGAAGGGATAATGAAAAAAAGAGGTATTTTTTTAAAAAACAAATTGTTATATATTATAGAACTAAACTGGGTTTTATAATAACAAAAGAAAAAATACTGAGGTAAAGTTTTAATCTAAATAAGTAGGATAAGGGAGTGGAACAGGAATCAAAGTATATTTTAATGAATTTTAATGTATATAAGGATTGTATTTTATGCTTCAGATGTAAAATTGCATCTGAAAGTTTTGTTAATAAATTATCTGTAATTCTTAATATGCTTAAGATAATATAGCACATCAAGGACTACAGAGAATTTATTAACAAAACTTCCAGATGCAATTTTACACCTGAAGCATAAAATACAGGTGTCCGGTAAGGCCAGGTGGTTAAGGCACATAAATTATTGAAAGCTAGCTGATTAACAACAAGTCTTTAATCGTAAATTGAACTTTAATATTTAAGATTATTTTATTAACCTGGCTTGTTTCAGAAGTAAGGAAGATACTTAGATGTATTTTCTATTCTCTTTCATTCTAAGAAGGTTATGAAACATTTATCTCAGGATACAGTAAAGGTGTTGTAGAGTGTTCAATTTTCTAATTCAGTGTTGATTTGTAAGTCGTAATTTATTCAATTACTATGGACATAAAAATAATTGGCCCCTTTTTACGAAAGTTCACTCGATATTCTGTCGAAATGTGTCTTACACTGTAGTCTTTTTACTGAGGATTCTGAACAGGAATTGGTTCACAGATGGTAGAAAAGAAGTATGGTGGCGAACGAAACGTTCACGTTTTTCTGAAGGATGCTTAGTCAGTTTGAGGTTAGACAGACAATCTTCTAGAGAATTAAAATAACCAGCGTCACAATCTTCTGAGAAATAAAATTACCAGAGTCACAATCTTTTAGGGAATTTAAACTACCAGCGTCATAACCTTCTGGGGAATTAAAATTACTACTGTCATAGTCTTTTGAGCAATTAAAATCACAATCTTCTGGAGAATTATAATTAAAAGAGTAATAATCTTCTGGAGAATTAACGCCCCCACGGCTGAAAGGGTGAGCACGTTTAGCGCGACGGGGATGCGAACCCGCGACCTTCAGATTACGAGTCGCACGCCTTAACGCGCTTGGCCATGCCGGCCCATGTTAAACGCACATGCACCCTTATTAACATTAAGACGTCGTAGTTTATTATAAAAGTGTGTGTGTGTTTTCTTATAGCAAAACCACAGCGGGCTAGCTGCTGAGTCCACCAAGGGGAATCGAACCCCTGATTTTAGCGTTGTAGATCCTTAGACTTAACGCTGTACCAGCGGGGGACTATTATAAGAGAATATCACACCTACAATCTTGATCATGGTAATTGTGTTGCCGAAGATAGTCGGTTTGACACAGATAACAAAGCTTTGTATTATCAGGCCAAAAATCGTCATTTTTTATTTATTTAAATACTCTATCACATTCTGTTTATATATATAGAAACTATGTATTTTGATTTGCTATTACTAATTTAAAACCAGCAAACCTTTTGGCATGAGAAGTAATTTGTTTAATCAAAAACACATTTCGAAAATCATGTTATAAAAACGCTTTTTACTCTTTGTTTTTTTTTTGAAGGTCCGGGACGACTTGAGATACTTGATTTTCTGACAGGTAAACCCACAATACAAGAAGATTCAATCAAAGAACTGGGAAGTGGAGGTATTGTGTAATTGAGAACTTGACTGAATTCTAGGGTTGGGCGAGAAATAAACATATTAGACATATTTAAAGGATAGCGGAAACAATATTTAGGCCTGGCACAGCCAGGTGGGTCACGGGTTCGAATCCCCATCACACCAAACATGCTCGCCCTTTCAGCCGTGGAGGTGTAATAATGTTACGGTCAATCCCATTATTTGTTGGTAAAAGAGTAGCCCAAGAGTTGGCGGTGGTTGGTGATGACTAGTTGCCTTCTCTTTAGTTTCACGCTGCTAAATTAGGGACGGCTAGCGCACATAGCCCTCGAGTAGCTTTGCGCGAAATTTCAAAACAAACAAACAATCTTTAATTAGACAACAGCAAAAAACAGCGAATGTGCCCGAGTGGACAAGTATGCAGTCGCCTTTACTGGATAAATGAATAACTAGCTATTTTACGTCTCTCAAAATTAATCTCAAGTAACAAATGAAAACAAGGAAACTTGGTTCATCTGTAATAAAGCATTATCCAAACATATTTCGTGACATAAAATTATTATTCTATGAACCATTATTCAACTCGAAAGCATATTTTACTGTATACCTTATAATTTAGCTTTATTTGTTATTTTAACATTCAACTTACTGTCGTTCAGGGTGTTATCATTCAAACATTGATTTTTACTTCTCGACTTTACAAACATATGCCAGTAAAAACGAAGAAAAATGACTTCAAGATGAAGTCATGAATATGTTGAAGATGGACTTTATACAAAGATAGAAAATCAGATCTATAATAAAATAAAACTAAGTAAATTAAAATAATGATATAAAACCTTTTTTTTGACGAAATAAACATTATTTTTTTCCATTTTATCATTCTCCTACAAGTAAAATATATGTTGGTTAAATATACGCAGAATACTAAAAATATCAAGGCTGTCTTGATATATGGTATCTTAAAGGCGAAAGTTTGAAAGGGAAATAATTTTGTAAGGGTTTTTTTGGAAATAAGCCTCTTAGTTAAAATCAAGTAAATTTAACGATATTGTATTTTTCTGTGTAAGCAGAGCGTTACGGCAATTCTCAAATTCATTAACACAATCAAACTATTCTGTCGAAACACTGAAAAATTATTTTACCTGCATTATTAATTATCAACATTTATAAGTTTAAGGCTAAATTAGTGACTTAAAGTAATTCAAACAAGCACAATTTCAACACTCTTGCACTTTTTCTTCAAAGGATTTTAGGCTTACCAAAGAAAAACACGTAAATTAAATAATATCTATCGCAGTGACACCTATAATACAAATTCAACGTGGTACAAATTTATTCAAATTTAAATAGCTTATTGTGTTTAAAAATCAGTGTCATTAGATTTAAATACCGTTTATTCATAAGAAGAACAAATTAGTAAAAGATACGCCATCAAAGGAAGCAAAAGACAGCACAAGTATATTAAAATTTCTAAATGGTAATTTTTTAACTTGCATCTGGAATTATTTTAAAATTTTATAAATCAATAGGTTCCTAACAAGGTAAAAGTACATTTATTTTCTTGTATGTTTATGCGGTTTATTCTGAAAAGGTAATTTAATGTTGTAAAATGTAGTGTAACTTACTATGTGAGGTAGGCGTAATGTAGCGGCGAGCTTTTCGAACTCGGCACTGATAGAATGAAGGTGTAAGACATAATGTCGCTGAACCAGCACTGCTCTCTCATCCGTGGGCGTGTAATTTTGTTTGTTTGGAATTTCGCTCAAAGCTACACGAGGGTATCTGCGTTAGACGTCCATAATTTAGCAGTGTAAGATTAGATGAAAGGCAGTTATTCATCCCCGTCCACCGTCAACCATTGGGCTGCTCTTTTATCAACGAATAGTATGATTGACCGCCACATTATAACGTTCCCACGGCTAAATGGGTGAACATGTTTGGTTTGACAGGGATTTGAACCCGCGACCCTCAAGTTACAAGTCGAGTGCCCTAACCACTTGGCCATGCCAGGCCAGAGCGAGTAATAAGAGTAACAGTTAATCCCGCAAAACCGGACAGAGTCCTTGTAGCTGGCATTGTTGGCTAGCCGCTCTCTCTCTGATCAGTCGTTCAAGATTAGGATTAGCTATATTTGAATCTTAGGAATTCTTGATATGACCGTCTAGCACAGATTGTGCATAAGGTGCCCTTCATGTTGGAATTTTAATTATATTTCAAAATTATCTGATGAAATACTTAATGGATATTAATAAATTATGCGTTTTTTTTTTTCAGTTTTGCTCAGTATGTAAGAAGGTAGTATATGATGAATTTTGGAGTCCTTTAGAAGAACAAAGTACTTGATATGTAAGGAAAATATATTAAAATGTGTGGAATTCAGTAAGTCACTTGTCGATACTTTCGTACTTCTGAAAGTATTTGAGACGCAAGGAAGATAAATTAAAACATGCAAGAATTCCTGAGGCAGCTAACGGTACTTGACTTTTTCCAGATGTACTTAAAATATAAGAGAGATAGTTAGAAAAAGAAATTATTTCTGAAATCAACCGAGACATAGAAAGTTTAGTTAGTACATTATAAGAGCTTGTCAAAATTGAACAAAGTATATAGAGTTGTAGTATTTCTCTTATTTCACATTATCATCCAGCCGCACAAGATCGAATACTTAGCCACTAAGACATGCTGATTCTCAAAGTATTTTTATGACTAAAAACCATCTCCGAAACGTTGATACTGTGAGTGCTAGTCCTAGCTTTAAAGGTTTTAATTAGTAATTCGTGTTTATGTGTGTGCTAACAGCAGCACGACTCTACAAATCCCCTTTTTGAATTAGTCCTCGACGTTTTTCTCTGCTAATAGAGTTCTCAAAAACACGATTTTAGAAAAAGTACACAACAAATCTATACGAAACTCAAATAAAAATTAAACATATTCAAACACATCTTTTGCACGTGTATTTTTTTAAAATATAAAAATCTAACACATTCTTGTTAGCACTAAACGACAAAAAGAGTACTCTGAAAATTATCTTTTGAAAATAATATTGATGCTACAGTATTAAGATATAGAGATTTTCCAGCAGAGAAAGGTTTTGTTAAATTTAAAATATGCACACAGAAAAGTCGTTGTAGGCCTTATACCTAAACATATAATTTTTTATGTATTTACTTTATATTCTTGTTTTTCATATTCATACACAATAGATAGACGGATGTCAGTTTCCCATATTCTGTTACTTTGCTACTAAACGTGTCGAAATTCGACAAAATACATCAGTCCTGATATTTCAACTCACGGTCTAAATCTAAGGATTAACGAATTCATATTGAAAAAGGCGTTTTCAAAAGTTCCTTGTAAACAACAATTTTCGATATTTGCACCTTTAGGGACATAAATTATTAACCGATTAGATGGCTGTATCTTGGATAGAGCTACGTAGAGTTAACCGTGAGAAAACATTGTTTCAACAAAATGCAGACCCAAAGAACTAAAATCCGTATTTTAAAATCTTATTCCTGTATATGTATATATAATATATATAAAATATATATATATATATATTAGTTTGTTATAACTCAAACAACAAGCCGAAACAAAAATAAATCAAACAACAATGCCTACAAATTGAAACGATCCCAGAGTACAAGGTATAATGTATCCTAAGTATAATAAGATGTATCCTAGGTTTTGGAGGTGACTGAAGAATTAGGACCCACATTACGATGAGTATTCAAGGTCTATCAGTCTTAACCTCCATTCATCAGTTTCACATAAGAAATAAAAGGATAGCAATAGATATAGAAATAGAAATTAGGAGTGCGAGATATGAATGTTCAAACTCGCAATGTCCCAAATCTATATCACCCTTCACTGCCTACAGACAGTTGTGGGAAGGTAACTGCTCTCCCAAGTAAAGAAGATAATTAATTGAAATAAAAATAAGGAAATATAGTATTACCATTTGGGGTAATTAAGTTGAAAACTTGCCTCTTGAAGTTAGCATTCGAGCTTCCAATATGGTAGAAAGGCACTAACTGACGGCACAGCAAACGAACTATACTAGCATGAAAAGTCTCATCCAGCTATTAAAACAAACTTGTGTGGGACTGGCAAATGGAGGTTAAGACTTATAGACAGTGTATCCCCACTGCAATTTGGGTCGTACTTTTTCAATTACCTCCAAAACTAGGGTACATTTTATAATTCTACATTATAGCTTGTACACCGGGATCTTTTCAATTAGTGCAGCATTTTGTGTTTGATTTTTTTTTGTTTCGGCTTAGTTTTTGAGTTATAACAAACTAATATAATTATTCAGAGGTTTGGATTTGCTGTTTTTAACGCAGTCCGTCCTTGTGATTTTGCTTACTTAACTTTATTAAAATGTATTTATTATATATATGATTAAACAGACTTTTCAAAACACATGTTATAAGCTGATAGCACTTAGAGGCATCTGTAAAGTTAAATAGCTTTATCTAAAACTATTCAAGTTTAACTGAATTAGTGAAATGTGTAGAAAAACTCGAAAGTGCTGTTAGCTTCCACCAACGCCTTGTATGGTATGTTTTGCATTATGATTTTACACAAGATGAGTTTTAAAAAATATATATATATTTCTACTTTTAATTCGAAAACAAAATCAAAACTTTATTAAGAAAAAAATATCACAATCTTAGACTTGTTGATATTTCCATTCAAAATTATTTTTCACTACTATGAGTCTCACGTGTTCATATGGAACTTCGACTGATGTTTTTTACACTAAAAATGAAACTCAGTTTACGAACCATAAAATAATATTTTTCACTGAGTAAATTTGAGCTCGAAAGGTCTTTATGTTTGTAAAGCTCTAAAAAATCTGATATCAGCGTAAGTTATAGCTCTTTTCGAGACCTTATATACTGGAGAGCATACGTATGTGTTTATTCAAATAACATACTCTTGAAAAGTCTGCTTAAATCACAATGAGGTTTAAAACCCACTTTAACAATTATCTTCAAAAGAAGTTCTTCTAAGTCACAACGAACAATCTCTGAGTTTTACTAAATATGGGGTATAATAAGTAATAATAACACAGTACCTTCAAATCTCAATCACACTTGTTATAATAAGGTATTATAATCTTATACTTTCATAATCTACAAACGATAGAAAGAAAATGGTGGCTACAAGTAAAAAATCCAAGTTTGCTCACAAAGGTTGTAAGGGATGTAATTTATGAAAAGCATCCCAAGTTTAAGAAATTTGAATTGACTGGTATGACGGGAGATTTCGAAAATTGTAAAAGATAAATAAAGTTGATAAAACAGGAAATTAGAACATCAAAAAGGATGTAGGAAAAATATTTGCAGAAAATTTAAAAATTAATGATAAGGATTTCTTTAAATACATTAAGAGTAAACAAAATGTTAGGATGGTAGTAGGACCTATGAGAAATGATAAAAAGGCTCGAATCTGATAATTGTAAGATGATGGGGCTATTAATTTATTTTTTATTCAGTTAAGATCTAAGCAATATTCATCATCTTAAACAGCTGATAGATGGAGAAAAGATCGAACAAGATGATCACAATAATTCTGAACTTGTTAAGAAAACACTGGGGAGTTTAATGAACGATAAGCGTCCTGGATCAAATAATATTTCCACAAGGGTTTTGAATGAGGTTAGGGACTAGATATGTGAACACTTACTATTATTTTTTTGTAAGTTTTTAAACAGTGGGCAGGTACAAAAGGATTGGAAATTAGCTATTGTAACTTCTCTTTTCAAGGGAGTTATAAAAAAAAAAATATTCCAGTAATTATAGGACTAATAGTCTGTTAGATGAAAAGTTTGATAGGAGATGCTTTGCAAAGTCATTTAACAAAGTTTAGAACTTTATTTGATATTCAGCATGGTTTTACTAAAGGAAAATCTTGCTTTAGAAATCTTTTGACATTTATCGAAAAGATGATTGTTCATGAAGATTAGGGTAAAAGTGCAAATTTGGTGTATTTGAATTTTCTGAAAGCATTTGACAAGATTCCACATAAAAGGCTCGTAAGAATTATCTAGGTAGGTGTGGGGGGGACAGGTTAATTAATTAGATAGAAGAATTACTGAACGTAAGAAAGCAGGAGGATATTGTAAATGGAGTCTAGTCAAACTGGATTAATGTCACAAATAGGGTACCTCAGGACTCAGTCTTAGAATCTTTGCTCTTTTTGATTTATTGGCCGTGGGGATGTCGCTGCGATTTAAAAAAAAGGATTTAGATTATTTAGTAAGCTGGGCGAATAAGTGGCAGATAGATTTTAATTATAATATTTGCATGATAATACATGTGGGTTATCATAATTTGAATTATAAGTATAATTTAGATGGGAATAATCTTAAGTGTGTTATGAAATAAAGGATCTTGGTATAATGGTTGATCAATATTTTAAGCTAGCCAATCCGTGTGCTATTACTAGTGGTATATAAAAAGGGATTTTATATGATATCTGCAGAGAAATATAATAAAAGTGGTCATAATCTCTTTTGATAGGATATCAGTTAGACCACATTTTGAATATTATGCTCAATCTTGGACTATTTATTTTTCTAATAGTGTGATTGGCTTTTGTAATGGATAGCCTTCGGATATTGTGAGGCAGTAAATTTAAATTAGTTTGAGATAAAACTTGATAATACATGAATGATGAGGACTGGCTTTGAGATTTTATTTATTTTCATTTAATAGTTTTAATTTAGTTTAGATTATGGAACAGCCTTGTTGTTTCTAAACATTATGTTATGTTATAATAAGGTATCATAACCAAGCGCTTTCGAAAGGCAGATCTTTCTTCTTCAGCGGGAAACTTAGAGTGGTGGTGTAATCGAATTGTTGATATTGAAGGGAGTTGAGTAACATCTCGGCTTTCATAAAATTTTTTTTTAATATTTTCATTATGCTTTTGTTAAGTAGATCTTATTTCCGATGTTTTGTTTTCAAAATGACCAGGAAAATATTATATTTAAGTCTTGTTAAAGTAAAACAAAGGTGACACGTAGAGATTGAGTGAAAAATTAATGTTAATCAGATCTAGTTCTATAGACAGACATGGAAAATTACCATAAGTAAATAGTTAGTATCAGAAAAATTAAGGATAAACATTGAGAGTTCATACTACATGAAAAATAAAATAAAAAATATTTTTTCTGACAAAGAACAACCCAACGGTCAGAGATACTAATTCCAGGATCTAAATTTATTCCACAAGGTTAAAAAATATTTAGATTAGTACTCCAGTGAGCTGTTATCTCTTTACCAACTTTAGCTTTAAAGTCGGTTTCATTGCTGATCTGAATAATGTCATTAGTAAAATGACCGGGTTGGATGAAGTGTTGAGACATGTTTATAACTGTAAAATGAAAAATAGGTAAAAAAAAAAACACTTTCTGGAAGCTCAAAAGACTTTCACGGCGTTACTCAACCCCATTTAACTGTATCATTCCTCCTACTACATGACCATTTCCAGTTTGTCTCTGAAGAAGAAGGGTCCACCTTCCGAAAGTTTTAGGATTATAGGGTTTTATATTAAAACTTTTTGAACCTACTTGTCTTTGAGACATCATCAATAACACACGTTATATTGAGGTGTGAAGTCACAGCATGTAATATCTGAATCCCAATAATCACTAGGTTTAGTAATGCGTGAAGTCATAACTCTGTATCTTCAAATTCCAGAAGTTACTTTTCAAATCGATGAAACGCATTTTACCGGAATGCATTCGCCTCTGCGTTAATGTCGCGAATTCTCCACAATTTCATTATCTATTCAGAAATCTTGCATAAAGTAAAATAGACTCAATGTAGCAAGTTTGAGAAATGCATGCTACTACATTTAGATATTCTAATATATTATTCTCAGGAATTACATTGTCGTGTTATGATTTAAATTCTGCGTACTATGCTAATTCGTGGTACCGATTTTATAAATGTAGGTAATTTGAATGAATTATAAGCATGCAAGACTTATTTGTGTGGGGTGAGTCTCAATCTATTTTGATACTTACGAAATATGTATTTTAAAATACATTATAACCAAGATGTTATGACTTTCTGTAAACTTCTTTGATGTTATTGGATCAAGGCGGATAAAACTCATAACCTTTTGTGATGCAAATCAAAATATTTATGGTGAAAGATAAAACTGAACAATTGCTATGAATAAGACCGTACCAACTGTTGCTCAAGAAAAGACGTGTTTTAGATTAATACCATAGTATCTTTTAAAAAATATATATATTTATCAGTTCAAAATCGAAGATTTAAATGCATGGAACATTGTGTTCTTATTGTTAAAGTGATACAGTTTTGCATACTGAAACCACAAAGAATCAAAATGCACCTAAAACACCCCTGTGTATTGTATAGTTTTATTTTGCACCTAAGATACCCTTACATGTCGTATAACTTCCACAAATAATTAACATGCATCTAAAACAT